>NW_004567130.1:8344644-8355702 GCF_000260355.1 Condylura cristata | reverse complement strand
GGGTCAGGAGAGGTCTGCCACGCCATGTGGTCACCTCCGAGGCAGGCGGGAATCGAACTCATGCGGAAGTGGCTTTAGTTTCTCAGTGCTGCGCTTTAACCTGCTGCGCCACCAGGGAGGGCCAACCATTATATTTTAAAACAAACAAACAAAAAATAAATAAATAAAACGGTTTTCATTCCCAGTGAGCTGATATGCATTCATTCTCCTTATCCACAAAGGGAACCAGTAGAGTTTACACTTATTTCTAATAAGGTGAAACTTGCTTCTCTGGCTGCATGTGAACCTAAGTGTAGACAAAGTTACCAACAATGACAGTTAGTGCTTCCTTTAAATAGACAAAACCAAGAGCAGAGCCATTATCCCTCCTAGAAATAAGCCAGGTGAAAAAGAGACCTGTGATAGCTTTTTCTTTTGTTGCCGGTCCTATGGGGGCCTGTTTGATTAACTGAGCAAATGAACTGCAACATTTTGCAGAAGCCAAGAGTATCGAATTTCCTAGAACCATAACACACACAAATGAACAGGAAGTGTTGCAACTCTTCTCGAAAGGGACGGGCAGTGTGGGTTGAAGGAAACATTTGTCAACAAAAGCAGACTTAATTCCTGCCCACACATTCAGCAACTCCACATTGAGGAAGGTTCGTATATATCCTCGGTTAAAAACTATTAAAAGTGAAAAGCCCTAGGATCAATAGTTCTAGCAAACAGGATGAACTTCACTTGTTTCTAAAGGGTACAGGAGCCCTGGACATCCACATTCTTTTCCTATTTGTGACCAAACTGTCACACTCATATAAAAAGGCACATAGGGGAAACTGGAACTGGGGGATTGCATTGTTATTTATTTTTTAAAGATTTACTTATGCATACAAGAATTGGGGTGCAGGCCAGAGGTGCGGATGATGAGAGGCACCAGAGATGGGGAGCAGAACAGGCAGATCCTTGGCAACTCTAGTCACCTATTCATGACAGAACAACACCAGGGCTGGGAAATCTTAGGGTAATGTGGTAGGTCCTGTGTCTGTAAAAGTGAGAATTGCATGACAGGGCTTGTAACAAGAACCCAGCCACCATATTTATATTTCTTATGGAAGTTGGCAGTCTAGAGCTAGTGGGGTCTAGGTGGCCCTTCCATGATACCACCAAGAGCCCAAACCCAGACTCCTCCTCTCTCTCACATCCTTAGCATGTGGCTTCCTTCCTCATGCTTGCAAGAGAGATGTTGAGCCTACTCAATCTTTTAACATTTTATCAGCATTCCAGGCAAGAATAGACTGGGTGTGGGTGTGGTGTGGGAGGGGGTGGGGAGGACGTGCAGTAGGAAAAAGGCGAAAGGTGTCCATTTTAGTTTTCTATGTTTAATAAACTTTCCTGGAATCCTCTCTGCCTAGAATTTGGTTTATATATTGACCTGAACTGCATTTCAAGGTTGTCCTGAGCTTTAAGGGATTCTAGAACCTGAGGATTTTTAGTTTCAGTCTCTCAAACAAAATTAACCCAAAAAAATTTAATCAGGAAGAAAAGTAGAATAGTTGCTGTGTAGATAACTGGAAATAATGTCTTAAAATGAACACATTCCAGGCTTTTCTGATGATTCTAAGACAGACCAACCTTAAGTAAATGCAAAGAAAATGGTATTATTTAGCAATCTCCCCAGGGTAATTTAAAAACTTTTTGTTTTGTCATATAAAGCACATTGCAGGGCCCTCCCAGCATGTGAGCCACAACCACTTCAGTGCAAGTTCAAACCCCAGCCCAGTGTTGACCCACATGGTGCAGCAAACCTCTCCTGACCCGCCCACTGCTCCCTTCAGCAGTGCACTTTGTCAGTCTGCCTCTTCTGCTCCCCACTCTGTCTCTGGTGAATCCTCTCACCTCCCCTGCACCTCTGGCCTGTACCCCAGTTCTGTATACATAAAAAATAAATAAATCTTTAAAAAGCACATTGCAGACAATCTAAAAATTCATAATCATTCAAAAATAGTTATTGAATTCCTGGTATGTATGTGCTCAGCACTATACTAAACACAGATGACCTAAAATGTATGACATATGGTTTCTTATTTGAATGAGCTTGCTGAAATTCACCTGGAAATATGATACTACATCAAAGAAAGACAAAGTTTGGTAGCAATGAAAGAGTTAAAAAACAATCAGCGGCCCTCCCTGGTGGCACAGCGGGTTAAAGCACAGCACTGAGAAACTAAAGCCACTTCCTGAGTTTGATTCTCGCCTGGGCCTGCCCCGGAGGTGACCACATGGCTAGGCAGACCTCTCCTGACCCGCCCGCTGCTCCCCTCAGCAGTGTGCTTTGTCCATCTGCCTGTTCTGCTCCCCACTCTGTCTCTGGTGAAGCCTCTCGCTGCCCCTGAGCCTCTGGCCTGTACCCCAGCTCTGTATGTACAAATAAATAAATCTTTAAAAAAAAAATCAGCAATTGCAGTATAAGAAATAACTACTTGGGCCTCCATGATGGCCTAGGGGTTAAATTTCAGCGTTATCACCTATGGCCTGAGTTCCATCCAGGCCAGGGAGTGACCCACATGGCGCAGCAGACCTCTCCTGTCTCACGCGCTGCAGTGTATTTCAGTTAGTCCACCTGTACTGCTCCCCACCCTGTCTCTGGTGAATCTCTCACCCCCTTCTAACCCCACACCTCTGGCCTACACCCTGTTCTAACAAAAATAAAAATAAAACTGCAAAGATGAAAAAAGGAACTTAAAAAAAAAATAAAGAAGGCTCTATTTAGCTGGTGGGAATATGAAATGATAAAACCACTTTGGAAAACTGGCAGTTTCTAAAGAAGTTTAAAAAATAATAAAGAAGTTCAACATACATCTGTCATGTGATTCTAAATTTAATTCCTAGGTATTTAACCAGAGATATGAAACATGGACATGTTCTGCACATGAAGATTTGTATACAAATACTCAGAGTTTTAGTCCCAAAAGCCAAAACCTGAAAATAATTCCACTTCTAAACCTAAAACAACCTCTTCAAAAGTAAAATGGGATCAGATTTTGTGAATGTTTCTCATATGAAAAGAAAAATTGGTCTTGGTTGGGAGGAAAGTTCTCTGTTAGACCATGCTTGTTAGTAATGTGTTATTAAAGCCATTTACTATTTGATCCATCTAGTGATCCCAACAGTATTTTGTCTTCATTTGTGATTGTGGTTCTTGTGGAACCATCATTTTCACCATTTGTTTTCTGGTTTTATTTTACATACTTCAAAAGTATGTTAGTGTGTTTAAGAATATTATGATTAATAATTCATATTTTAAAAAAGATTTATTTACTTATATATACAAAACTGGGGTACAGGCTAGAGGTGCAGGGGCTGTGAGAGGATTCACCAGAGAAAGAGTGGGGCGCAGAACAGGATGACTGATGAAGTACAGTCATCAGTCTGCTGAGGGGAGCAGTGGGCAGATCAGGTGAGGTCTGCTGTGCCATGTGGTCACCTCCAAGGCGGGGATCGAACTCATGCTGAAGTGGCTTTCGCTTCTCAGTGCTGTGCTTTAACCTGCTGCGCCACCAGGGAGGGCCCCCAGTTTGTACTTTTAATCAACATGATATATGCTTTTTTGTCCTCTTTCTTTTTTAATTTTTGTGTAGAAGAACTGAGGTGTAGACCAGAGGTGCAAGCTTGGGGGTTGTATGAGAGGATTCACTGGAGATGAGTGGGAATGAAAAGGAGGATTTACTGAAATACACTGCTGAGGGGAGCAGTGGATGAGACAGGAGAGGTCTGCTGTGCCACATGGGTCAGCTCCCTGGCCAGCAGCAGTGATAGTGCTGACACTTAAACCCTAGGCCAACAGGGAGGACCCTCAAATTCATTCTTGTCTGATATTAATATTGCTAAATATAGGGCCTCCCTGTGGCACAAGGGTTAAGTCTCAGCACTATCAAGATAGTGCCGGCCACGGGGGCATAAGCTCGAACCCTGGCTGGGGATCTGGCCTATATAGATGCCAGTTCTTGTATGCATAAATAAATAAAATAAATCTTAAAGAAAAATAAATATATATAGCTAAATACACTTTCTTCCTGTAAATATTTGTCTGGTAAACCATTTTCCCATTCTTGTACTGTTTTGTTTTATAGTTGTCTCCTATAAACAGCATATAGCTGGATTTTTAAAAAGATTTATTTATTTATTTATGCGGTACAGGCCGGAGGTGCAGGGGTGGTGAGAAGATTCATCAGAGAAAGAGTGGGGAGCAGAACAGGCAGATCGACCAAGTACACTGCTGAGGGGAGCAGTGGGTGAGACAGGAGAGGTCTGCTATGCCCTGTGGGTGACCTCTGAATGGAACTCTCCATGAAGTGGCTGCTCTCTGTGTTCTTACTTGTTCACTCTCTCCTCAGTCCTCTCTTTCTCCTAATACTTTGGTTCTATTTTCCTACTATATTGGTCTTAACATTTTGGTTTTTTGTTCAAAAAATCGTTAAAAATCGTTAAAACACATTTATTATTTATTTATTTATTTATGCATACAGAACTTGGGTTCAGGCTAGAGGTGCAGGGGCGGTGAGAGGCTTCACCAGAGACAGAGTGGAAAGCAGAACAGGCAGATCTATGAAGTACACTGCTGAGGGGAGCAGCGGGCGGGTCAGGAGGGGTCTGCCGCGCCATGTGGATCTTCTCTGGGGCAGGCGGGGATCGAACTCATGAGGAAGTGGCTTAGGCTTCTTAGTGCTGTGCTTTAACCTGCTGTGCCACCAGGGAGGGTCCAATAAAGTTATTTTTTAAAGATACAGATGTAATACATCTATTTCCATAGCTTTCTATACATTTGAATATGTGCACACACACATATTTCCTCATTCTATTTATTGAAAGAAGCTACCCTAGTTCTAAAACTACTACTAACATACATATTTAATAGTATCTAGGATTAATCATTATGCATACCTCCCCTTACACCGATTCACACTTACAGGATGAGGCCAGAATCTTAGCACACTTTCATTTCCCTTGTTTCTCTATTCTTTAGTGTCTCATCTCCCACACAAATAATTTAGACCAGTATTGCCCAACAAAAATACAAAGCAAGGTAAGTACTCACATAATTTAAAATTTTCTAGTAGACAATTTAAAAAACAGGTAACATTAATCTTTCAAAATTCTATTGTGGGAACTCCCTGGTGGTGCAACAGATTAAAGCACAGCACTATGAAGCTATCTGTAGTCAAGTGCAATATGAGTTCAATCCCAGGCCAGGGAGGAGGCCACATGGCAAGGCAGACTTCTCCTGACCAGCGAGCTGCTCCCCCTAGCAGTGTATTTCAGTATATCTGCCTGTGGTGCTCCCCACTGTCTCTGGTGAATCCTCTCACCCTCCCCAACACCTCTGGCCTACACCTGTTCTTATATGCATAAATAAATACATCTTAAAAAAAATTCTATTGCAAGAGCCTTCCTGGTATTACAAGGTTAAAGTCTTAGTACTATCAAGCTATCACCAGCCACTGCACATGAATTTGATCAAGGCCAGGGAGTTAATCCACACAGGGCACAGAAGACTCTCCTGTCTCACCTGCTGCTCCCCTCAGCAGTGTATTTCAGAAGATCCACCTATTCTGTTCTCCACTCTGTACCTGGTGAATCCTCTCACCCCATTTCACTTCTAGTCTACACCTTAGTTCTTGTATGCATAAACAAATAAAAATAAATCTCTAAAAGAATAATAAGCATACTATTATTTCAACAGATTATCAATATTTTATATATTATTTCACAATAAGCCTTCAAACTTAGTCTGTAGTTTACATTTGCAATACATTTTTATTCAGAGCAGTCAATGCGGTTATTGGCTATTACATTACAGAGGTTCTTAATTTTTTTTTTACATAGATGGAATTTTTTTTTTAGATGGAATTGTTTTGTTTCTCATCACTTTTTCTTGTATTTCACAAAGCCTAAGAACTTTGTATTTTATATATTTATAACTCTTATCACAAGTACCTAGTAAATGTTTTAAAATATTAACAGATATGATGCAAGAATTATCAGATTAATCTTACAGAGAAGATATAAAAGTGTTCAAAGGTTTGAGTTTGAGTATTCATGGACAGCTACTTTCATGGACAGCTTCCTTCACTGGGTCCAATTACTGTCTTTGAGTTTGATAAACATTTTAAGTGTTTACCAAAAGGAAAAAATTCATTGAAAACAAAGATGGGGAGTTGATTTCAACATAGCATTTCTACCCCAGTAACAAAGAACAGACGCGACTCATCCATCTTTTCTGCTCTGTCTCAGCATCTTGTGCCTTGTCCGATATAGTTACTCATTTATAAACTGCTGGACTATACAGGGCTTCAGGCATTTTACCTGCTTTGTAATGCCTAAATGATTTAAATTTCTGTCAGTTTCAGTGGGATTTCTCAGTATCAGACCATAACATTAATAAAATATTACAAGACAGCTAGGCGATTTTTCTCAGAACCTTTCAGTTTTCCAAGATCTTTTAATATAAACCTGTATGTCTCCACCAGACACTCTCCAAAGATTTCTTCCAAAAGGCCCAGAAGCCAGTAGGGAATTTCCTGCAGGTTCTTTTAGGACCCAGGCAGCTCAAGATCGCCCTCAGCGGAGCCACCTTATCAGTTTAAATAGTGAATGATTTTGCTCTGCAGTGAGCAGATAATATGCAGTGAGAAAATAAGTATTAGGAAACTCGTGGTGCAGTACTGAGAATAACTGAAATGGTTTCTCTTTATGAAGAGTCTGAATTGCTCTAGTTCCTTCTTTCCCCACCAAAATATAACTGAGGACATAATCCTGTTTAATAAAACTGAAGAGTTATCCAGAACCATTCTAGCCTAATATTTAACTTCTTTTTTTCATATTTCAAACGTATTTTACTAACTTTTGCATCTCTAGATCCTAGAATAGTGCTAAACGCCGACAATGCAATAACTGCTTTTAAGGAAAGTATTATTTTTTCTCTAGGGAACAAAACCTTTCGTAATTTGATTCAAAAAGGTGAACGTGCTGATTGTTGCATGTTCATATTCCATGCTTAACTCAAACCCAAGCTGCGGTCTGCTGGTCCCTAACTCGCACTAGCCTACCCCCCAAGTCACAAGCCAATCCCGCAGAAGCCCCGAAGTTCCCCGCGCACGAAGGTGCGGAGGGTAGACCCCAGTATCCTCGTTTCAAAGCGTGACATTTTCTTTTCTCTTTAAAAAGATAATAGTGGTGCACGTTCACAGCTGAAAGCTTAGAAATTCAAATTAAAACCAGGTTGCATTAGTCCTACCATTCAGATAAGCGCCTACCGCTAAGCCTTCGCTTTGAGTGACCCCAAGCTGTAAAACAAGCAATCTCGTTTCTTAAAAACTTATTGCGTGGACTATTTTTTCAAGATTTCTTCTAGCCCAAGGACCGATTCGCTCTGTCTCAACTTTACGCTCCCCTCGGGGATCGATGTGGCTGGCGTACCAGGGGAATTCTGTCAGGCTGCGGATAAAGTTCGTCACTCTGGAAACCCCTGGGCTTGGAATTACACTATTTTGGGTGTAAATGCGTCTATTTGGGGGGACAGCCCACCGGCTGAAGACATTCCACCTGGCTCCAGACCCTTTCTCACGAGCCGGGGGACCCACGCGGCCTTCCCAATTTGCGCTTCCACGCAGCGCTGGACTCCGCCAGGCACCCCACCCCCGGCTGCGGTCGCCACGCTGGACAACCTGGCCCCGCCCCCTCAATGCCCGTCAAGCCAATGGGCTCAGACACAGGCTGCGCGTCACGCAGAGCTGGCCAATCACGAAAGGCCACGACCGTAGAAAGGCTGGGCGCGGCTGGGCCGGATCGCAGGGCGGTGGCGGCGTGCACCCTGGAAGACGCTCCCGTCATGGTGGTGGTAGCAACCGCGCGGAGTCCGGCCGCCGGGGCCCCAAAAGTATTGCTTCTGTCCGGCAAGCCCGCCGCCGCCGCCGCCCCCGCCGGAGCCCCGGCCGGCGGAACTCTGCCGCTCATGGCGCCGGCCCAGCGAGGGGCCAGCCCGGAGGCGGCGAGCGAAGGGCCTCCCCAGGCTCGCAAACGACAGCGTCTCACGCACCTGAGCCCCGAGGAGAAGGCACTTCGGAGGTGGGCGCGGACCAGGGTTCGGAATCCATCCGAAGTGGGAAGAGGGGCTGGGGTCTGGGTGGCCGGGCGCTGGCCGCCTCCCACCCCTGTGCCCCCGGGGCCTGGCGGGTGCGGTGCTAGTGTGGCACGGGGCGGGGCAGGAAGCCTGGTCGGGCCGGATGGGCCGCGCTGGGAGTAGTGCAGCTGCCCAGGCTTTCCCCCACCGTTCTCCTCCTTTCCTTCTCTTCTATTTCATACAAATATCTCGAAGTGGTGTGCGGCCACCTGAATTCCAAATCCTCTTGCTGTGTGACCATAGCTTGATTGGTCGTTCAACTTCTCTGAGCTTGGACTGTGACTGGGGTTCCCTACTTTACTGGGGAGCAGCTGAAATGACAGCTAGCTGTTGAGGACTGTGAGGTATTTAAGACTCGATGTCAAACGCCCGCGTCCTTAAAATCGACTTCATGAGGTCGTTAGGAAGATTGAGACATACTGGTACGTAGTCATCCTTCAGGAATGGCCGAGGATCTCGACTCGGGTGGAATCGGCCTCTTCCCGATATAGGTGGATTTGACTTAATCAGGTTGGATCACGTTTGAGGCAATTATGTCAAGTAGTTAAGTCAGGAAGCAACTGGGGAGTAGAAACGAGAGGCGGAGGTTTTGTGGGTTTTTTTTTTTTTTTTTTTTTTATGATGATGCAAGATGGATAGTGTTTTGTCCGGCCCTCGTTCTGTGGCCTGGGTGGATGAGATCCACTGAGGTGGGTGACGCAATATGGGGGAGAGAGAAGAGAGAAGAAAGCAAATCTTAAAGCTAGAGCAACTAGAAAGCCGTATGTTTTTGTGTTATAGAGGGGAGGAACCTGAAATGTATTTTGCCGCTAGTCTATCTTACATTGTAAATTAAAATGAAAGCACCAGATGGCCAAGTTTTTAAATAAAGATATAAATAAGGTTGGAGATGACTCAGTGTGGTATGTTCCTTCTGTTTTTAGGAAACTGAAAAACAGAGTAGCAGCTCAGACTGCCAGAGACAGAAAAAAAGCACGAATGAGTGAGCTGGAACAACAAGTAGTAGATTTGGAAGAAGAGGTAAATGTCAGCCTTATGTCTTTTGATCCATTGTATATCCTTCCTTACTGAATGTTCTGGTATTTGCTGCCCATTGCAAATTGTCTCAGCCCCTTCAGAATACAACTGAACGTGTAATTAAAAGTTAAACTAAGTTAAGGTATATAGTTGACTAAGTGATGAAGCTGGGTGAGAGTACAAGTGATTAACCTCCGGCATGTAATGCTAGATCTGTATCAAAGTTGTGAACTATAACATTAACAGTATTTATGGAGTTAGTACTAAGCAATTAATAAAAACAGAAGGGAAATCATTGGTTAAACTTGACACCTATTCTGGTATGGCCAAAAGTTCACTAAGGGTTTCTTCCACCCTGTTATGTAATCATAGATTGGTGCCAGTTGAACATCTTCAAGTTTGGTTTTTTTAACATACTTAATTTTATGGTGCACCACTTCAGTTATTATTTGCAGCTCAAGATAGGATCTTTTTAAAAAGACCATCGCTACTTCGGAAGCACAAGTTACCCTTTACTAGATTCTACATTACTTGGAGATACTGTGTTGTGACCCTGTGAAATGGCACTTAGATCACTTATTTTCCATATTTACAGCCTTGCCTTCTAATATTTGTGAACATTAAACAGTTTTCCAAAAGATCAAAAAGAAAACCAATTGTAGTGAACCTGCTTAATTAAGTGGACTTTTTTTTTTTTTAAAGATTTATTTATTCATATAGAACTGGGGTATAGGTCAGAGATGCGGAGGGTGAGAGGATTCACCAGAGACAGAGTGGAAAGCAGAACAGGCAGATCTATGAAGTACACTGCTGAGGGGAGCAGCGGGCGGGTCAGGAGGGGTCTGCCGCGCCATGTGGATCTTCTCTGGGGCAGGCGGGGATCGAACTCATGAGGAAGTGGCTTAGGCTTCTTAGTGCTGTGCTTTAACCTGCTGTGCCACCAGGGAGGGTCCAATAAAGTTATTTTTTAAAGATACAGATGTAATACATCTATTTCCATAGCTTTCTATACATTTGAATATGTGCACACACACATATTTCCTCATTCTATTTATTGAAAGAAGCTACCCTAGTTCTAAAACTACTACTAACATACATATTTAATAGTATCTAGGATTAATCATTATGCATACCTCCCCTTACACCGATTCACACTTACAGGATGAGGCCAGAATCTTAGCACACTTTCATTTCCCTTGTTTCTCTATTCTTTAGTGTCTCATCTCCCACACAAATAATTTAGACCAGTATTGCCCAACAAAAATACAAAGCAAGGTAAGTACTCACATAATTTAAAATTTTCTAGTAGACAATTTAAAAAACAGGTAACATTAATCTTTCAAAATTCTATTGTGGGAACTCCCTGGTGGTGCAACAGATTAAAGCACAGCACTATGAAGCTATCTGTAGTCAAGTGCAATATGAGTTCAATCCCAGGCCAGGGAGGAGGCCACATGGCAAGGCAGACTTCTCCTGACCAGCGAGCTGCTCCCCCTAGCAGTGTATTTCAGTATATCTGTCTGTTCTGCTCCCCACTGTCTCTGGTGAATCCTCTCACCCTCCCCAACACCTCTGGCCTACACCTGTTCTTATATGCATAAATAAATACATCTTAAAAAAAATTCTATTGCAAGAGCCTTCCTGGTATTACAAGGTTAAAGTCTTAGTACTATCAAGCTATCACCAGCCACTGCACATGAATTTGATCAAGGCCAGGGAGTTAATCCACACAGGGCACAGAAGACTCTCCTGTCTCACCTGCTGCTCCCCTCAGCAGTGTATTTCAGAAGATCCACCTATTCTGTTCTCCACTCTGTACCTGGTGAATCCTCTCACCCCATTTCACCTCTAGTCTACACCTTAGTTCTTGTATGCATAAA
>NW_004567130.1:8314092-8344544 GCF_000260355.1 Condylura cristata | reverse complement strand
GTGGACTTTTTTTTTTTTTAAAGATTTATTTATTCATATAGAACTGGGGTATAGGTCAGAGATGCGGAGGGTGAGAGGATTCACCAGAGACAGAGTGGGAGCAGAACAGGCCAACTAGTGAAGCACACTGCTGAGGGGAGCAGTGGGCGGGCCAGGAGCAGTCACCTCACCATGTGGGTCACTCTGATGGGGGACTGAACTTGTGACATGCTGCAGTGGCTATAGATAGCGTCACAGTGCTGTCTTCAACCTTTGCGCCACCAGGGAGGGCCCAGACTCTCTTTTTTAACTTCACCTTAAAAACTTGATTTGCATATTAAATAAACTATTATGAGTCATTACTATTGTCCTACAGGACTCAAATTTGGGTTGGTATGATTTCAAATTTATATATTTATTTAGATTTTTTTCCTCGGTAACATCACTTAAAACTTAGTTGATTTCAGCGATCAGAAGAGTGAACTATTACAGGATTCAGGTTTTAAAATCCTTAAGGAATTTCTGAGAGGAAAACTATTTTTATGGAAGACTTGCTCTGTATCTTGATTAAATGTATAGATATTAAAAGTGTTTGACTGGATTTCCTTTCCCTCCTACAAAAGAAAGACTGAAACTCTTAACTTTCTGGAAACTGATAAGCCATGCAAAAGATTTGAGTTACTCTTTAAAGAAAATATTGATTTAAAAATTTAAAAATTTTTAAACATTTTTCATTTTTGTACAGTATGTGCTTTTTCATCTCAGGTGTAGTCCCCATGAAGTTCCCAGTACCAGTTTACCTGTGTACCATCACCATAGTTCCTTTTATTCTTCCCACCCCTAAATATCAGTTTTGTGTAAGTCAATAGAAGACTTGATAATTAGGATTTGGCACATAATAGGTTATTCAATTTACATGTTAAAATGTCTTTTGCAGGTGTATTTTTAGCTAAAATATAATTAATGTACATGGTTGAAATACATGGTGGATTTGTACATGAAAGAATTAGATGTTTTAATAGTCCCTTGTGTAATTTCTCCTAGAATCAGAAACTTTTGCTGGAAAATCAGCTTTTAAGAGAGAAAACACATGGCCTTGTAGTTGAGAACCAGGAGTTAAGACAGCGCTTAGGGATGGATGCCTTGGTTACTGAAGAGGAGGCAGAGACCAAGGTAAGTCATCTGCTTTCTTTGGTGCTTTGTATGGGAACTGGTTCTAAATAACATCACCTATTTCTTTTAATAACAATTGTTTTTGAAGTGTGTATTAAATAGTACTAGTTCCTCAAAATTAAACTACATGGCTCTCTATAACAAAATGCTAACTGCCAATGCTTAATGCCAGCATTAAAGAGAACCAGAATAAGAAAGTCAATCAAACCTAACTCTGAATGCTACTAAAATTAGTAGTTCTTCGATGAATGGGTAGAGAAAGGACTAGATTCATTGTGATAGTCTGTGCTAGAAGGGTGAAGTGTGAGTTTTAATCTGTGGGTGATGGCAAATTTGGTGACAACACTTAAAGTGATCTAAGAGGGAAGAATAGGGCAGTTCAACTCTGTGAAGCTAACAATGAGGACAAACTTAAATTACTATCCAAGAAAAATTCTGGGTCTGAATTCATTATAGAGCTTAATTACTTAGAAACATTGTTGACACTATCATTAAGATATTATTTAAGAATACCAATCTTGCCTGAATCTGCGTGGGGAGGAAAATGTCTCATTGCACAGAAAATCACAATGACAAGTTAGTCTTACTTACCTTTTTTCATCTCTTCTTGAGGAGGACTCAAGAAAATGGAAATAATAATTAAGGTAAGGAAAAGAATTCACTCTGAAGAATAATATTCTAGCTTTCTTGCAAGTTGAGAATCATGAGTGCCTGGTGAGCATTTACTTTGGGATTCTCAGCTGTGTACTTACTTTGGTCTTTCCTCCCAGGGGAATGGAGTGAGGTCAGTGGCCGGGTCTGCTGAGTCCGCAGCACTCAGACTACGTGCACCTCTGCAGCAGGTGCAGGCCCAGTTGTCACCCCTCCAGAACATCTCCCCATGGATTCTGACAGTGTTGACTCTTCGGACTCTGAGGTAAAGGGTTTTCAGATTTTATCAGAGCTGTATGGTCAGTACATTCCATCTGTTTGATACTTGACACCCCAGCCACAGAAATGAGGGCAGAAGTTAGTTTTGGTTGGGCTAAAGGTGAACACACACTACCTTTCTATTTCTAGGTGATTCATGACATAGTCGGTGTCAGGTATCATAAATAGACTTGGGTCTGGTGGGTCCTGGAGATTTTCCTATGGCATAATAATTAATTTGTATTACTGTATTATGGCACATAGTACTAAATGTTCTAGGTAGAACATCAGTTGTAAGCTAACACTTGGACTCAATTTAATTTTTGCCTTTTGCAGTCTGATATCCTATTGGGCATTCTGTTCAACTTGGACCCCATCATGTTCTTCAGATGTCCTTCCCCAGAATCTGCCAACCTGGAGCAGCTTCCAGATGTCTACCCAGAAGGACCTAGTTCCTTACCAGCCTCCCCTTCTCCATCACTGGGGACGTCATCAGCCAAGCTGGAAGCCATTAATGAACTCATTCGTTTTGACCATGTATATACCAAACCCTTAGTCTTAGAGATACCCTCTGAGACAGAGAGCCAAGCTAATGTGGTAGTGAAAATTGAGGAAGCACCTTTCAGCCCCACAGAGAAAGATCACCCTGAATTCACTGTCTCAGTGAAGGAAGAACTTGCAGACAATGACTTCATTCCAGAGCTGGGTATCTCAGATCTACTTTCATCCAGCCACTCCCTGAAGCAATCTTCCTGCCTACCGGATGAATATAATGACTGTAGATATGAGGGCTCACCTTCCCCATTGAGCGACATGTCCTCTCTGCTTGTAGACCATTCTTGGGAGGACAGTTTTGCCAATGAACTTTTCCCCCAGCTCATTAGTATCTAACAAGTGATCCAGTAAGTCCAATCAGTGAGCTTATTTCCCTGACTCTCACACTGCCTGGAGGATAGCAGAGAAGTCTGTCTGCTTCATTCAAATACCAAAGTAGAGTGTATTGTCCTAGAGAATTCCTCTAAAGTGTTCATCTGTTCAAACCTCATAGGTCGCCCCAAGTATTGTCTTTTGACATTCACTAATCCAAGGTACTCAGATGTATTATTATAGTTCAGATTTACAGCTTTTGAAGTTGTACCTTAACGGTAGTTTGCTCTGAAATACTTGTATGTAAGGGTCATTAGACAAGTGTCTTTGACATGGAATTTATGAATGACCCTTTTCATTTCACTACCCCCTTCTCAAAGTCGTCCCAGGCTTGCCTCCAATTTTACGTTCTTTAGTTTGCTTCTGCAAGCAGAGAACACCTATTTAAGGGGGCTACTTTCCCCTCATGTACAGTTCAAGTAAAGATCAAGAATCTTTTGTACAAATTATAGAAATTTACTATGTAAATGCTTGATGGAATCTTTCCCTGCTAGTGTAGCTTTTGGAAGGTGCTTTCTCCATTTATTTAAAACTACCTGTGCAATTAAAAAGTGCAATGCAGTATCTTTGTTCTTTGACTCTTTCTTGGGCCTTTAGTCTTAAGATGTTATCTAGGTGTTTCATATTTGTCATAATAGATTCACCAGGCCCTCCCTGGTCGCGCAACAGGTTAAAAGTGCAGTGTTCCAAAGCTATCAGCAGCTGCTTCTGCCTGAGTTTGACCTCTGGCCAGGGAGGTGACCCAAATGGCGTGGCAGATCAGCAGTGTATTTCACTCCATCTGCCTGTTCTGTCTCTGGTGAGTCCTCTTACCCCCACATCTCTGGCTTGTACTTGAGTTTTGGATGCATAAATATTAAAAAAAAAAAAAAATTCACCCAACTTAAGTAAGCATGCTACTTAAAAAAAGAATTAAAAAAAAATTTATGATACAGAACGGGGGTATACAGGTCAGAGGTGTGGGGGATGAGAGGATTCACCAGAGACAGCAGGGAGCAGAACAAGCAGATTCAAGTACACTGCTGAGGGGCACAGCCAGTGGGTCAGGAGAGGTCTGTCACCATGTGGATCCACCTCCCTTGCCTGGGGTTGAACTCATGCCACTGTGACTGCCATAGCTCCACTTTAACCCGCTGCACCACCAGGAAGGGCCCAACATGCTACTTTTTAACTGAAGGTTTTTCCCTTTATTGTCTTCAATTCCTGTAAGGTGATAGAATCTCTCTGTAGTTACTAGTGACAGTTTATTTATATACTAATCCATTTTTTTTAAGGATTTTAATTTATTTATGCATACAAAGACTGGGGTGTAGGGCAGAAGTCTGGGAGGTGGTGGTGGTGAGAAGATTCACCAGAGTGGGAAGCAGAACAGGCAGATCTACTGAAATAAACAACTGAGGGGAATAGTGGGTGAGAAGAGAGATCTGCTGTGCCATGTGGGTCAGTTCCCTGGCCAGGGATCAAATGTTGCAGTGGCTGCAGAAAGCTTGATAGTCCTAAGACTGGTATTTTAGTAAGTGATAGAACCCTTACCCACTTTTTCTATACCATTTTTATCAGAAAAGGACATGTCATTAAAAATCAAGATTTTTCTTATTAAGGGCATTTTCTAGACTTAAAACTCCCTGGATTTAACTAGTTTAATTCTGACAACCTACAGGTTGGCTAAGTAATCCTGGACATATTTTTTCCTCCTTTATAAAGGTACATAATAGTATCTCTAAAGATTGCCATAGAGGGCCCTCTCTGGTGGCACAATGGGTTAGAGCACTGCAAGCTGGCTGCAGCTACTTCAATGCCAGTTCAATCCCTGTCCCCGAAGTGACCCACTTGGGGCAGCAGACCTCTCCTGTCTTGTCCACTGTTCCCCTCAGATGTGTACTTTGTCAGTCTGCCTGTTCTGCTCCCCAGTCTGTGTCTGGGGAACCCTCTCACCACTCTTGCACCTCTGGCCTGTACCCCAGTTCTGTATACATAAATAAGTTTTAAAAAATCAGCTAAAATCACCTAATTTCTAGGTTTATCAAATAAACATCTGAAAAAAAAAAAGATTGCCAGAATCAAACAGATGATGCACCCTAAACACTCCAAAGTTAAGCTATTGTTTAGAAGAGTTTTATCTCTTTAGAATTATATTTACATATACCCACTCTAGAATGTTTCACATAAAAAAAAAAAAAACCTGTTAAAGGAAAAATTCTAAACATTAATTCTGAAACTACAGATACTTGAGAGCATCTCTTTTACCTTCAGGATACATCTTTTTGTGGACATGATACTACAAGATATTAAAGGGCTTCCTCATTCATCTATGCCAGTTCATGAAAGCATTCTATGTCAAAATTAAGATTATCTTTGGGAAGGTCAAACTGAAGGACTAGACAAAAGGTGATAACAAAAAAATTCCAAACAGCAAAACTGGGCAAAAGCTATAGTTAAGTACAGGGATTACTTGTGGTGTGACTGAGGTCTACAAGGATAACTGCAGGCAAACTAGCCCAAATGTCCTTGGGTTGCTAGAATCAAAGACCATTCAGTGCAAGGCCATTTAGACTTGCTTAGGCCCTTACTTTCCTTATCATAAATGTAAGGACAGCCTCTAGTTGTCCCCGTGATTAAAAATCTGATCACCATATCTACACCTGAAATAAGCTGAGTATTTAGGGAATATGTAGGCACATGCAACTACAGATGCATTTCAGACCACACAAAACAGCACAATCACCTGAATATTGTGGCTCAAGTAATTTACATTCAGTGACAACATATGAAAGAGGCAGCTGTATTAACCGGAATAATATACAGGCTAGACATAACCTGTGTGTTATTTTCACTTCCTGCACAGATGGGTGCAAGGGAGGTGACCCACAAGGCACAGCAGATTTGTCTCGCCCACTGCTCCCATCAGCAGTGTACTTTGCCAATCTGCCTGTTATGCCCCTGCTCTGTCTCTGGTGAATCCTCTCACCACCTCTGCAGAGAACTCTGGCCTATACCCCAGTTCTGTATGCATAAATAAATCTTAAAAAAAAAATTTTCCATTAAACGAAGAGGATTCTTTTAGACTAAAAGAGTAAGATGGCAGATGTCTGCACACTATTTCCCTGGTCCTTGTAAAACTGATCTATGTGTACCTCCTAGCATTGCTTCTAGCTATACTGCTGGAGCAGGCACAGTAGAGGCAGAACTATAGGCAGCAAGTAATTCCTTCCTACTGCAGGCATTATTTTATGCATCACTTAAATTCCAACTCCTAGGAGTTAAATCCTACAATTTTTAGTAAGGGACAGGAAGACTGGTTTGTTTGCCCACTGATCAACTTTTGCAAGACAACAGCCTTGGTTTGCTAAAGGAATATTCTAACATTGTATTCTAATTGCATTTAGTTCATTTCTAAAATGCCACTGGTAGATTATTTGAATGAAACTAATACATAAAACTATATTCCCTCAAGGAGCTTAATGTTACACATCATTCATAACCATACTTCATATTATTTCAATGAGAATCAAGTAACATTCTAGACATCACTGCAAAAAGATCATAAAATCACTGGTCAGATAGGAAGAATACTGGACCTGGTAAGTTGGAACATAGGACTAAATTATCACTATCTACTTAGGCTTTAGTTTCCTGGTCATTAAGTAACTTTCAGCTGTGATTTCCAATTTTGGTGAAAAACAGACTATCCTAAGTTTTCTGTAATTGCAATCCACATGTAACTCAATCTTTCACATATTAGGGATCCAAATTTATTAAAAAAAAAAAAAAAGTTGTAAATATGCAGGCAACACTGCCACCCAGTGACCTGTCAACTCAAAGGAATTGACCATGTATCTTATCATCATGAAATTTTCCTTTTCTCTCTTCAAAGGGTCACAAACTTATGTGAACACTATACCATAACACTTTTGGAAACTCAAGCTAATACTGCCATCTGAAGATTGATGATTACTCACCAAAGTTAATCAATGTTGTCGACTGACAGATCAATGGCAATGGACTGACTGTCCGAGTAAAAAGAGCTGTATGAGCTTTCGAATGGCACAACGGTCTTCAAAATAAACTTAAGTCACTGATATGAGAGCTGCTTTAACTACAGTTTATAGAAAAGGATACTTGATTTCATTTACTTAAGCACAGTAATACAAATATTTCAGAAAATCCAAAACACTTAGAAGTTTTATTGAAAATAAAATACAGATACACCATATTCTCATTTTAAAGTAAAACTAACAGCATCTTTCAGAACTTTCCTAGTACTGCATCATTCTTGTCACTAATGAAAAACAAAACTGAACTCCATATCCAAAATAATTAATGAACCACTGGTAAACATACTTTTTATGGTTCCAGTCCCTATCCTAGTTATATTTCTAAGTTTTACATTTGTACCTTTTTAAGAATGAGTAACAGTTTGTAACTTGACCAATTAATTTGTTAAAACTGGACTGTCTTCATACTTATAAAACACACATACACACTCTACTCAAACTCAGAGAAAATATACATTTGTTCATTAAAGCTCACCTGCTTTAGGTAATTTTTTATCCTCACACATTAGCATCATAAGCCAATGTTTGATCCATGCTGCAGAAACTGTACAAAATTAAAAGTTCTGTTAATTTCCTAGGGAGACCTTAAGGCAAAAGCAAAAGCCTTATACTACAAAAGAAAAACAAAGCAAAGGCATGGGGACTTTGTAGATGGCTCAGATGAATAAGCACCACAAGGATGAAGATAATTTTTGTACAAACATATGCAAGAAGATAAAGTTTAAGAGCATTAAACATCTGTTTTCTTGCAGAAATAATTTTGTCAGATAATTTGACTCCTGAAACAGATTGTTTGCCTTTTACCAGAATCTTAATTCTCTTCTATATTTACCAACATTATCAGAGCCTTGTTTTCAGGCTCTTTTTCCCTCTGATCAGAGAGAGAATTGCCCAACAAATTCTCAACAGAAAACAATAGGTGTGCATGGGGTCTTTCTTCGGAAAGCTGTCATCTCCCCTTGGACCCTAACACTGAGACTATCCAACTCAGGGCAGTCACTTATGTTTTTGACTTATATTAGGAATAAATATTTTAGCATGGTGATTTTTTTAAGGCTACAAACTTTTTAAGTTGGTCCCACTAAACAGTGACTTTAAAGGCAGGACAAACGGCATGAATCAAACACTTGCACATTTCAACAGAATACAGTTTACATTCATCTCTAAATCTTAGATTAAGAAACTATTAGCTGGTTTCCAACTGGTTTCAATACTGGTTTAAAGTTTGAATAATTTTACCTTGTAGACATTAAATATTTTGTTTAAATATTAAACATTAAATCTTTTCCTGACTATGCAGACAGAAATAGAGAAAGCAAGAACAATTGGCAAGAAAAGGAATAGTCCAATTAACAGACTTGTGTTTTCTATGCCATCTGTAACAGGGAAGGGATTTCAACCTGGTCTCAAAATTGCTTGGGAACTGGTTTCCAAAGTCACCTCTATTTTGGCATGAACTATTTTTTTCTACACAAGATATCTGATTCCCACAAAGAAGGAGGAAACTCAGGAAACAAAACGAAAAGAACTGGAGTGGCCTCCTGCTGTATGGTGAAAGGGTCAGGCATGTAATTGTGAATCTTCTGTAGCACTAAAAGAGTTGTCAATTTACTTTATACTACAAGTCCTTGCCACACTGAAGAGCTTCCTGAGAAATAAAAAAATTTCAATCCTGTTTATCCCCAGAGGATACCTTGAGACTAGCTTAAGTACTCAAAATAAAGATTTCCTGCTAGCAGGAATCTATTTTCTAGTAATTTTTAGGCTTACTGCACAATAGTTGAAGCACCTGGCAAATTGGTTATTTCAGTAAATGTCACTTGACCATATGTTCTCAGTTAATTAAATAGTAACTGCTTTCTGAATTAACATTAAAAACTCAATGTACTGCCCAGGTGTACCCCCGCTTCTTTTTAAACTAAAGTTGTCAATGCTTGGTTTAGCTGACATAGCCCTTCCTCAGGATTACTAAGGAATGGGATATTTCTCACACAGCCAATTTACACATGTATTACCTTATAATCTTTTAAACTACCAAAGTTAATTAAGCTGTAAACATTACTGAATAACTGAATTTAATCAATTATGCAAGGGAAACCAAGGAGCAACAGTAGCACAAGGCAAAAAAGCCTCAAAGGAAACACCTCTTCTTGGTATTTTCACTGCATTTTCAGAGGCAGAGAAGTGAACCATAATGCTACCAGCTACTTTCTAGCTACAATGAATTGGCAGCAACATACAAGTTTCATAGCCTGATAAATTTCTTAGCAATAGGCTTAAGTTACTCTTCTTTTCTCCTTTATCGCAATATAGTTACCACGGTAACTGACATCTACAGACAAAGTTGTTACTCAACTGTCAGGGTAGTGTAGTAGGAGCATTCTTCCTTCTTAATGCATTTTGTTCAACTTGTGTCCCAATATTATCTAGGTATCTGAAGAGTTTAAAAAATGTGAGAGATCACCTAAGTCACCCTTACACACATAGCTTCTATACTTGCCTTTGCAAACTGTAACTTCACATTCCTTTTTAATATGTCCCCTAGAAAACTGCTTTTCCTTCAGACAAGCTCTGTTGGCAAAGTGTTCAATAAATGACTACCCAAAATAAGAGTCCCACCCCAAATCACAGGTGGATATATTACTACACCCGTTTCATCAAACTTTCAAGACCATATACTATACAAGTAGACTCATGACTGTACATGAGTCTTTGACAGTTTGACAATTTTAGTGCAGAAACTGATTTCTATAGTTCCATCTCTTCTTCTGTGCAAGCAGATGTCTCCAAACTATTGTAAATAGGCAGCACTGTTTGCCGGTGTTCCAGGAACAGTTCAGTTCTCAGAGGGAAGGCAGTGCCAGCAGCTGCACGTTTACTTTGGCTCTCTCCTGTGTAGTTCTTAGTATTAGTTGCTGGCTTTGGCTTATCAGAAAGGAGTTCAGGGAGAGGTTTCCAGAGCACAAGTTCCATGGAAGGACGGCTCCTAAGACATGAAATAGATCTTTATCAAAATTTTAGGGCATGAAAATAAAAGGTGTATGTTGAAAAGTTAATGCTTGTTACCTAATATCTAGAGTTTTGAACTGGTGGCATCAGAACAGGAGATTCATTATAAGCCAAGCCAATTTTTACAACACATAAAAATTAACATTTTACATGCATTTTCAATCAAGTCAACTGGTTGTTGAATATAAACATTCAACATGAAAGAGACTGGATTTAACATTTTAATTTTTTAAACTGTGGTTAATATTGGCAGATGTGTGCACTCTATCTTGTATTAGGCCTTTATAAATGAAAATCAAATACTGTACACACACATTAAAAATATCTGTTTGTCTTTTACTTAGTAGAGCTGTAACAACCCATTTTGGAGTAAATCAAAACATCAATGTTTGTGCCTATCAAACTGACAATAGATGTCATCAATGCTTTGTCCTCCCCAATCCAATGTTAATTAGCTGGTTTCTGGAACTCAAAGGCAAGTAATGCAAAATAAAACACAAATGATGAACACCCACTCCTAAAGGCTAGATTCTGGAAAACCACCAAAAGTTTATCGTGCTGTATTTTAGACTGGAGGGCAATATGACCTGCTTATTCTTGTCCAAATGATTTTCCCATCCTCAGGGCTTGGCAGTTAATTATAAAGGTCAAGGTGGTGAGGAAGGAAGGACCGAGGAAGGTATAGTGCAGAATCCCTATGATACAACATCAAGCAGGAGCTGAATCCACCACATTCAAAGGCAATAATGCTTCATCTACCTGGAATCACTGGGACTAGTGTTCTAAGCGAATGTTTCAGATATCTAAAAACTTTTTGTCAGTGAGTGCCACATCTATCTAAAGTCTTTGATAGACAAGACCTAAAAGGTACTTTATAACTTGCATACTATTTTACTAAGATAATGGCAATGAGATCATCTAGGTTCCAGGATGAGAAGTACAGAGCAATCATTGTTTCTGTTTTTCTACTCTTATGATTTAGGAAACCAGAAAATTAAGTCCACTTCCCCGTGTCTAAATTAACAGCAAACTTGGTTCTTAGACCTGAAGGTGTGAAGAACTATACACTGAGAGACAAGAATATGAGTTTTGGTTTGTGACCTCTGTGACAGCTTTGTTGGAAAGTTACCTAGGTCTCAACAATGTTCTTGGATAACTGAAAGAGCCAAATAAACAAGTTTTAAAAGTTGTTTCTATACTCAATGATAAGAACTGAAAAGAATAAATTGTCTCTCTCTTGGCAATCCTCCCATTCCCAAATATTAGACTACAGTGCATTTTAGAACCTCAAAAGACTGCAAGGGAGTGACTCCTGAATACTGCAAACTCCTGCTTACAGGGCATTTTGCTCACTCCCGAAGTACTTAGAAAACATTTCCAACCTAAGCTAAATACTAAGCAAGAACCAAACTTACATGGACTCAATCATTTTCTTTGTAAAAACTTCATCAAATTCCCTCTTCAAACCTGTTTTCATTGTATCAGATAGGACAAGGCTGGGGAGGTGGTTAACATTCCTGTCAGCTTCAACTTCTTCATCTTCGTCAATAATTCTAATAAAGGCAGAACAGAGAAAGAAATGTTATTTGGTAAAACTTATATATTCTAGTTGAATAAAATGAATAAAAATTTTAAAATAAAGATAAAAATGGTAAATGCTACAGCAAAAGATTAAGTAAAAAGAGACCATACCTTAGTGGAAAAAGTATTATACATTTCAGTTAACAGAAGTTTAACATTCAATGTAAGCAAATTTGAAGACTGTATCCTGAAAACTCCATAAACCAAAAACTAGTATTCAGAAATAATAAATGGAAATACTTATTATAGTTCTATAACAGCTTACTTTGACAATGTGTATACTTCAAGTTCCCTACTTTTTATAGTCTAAGAGGCTAACGATCAAGGTTTCGCCAATTAATGAATAGACTAGCTTAAAAGAATACTGACAGTCACGTAAGCACAGCGAAAAGTCACCCACTTACCTATCTTCAATTTCCTGAAGCTTCCTTCGGGCAACTTCACACTGTGGTTCTCCTGTTGTCTGATCCATTTCTTCACAAATAACATCTAACATGCCAGGTGCAGAAGGGCCACCAGTGCATGAATTTACTCCATGACCCTCTATATCCTGATGTGCACAAAGAACCCAGTCATTAGGACTAGCACAGAGCCCTGCTTCAGTTAGTCTTTTCTTTCTTACTGGACAACTGAAACAAAACAAAACAAATTCAATGAAAATCCTTACCAATGTGAAGTGTACCATCCCTTTCTATAATGAAATTCTTCAATTTTGCCTGTTCAGATCAGAAGTGTTAAGAACTAGTCATTCCTACTTACTTGACTCTGCAAAGGTCAAGTGGGAATTAAAGAAACCAAAATCACAAAGCAGTAATTCAGCACCAGCCACATGTTGTCAAATTGCTGATGCTCCAACAAACTGGTCATTACAGGGTATCTAGCAGTCATGCTATATTTTCTTAAAACGTATCACCAGTTTGTTCTAAGAACTACAAGTACAGATAATATTGATTTCTTGGTCCTCTCTAAAATATCTACAGTCAGTTTCAATGAATACCTGATTAAGAATGGGGTTCGCTTCCCCCTCCCCCCCGCCCCTTGCAATGTATTAAACTATCTTCACTTTTTGAAAAACTTATACTCAAAAGGACCTTAAAAGTTCACCAAATTTAATTTGCTTTCCAAATCTGGAAACTAGGGTCTAGAAAAGCTAAAGTACCTCCTCCAAAGATAGTGAATTGCATTTTGGAACTAGACTCCAGAGTTCCTGAATCCTAATTCTATGTCATTTCCACTAAAATCTCTTAGCCACTTAGGGTAGTTCTGCTGTTCAAGTTCTTACAATACCTTGTACTAGTATTTTCAAGTACTGCAAACTGCTAGTGTTTATTTGAAAGCTGTCTAAAGCAAGTTAAACAGACAACTGACCCTCTTCTATGTGTGCATTTAGACCAAAAATACTTTGTTTCTTGGGTATCAGCAAGTGTAATCTTAAGACCAGAAGTTTTCCAACACAAAAAATTAATGCTTACGATAAACTGAGTGTGAAAGGATGTAGCATATAATTTACAAAGAGAAATTTCCATTACATGTAAGACTATGACAATTAACACTGAAGTCTCTGTCAATATAAAATGACAATAATGCTTTCTTGAACCTAGATTTTATTTACGTATGCATCTAAGAGCCGGGGTGTAGGCCAGAGGTGTTGGGGCGGGCAGGGTAGGTTTTGATAAGATTCACTAGCGACAGAATGGTGAGTAGAGCTACTCTGCTACTGAAATATACTACTGAGGAAACAATGGGCGACACAGGAAAGGTTAGCTATGCCATGTGGTTAGCTCCCTGGCAGGGGACTGAACTTGAGTTGCAGTGGCTGCAGATAGCTTCGGTGTTGAGACTCAACCCCTTGCACCACCAAGGAGGCGCCTAAAACTAGATTTTTAATTGAAATCAACTACTATATAATATTTGCTTTATAATTAGTATCAATTCATAAGGAGTTTTTTTTTTTTTTAAAGATTTATTTATTTATGCTTACAGAACTTGGGGTATAGGCCAGAGGTGTGGTGGGTGAGAGGATTCACCAGAGACAGGGTAGGGAACAGAACAGGCAGACCTTGAAATACACTTCTGAGGGGAGCTGTGGGTGGGTCAGGAGAGGTCTGCCGCGCCATGTGGGTCAGCTTCCTGGCCGGGAATCGAACACATGCTGCAGTGGCTTCAGAGAGCTTCATAATGCAGTGCTTTAACTCGCTGCACTATCAGGGAGAGCCCTCATAAGAAAGTTGTAAGAATGTCTGTCTAAACATCAAATATTCTGTAATATCTGTATATTTCAAAGTATGTGATGTTTTGGAAAGCAGAAAAGTTACATACACACATTCAAAACACCCAAATGAGAAAAAGCAGAACATATCTAGAGGGAAGGGATACATTTGCTAGCACATCTAACAGTTCAAATATGAAAGCACCTGAGTGTAAGAGTTGGGTTCTGTGACCTGTAACATTACTTAGGATAAACTATTTCATGCCTATAGGTCCAACTCCCAAATAAATAGCAACAAAAAGCTAATTTAGAGGCCTCCTTGGTGGTGCAAGGGGTTGTCTCAGCACTACAAAGCTATATGCCACTGCAGCAGAATCTGATCCCCAGCCAGAGAGGTGACCCACATGGAGCAGCTGACCTCTCTTGTTTGCCCATCTTGCCTTGTCTTGTCTTGCTCCCTTTAGCAATGTTTCAATACATCTGCCTGTTCTTTCCCACCCTCTGTCTCTGGTGAATCCTCTGGTATAACCCCATTGTAGCTCTGACCTGCAACTCTTGTATGTATAAACAAAATTTTTTTTTAAATTATATAAGACTTTAAAAGCTATAGAAGTAGCAGCTGGGCTGCATGCTTTTAGCACTAGACAACTAAATGTTGAGTCCCTCATTCTCCTGGGGGATTCATCAATCTCTCCATCTGTATATTAAAGGTGGTTTAACTTTTTTTTTTATTACAAAGTTTATTTTTACATCATTTTGCACATTTTTTTTTTCCATCTCGATTGTAATCCCCGCGGGTTTCCCATCACCAAATCACCCCTGTGCCACCACCATAGTCCCGTGCATTTCCCCCCCCCCCCCCCCCCCCCCCGTTTTTGATCCCATTCCCCACTCCGCCCCCACAGAATGTCTCTGGTATATGGTTGTTCATTATTTTTGTTATCTTCTCGCCTGGTCCATTATACTCCTGCTATGAGTGAAATAAAGGTGGTTAACTTTTAAGTCAACCATTTTTACCTTTCACATTTTTAACATTGGGAACAATAATCCTTATAGGGAATCCCTAGTAAGAGCAAAAAGGTTCCTGTGTATCCCCCGGCAATTCCAATGTAATAAAAAACATCAATATTGCCAGGTTTAATGTTTTTTAAATGAAGGCAACTTCATGTTTAACTTTTTTATGAACATGTTAAGGTTAGAGAGAATCCACAGTTTCTGATGGGAGAAAAAAAAAAAATCACACCCAAAGTCGGAAAAAAGACCAATTTGGGGAAAATATTTGTAATACACATAATGAACTGATTTCTTTAATAAGATTTCTGACTGATCAACAGTGGCAAAAAAATGAACCAATAATCTGGAGAAACACTTCACAAAAAATTAAACACTAATGGCTTAAATGATGTTCAACATCACTTATGATTTACAAAATATAAATAAATGTGATCTAACTTCTTTTTAACAATGAATTACTACACTCATAAACACAACTGGCCCTCTCTGGTGGTGAAAGCATAGCACTATGAAGGTATCCACAAACACTACAGCACGAGTTTGATCCCAGGCCAAGGAGCTGACCCACATGGCAGCTCCTGTCCTGCCTGCTGCTCCCTTCAGCAGTGTATTTCAGTAGAGCTGCCTGTTCTATTCCTTACTCTGCCTCTGATTAATCCTCTCACCTTGGCACCTCTGGTCTATACTCCAGTTCTTGTATGTATAAATCTTTGAAAATATACACAATCTAGTGGCCTCCCTGGTGGCACAAGGAGTTAAGTCTTAGCACCATGAATTTATCACCAGCCATTACATACCAATTCAGTCTCCAGCCAGGGAGCTGACTTGACCCACATGGCGCCAACAGACCTCTCCTGTCTCGCCTTCTTTTCCCCTCAACAGTGTATTTCAGTCAGTCCACCTATTCTGTACCCATCTTTAGGGAATCCTCTCATCCCCTTGCAACTCTGGCCTACACCCCAGTTCTTGTGTACATAAAAATGTAAGTCTTTAAAAAAAGGTAAACACAATCTGATGGATAATTACAAAACAAACATCCATTAAAACATCACCCAAGATATACAATTCTGTCAGCATTTCAGAATATTTAACTTATAAACACTTTATGATTACTTTCTTTAAAAAAAAAGTACACTAGGGGCCTCCCTGGTGGTGAAGTGGTTAAGTCTCAGTGCTCAAACTACCTGCAGCCTGGGTTCAATCCCCTCCCAGAAAGCTGACCCACATGGCATAGCTATTGTGTTGGCCTCTGCTCCCCTCAGCAGTGTATTTCAGCAGAGCTGCTTATTCTGTTCCCTACTCTGTGATGAACCCTTTTACACACATATTGCTCTAGCTTAGGCCACAGTTCTTGTATGCATAAATAAATCTCCAAAAAAAGAAGTCCACTAACAGATCTGTGGCAGGCAGACTAAACTGCTTAGTTTTGCCTAGAATTTAACTTTGTATTTAAAGAATTTAACTGTATAATATCCTTGTGATATTTCTTTTGTTTGCATATGCTTATAAGCACATATGTCCATATTGCTTAGTCCTTTTATTTTTTGTTGATCAGAACTCCACTCTATGCATTTGTAACTTCATTTTATTGTTGGGGAAATAACATTTGAGTTATTTCCAGTTTTGAAATATTATGAACAAAATTGCTATAAATTTTCTTATCCTGGTGTCCTGATGGACAGGTATCCTGTATACATACTCAGGGAGGTAACTACTGGGTAAAATGGTGTATAAAGAAGCTTTCAATTTCATAATACCAAACTGTCCCCCAAAGTACATGTACCAGTTTACATTCTCACCCATATGAGAATTTCTAGTGCTCCATAACACATCCAGTATTCACTGGAGTAGCATGGTGAAGTAGCACCTCATTAAAGCTTTTATATGCATTTCCCTTAAGAATGATGAAGTGAAAATCATTTCATTTGGTTGGTCCTTTTAATATCTTCTTTGGGGAATTATTTTTGTTTGTTTATCCAGAACTGGGGTACAGGCCAGAGATAGCGGGCGGTGAGAGGACTCACCAGAGAGAGTGGGGGCGCAGAATAGGCAGATCCACGAAGTACACTGCTGAGGGGAGCAGTGGGCGAGACAAGAGAGGTCTGCTGCACCATGTGGGTCACCTCTGGGGGGCGGGATGGAATTAACACTGAAGAGGTTGCCGCTAGCTTTAACTGCTCCGTCCTAACTCTTGCTCCACCAGGATGGGCCGTTTTTCTCCTGTTTTTATTAGAATACCTGTCTATGAGATGTAATCTTTTTCCTGTCAGGTGGCAATAAAAAAGTTTGAAAAATACAGTTCTGCTGAGGTGGAGAAACAGGCATTTCTGCTGTGAAAAGGACTGTAACTTGACAATTCTTGTCAAAGTTTAAAATGTATATACTGTAAAGCCCTCCCTGGTGGTGCAGTGGGTTTAAAGCGCAGTGCAGCACAGTAAGGCGCAGCCACTTCAGTGCGAGTTGGATCCCCAGCCCCAGATATGATCCACATGGAACAGCAGACCTCTTCTGTATCACCTGCTGTTCCCCTCAGCAGTGTACTCGTCAATCTGCCTGTTCTGCTTCCCACTCTCACCATCCCTGAACTTCTGGCCTGTTCCCAGATTTATGCATAAATCAATAAAATCTTAAAAAAAAAAAAAAAAGCGTATACTGACCCAGCAATTTCCCATCTAGGAATTCACTGCAAGTATAAACAAAAAATTTTAAAAGTCGTGGCAGATGTGTTAGTAATAGCAAAAGATGAGAAATAACATAGAAATTCTTCAAGAGACTGGTTAACCTAGGCTACGAAAGGAAAAAGAAATTAGGTAGAACCCTGCTGACAGAAAACTATAGAAAAGTGAAAAGATCAATGTCTGGAGTGTGAACAGTATCTCCCTATACTTAGAGCTTGTATGTTTTATTTCTCAAAGCAGAAACAGGGTTTGCCTTTGGGGAGGGGTGGGAGTGTGGAGAGTCTATGTATCCTTTTGCACCCTTGGAATTCTTTTCCATTGTGCATGTAATAATATCCACGTGATTCAAAATTCACACATTACAATCCGTTAGAATGAAGTTTCCCTCTGAGCAACTGCCAGTCACCCAGTAACTGTCTCTAAAAGCCAACCAATGTTACAAGTTCCTTGTGCCTGGGGCAGAGACACTCAAAACCATCCAAACAACCACCAACTGAATAAATGACGCCTGAAACTTACTCTTCATCCTCCTCGTCTTCCCGCTTGTGTTTCTTTTTACAGTGAACCGAAGCACTGTTGAAAGAAACAAACATTAGTCAACTGAGAAATGTGTTGTGTTTTCACTACCACTTTCTTTGGCCAATAATTTGGCCCACCCCACAGTACCTTGCAAGTGGGATGGATAGACAGATCACCTAGTTATGTTAAAATGGGGATGTTCCCCATGGTGGCTAAAGACTAAAATGGAAACTTTGCATTTTGTGACGGTAATGGGGCAGAAACGGGGTGCGAGGGGTGGGGGGCGGGGGGGGGGAGAGAAAGTTAACGCAGGGAAAGGTGTTCGGGCCAACACAGTGCTAAGCACTTGTTTCCACGATCTCACTACGAGGACCCATTTCTGCCCCATTCTGTGGATGAGGAAACTGTGCGGCAGAGCAGCACTGAAAGTTGTCACCATCTGGAAGGGGAGTGTGTATTCGCTGAGGGGACATCCAGGCTGCAATCGGCCCGAGTTCCAAGCCCGGCACCACCTGGGTGAGGCTGGGAAAGTCTCCCCACTTCCCCGAGGCGCTGGCGGCCAAGGTCCGAACAGGACTCTCCGGGGCTGTGCGCCCTCAGGCGACCTACAGTTAACGTCTCTGGGGATCAGTTTCCTCATCTGTAAAAGAGATGAGAAATCTACAGCAAAGAATCGTGAGGAGAGAGGGTCGACCAGACCGTGCGCGGAGCCCGCGCCCGCTCCCGCCTGGAGCGCCACATCCCGCCCGCCCACCCGCTTCGCGTCCGCCGGGCTCCTCACCGTCCGCGCGACGCGCCCCCGCCCGGATTGCTGGGGACGACGCGGGGTCCCGGCCGCGGGGCCAGCTCCGCGCCGTCCGTCCCCGTGGGGAAGGCCCGGCCGGCGAAGGCCGGCGGCGGCTGCAGGAAGTCCGAGCCGCCACTCAGTGGAAGGCCGCTGAAAGGCCGGCCCAGCGCGGCCATGGCTGGGGAAACGAACAGGCTGCGCCCACGGCCCCCACCACCCCCGGGCCCAGGCCCGACAGCTGCGGCCACAGCTACTGCTGAGAAGCGCCCGCCTCCGAGCCCACTCCCGACCCCACGTCACGCCTTCTAGAATCCTCCACTCCGGGCTGCCCATGGGCACGCCGGGATTTGTTGTGCGCGAAGATCTGCGGCCGCGGGGGATGCCGGGAGTTGCAGTCCTTGCAGACTACCACCAACATGGCCGCCGGGGCAGTGTTGCAAGCATGTGAGAATTCTTTTGGGGACCTCTGACTCTCATTCCGAAAGTTAGGTTACTTCTGTACTTCGGTTTTTTTTAATAGTAAAACCCGATAATAATAGTACCTATCTTTATGGTTCTGATGGAAGAAGTAAATTAATTAAAATTAGAACTCTAAAAGCACTGCCTGTGTAATAGTACACACATTAAATGTCAGTTAATACTTTCTGTGATGGCTCAGAGAGAACAGCATAACGGTTCCGTTAAAAATCTCAAAACGGGGCCTCCCTGGTGGCTCAAGGGGTTAAGTCCCAGCACTAGCAATCTTGGCAGCCACAGTGATCCCAGGCCAGGGGGTTGCTAACCTATATGTCTGTGCAACAAACCTCTCTTGTCTCTCGCTGCTCCCCTGGCAGTGTATTTCAGTAGATCTGCTTGTTCTGCTGCGCACTCTGTGTCTGGTGAATAACCGCCACCCCCAACCTGACCTACACCCAGTTCTTGTATGCATAAATAAGACATAAATCTTAAAAAACAAAACAACCTCATGGGACTTGTGAAAGAGACTAGCGGATCTTCCAGCCATTACGTGGGGCTAGGCACAGATTAATGACCATTAATCATGCCTGAGAAAGGCACCATGATCCAGTCTGGGTTGCTTATGCTGATATCAGTGGCTTTTGTCAGGGTATTATTGAATAAGGTTTAAAATCTAAGCCCCCACTCTTTGACCTTGCAGGCAGATTTGGGAGGCTGGAGTAAGTAAGGGGATAGATAAACTGCCTTAGGGACAAAGCTATAAAACCAACCACCACTACCAGAAGAACCAGCCCATCTCCACAAATGCAGAAGCAAAAACAAAGGCCAGTACCAGAGACCAGATAGCCGAACAGATAAATGGTGCAAACTGGTGCCCCATAGAAAGCCTGCAAACACAAAGTATGAAGGAGACCTTAAATTTTTCCTTCATGGGCAGACTTCTTCTGTCTCCCCTGCTGCTTCCCTTCTCAGTGTATTACAATCAATCCGTGTGTTCTGTTCTCCACTCCTCTTTGGTGGGTTCTCTCACCCCTGCACCTCCATCCTCACCCTGCTCTTTTCCCCCAAAAGACCACTAAGAATATCAATAATTGAAAAAAGATGAATTTTGGTAGTAAGGGAGATCTCAGTAGGAAGTGTTAAAAAGGATTTGGGGTTGTCTTAAGTGATTTGAGGGAATGTTCAAGGAAGCAGCATTGAGTGTACAGCACCACAATGATAAAAGAAACAGGGTTGGTGGAGCCGGCTGTAGGATGCAGGATGCTTGATGCAGGATGCTGCTCAAGAGCAACACCCTGGTCTTTTTTTTGACAGAGAAGGGTGAGTTAGAGTGAGCACTGTATTTTTGGGCTTTAGGAAGGGTGAATCCAATGTTTACACTCACTCCCATCCATGACTCAAATCTTATTAACAAGACATTCTACTGATCAGCCCCTGGGGCACAAAGCACATCAGTCAAATGCCCCCCGGTGTCCCCCGTCATAATGTGGCTTGCACACCTACTGTTCCAGGGCAATCAAGTGTCATTTTCTTGTCTTAACTTGAAAGGAGCCTTGTATGCTACACCCACAAAGCAGGGCTTTACTCTGGAATTAATACTGTCAGGAAACAGGGGTAATTCAACCTTTTCTAGACACTGAGAGGAAAGGAGAGCTATCCATCACATTAGCTAGGATAAGGGGATATTTGGTCTTGTGTGTATGTGGCTGTGTGGTTTGAAAAGCGTTCACCTCTCATGTCTGTATTCAGATATTATGATGATGGAGTCTTGTTTTTAATTTTGATCATTAAAATCACATCTCCATTCTTTTTGGTCTGTGAAGTCATTTACTTTGGAGATACTAAGCCCAACCTGCAGGTTAGTTTCAGTCATTAGAAGCTGCTTTTCTCTTTCTAACCACAAACTAAATATCATCATCGATTACCAAGTCCTATGGACTTGTGAATGTGTCTAGCTTCTCTTCCTCTCCCTCCATCTCCATTGCCCCTGTGATGACCTAAAAAAAAATAAACTCCTTTTGCCCTACTTTCTTCAACTAGATATAAGGCACTCTCCTGTCTATTTCTACAAATATCTACCTTACTCCTCATTTGAAAAAATACCTCTCCAGATGATGTTATGTACAAAAATAAATATGAAGATATTTATTTTTAAAAAGTAGTTGGGCCCTCCCTGGTGGCACAGCAGTTTAAAGCACAGCACTGTGAGGCTTTCTGCAGCCACTGCAGCACAAGTTCAATCCCCACCCAGGGAGCTGACCCACATGACATGGCAGACCTCTTCTGTCTCACCCACTGCTCCCCTCAGCAGTGTATTTCAGTGGATCTGCCTATTCTGCTCCCCACTCTGTCTCTGGCGAATTCTTTTACCCCTGTACCTCTGGCCTGTATTCCAGTTCTTGCATGCATAAATAAATAAATCTTGAAAAAAATTTAAAAAGGAATCATACTCTGTTATTCTGAAACTTCTTAAATATCTAATTATCTTAAATGCCTATCCAAATTCATTCTTTCATTTACAATTCTATACTAAAAAGGATAGAATTAAGGCCGCCCTGGTGCACAAGGGTTTAAGTCTCAGCACTATGAAGCTAGCTGCAGCCATGGCTGCACAAGTTCAATCCCTGGCCAGGGAACTAACCCACATGGCACAGCAAACCTCTCCTTTCTGGCCTGCTGCTCCTCTCAGCAGTGTATTTCAGTCAATCTGCCTCTTTTGCTCCCCACTCTGTCTCTGGTGAATCCTCTTACCCTAATCACCCCCCACATCTCTGGCCTACACTACAGTTCTTATATGCATAAATAAAATATATCTTTTAAAATAAGTAAATAAATAAAATGGATAGAATTAATCATTAAGTACTTACTATTTACAGATACTCTTTTTAAAAATACATATTTAGTTTTATTTACTTATACATACAAGAACTGGGGTGTAGGCCAGTTGTGCAGGGGGTGAGAAGATTCACCAGAGACAGAGCAGATCAGGCAAATCTATTGAAATACACTGCTGAGGGGAGCAGCAGGTGTGAGACAGGAGTGGCCATGTGTGGTTTAGTTCCCTGGCTGGGGAGAGAACGCCACAGTAGTGATAGCACTGAGATTCAACCCGTACACCCCCAGGGAGGCCCTTGCAGATACTCTTTACCCAGATTAAATATTCATCACAGTAATGCTGCAAATTGGATGTGTTTATGGTGCCCATATTATAGATAAGGAAATTGAGGCAAGTTATCTAGTTCCCTTACGCATAAGTGAAGAAGTCCAAGTCTGAGACCCCAAATCCTGTCCTAAACTTTTAGGCAAGAAAATACTTTGGGAAAATCAATGAAAGTATCATTAATAGTATGTCTGAGGAGGATTTCTTGGAGCTTCAGACCCCTGAAGCAAAAGACAGAGGATTATTATACATTGTCTTCTCCACTACCATGAGAAGAGCAATGTCAAATGTGACAGTGGCTGCTAAAATCATCTCTTCTTCGTGACAGTCAAGGTATGTCTCTGAAGTGACTCCCAGCTGACCTCTCTTAGGATGGGTGCCTTCCTGACGCCTTTCTTCTGTTGGCCAAGCTTATCAGTAATCATTTTAATACACAAACAATGTTTTCTGGGTATAAAACTAGTACAGGTTCTTAGTAAAATTTAGGGTAACATACATCTGAAGTGATGTGAATATTTTCCCTTAGAACTATACTGTGTTGTAAACCATTACTACCATTAGAAATAAAAAGTAAGAGCCCTCCCTGGTGGCTCAGTGGGTTGGAACACTGCACTGTGAAGCTAAGCCAAGTTGTGGCCACTTCAGAGTGAGTTTGACCCCCACCCTCCACCCCCAGAGGTGATCCGTATGGTGCAGCAGACCTCTCCTGTCTCCTCCGCTACTCCCATCACAACATACTTGGCCGAGCTGCCTGTTCTGCTCCTCACTCTGTTTCTGGTGAATCCTCTCACCACCCTTGCACCTCAGGCCTGTACCCCATTTCTGTATGCATAAACAAGATCTTTTAAAAAGTTAAAAAAATTAAATAAGAGGATGCATGGAAAGCTATAAATAAACAAATACTAGAAGTAGTGACAAGAGTATAGAGAAGCAAGTAAAAACCATGCTAATACCATCCTGAAGAAAGTTCCAAGTTCTCTCAGTCTTTTTTGTGTGCACAAAAAAGTCTAGTAGTGTGTAGTACACACAGATTCTCATATTTCTATATGAAGAGGATAAAAGTAAGGCTTTGGAGTAAGCTGAACATCCACAAAATATATATGCAAGGGGAGAGGTGGGTTCCTATGAGCTGGCTACCAGCTGACCACTCATGGGCAACTGTGACCTATTTGCTGTCTGCAAATCCCAGCAGAACATTCCTTGACTACCTATGGAGTATTGTCTATATCACGAGGCAAGCTGGGGATGCCTAGGCCACTGTTGATCAGACTATCTCCATGGGAGCCCAGGGATAACTCTGCCTGTGATACTAGCAGATATCTTGCTGACGCAAATGTCTCTTGATGTATGGTCACAATGTCCCCTTCTCTGCTCCTCATAAACCTTTGTCCTCCATTCCAATCCCAACTTCTGGACCTTATTCCTCATACCATGCTCAGCTTTTAATGGGCTGGGTGCCTTCAAAATGGCATAAGAACTTCTGCAGAGTCTTGCCTTGCAAACCTGCTCCACATCTATTGTGTCCCTCATGGAATTCCTGCTGCAAAACAGCAACAAACGTCATGTGGAAACAGGAAGATCCTTGTATTAGTTACAGTTGGACAAAGAAACAGAATTAATAGAGAGAGAGTGTGTGTGTTTATGTGTGTGATATGTTACAGGAATTGACTTACAAGGTAATAGAAACTGAGAGGCCCCACTACCTATGGACTACAAACTAGAGAACCAGGAAACCATTGAGGTAATTCAGTCTAAGTCCTGTGAATCAGAAAAAAATAATATAAGGGTGTATTTGAGTCTGAAAGCCTGAGAACCAGGAGTACTATAATTGAAAGGCAAAAATGGGTGTCTTTGCTCAAGCAGAGAGAGAGAAAGTCAAGTCACCTTCCCTCTGTATTTTTATTATTTCCAGGCCTTCAAGGAATTGGATAGTGCTCACTCACTTTGGAGAAACAGCTGCTTTATTCAGTTCATCAACTCAATTGCTAATCTCTTCCAGAAACACCCTCATAGGCACATTTAGAAATAACTTAGCAGCTATCTGGGCATCCCTTAGCCTAGTCAAGTTGACACATAAAGTTAACAATCACAATTCCTAAGGAACTACTTATTCTTAAAATGACAAACCCACTGTTGTCAAGAATGGAGTAAAACTTGCATGTTCAGGGCCCTCCTGGTTGACACAATGGCTTCAGGTGCAGCACTGCAAAGCTAGACACAGCCACTTCAGCACAATCAACCCCCAGTCAGGGAGGTGACCCACATGGCACAGCAAGTCTCTCCACTCTAGCCCCGCTGCTCCCCTCAGCAGTGTACTTCATCCATCTTCCTGTTGTTTCCCACTCTATCTCTGGTGAATCCTCTCACCGGCCTTACACCTCTGGCCTGTATTCCAGTTCTGTATGCATAAATAAATCTTTAAAAAAAAATAAAAGAGTTTCCTCCAAAAAAAAAAAAGATTTATTTATGCATACATTAACTGGGGTGTAGGTCAAAGGTGTGAGGATTCACCAGAGACAGAGTGGGGAACACATAGATGGATCAACAAAGTACACTGCTGAGGGAAGCAGCGGGCAAGACAGGAGAGGTCTGCTGTGCCATGTGGGTGGCCGCGGTGGCTGGCAATATGTTTGTTGATAGCATTGAGACTTTAACCCTTATGCTAACAGTGAGGCTCTTTCATGATTACTTTAAAATAAATCCCAGATTCATATTTTATTTATAAATGTGTCAACATTTGTCTCTAACAAATAATCTTTCACAAAAAACAACACTACAATGCAATCATACCTAACACAATTAACAGCAACTAAAAATAACAGTCTAATCAGCATTCAAGTTTTTCCAAGTGTCCCAAAATGACTTATTATGTATGTGGTTTTGTAACAGGGTGGTCCCTAGGAAAAAGGGAAGTTCCAGGTTCCCTGCCCCACCCAGAAGGAGGGTGGAGCTGAGCAGAGAAAAAGGAGAGAAGAGAAGGGAGAAGAGGAGAGAATGAAGCAGGATGGAGAAGGAGCAGGAGACCTGAGGAAGCTACATGGAGCAGCATGTGATGAAGAAACCGTGCTTGTTTCCTGACCCTGGACTGGTTAAGGCAGATGTGGGTGAGGTACCTGAAGGGAGGTGATTATGGCAGTGCTTATATTGATTTTGATTTTGCTCTTTTCCTCCCAGATTTGTCTGGCCATTTCTGACCCTTTTCCATGGGTCCCGGCCAGAAGGTGCTTTAGTCTAGTGACAGGCTTTCAGACCTTGCTTTGGGCCAGTCCCTTTTGGGTTGACTTTTGCCCACGAGGGGATGGGTAACTTCAGGTGTTTGATTTAGAGTTATATTCTTTGTGTTCCATATTGTATATTTACTGTATTAAAGTCCCTTTTCATTAAAGTTTTATATGTTTTATCTTGTTGCGGCGGATGGCAGAACCCACTTAGAGCAGGCAGGTTTTGGGGCTTTAGGGGTGCCCCCCCCCCCCGTCCTCTTAACAGATTTGCTGTCCTATAACAGTTTGAAGGCATCATGATTCAACATTACTTTAGGTCTGTCTATTTCTAGGATCTTCTTTAGTCTAGGTCCTCCATCTGCCTTTTTTCCTGTTAATTGTTTATTGACTAACTGGATCATCTGGACAATATTATGATCCTGATGAAAACTGTTAACAGCAATGAGAAATCTTCACATGGCTTCTCACGTCAACATCAACAAAGGAGCCTGGGTCAGAAGAGGGAGTGTCGGATGGAGACTCTTTGTCCCCATTCACAGAATATTGGGGGTCAGAACAGGCAGGGTCTCAAGGTTGGAGAGGCGTTGGTGAGCGGAGGGGGGAAAAGGGCAGCGGGCATGAGGAAGACTCGGGAATCAGTTGGGTGCAAGTTTTCCTGCTCTGGCTTCAGTAGAGGTTTATTTTATACATTTCAAGCAAGCAGTGGGATGACATTAGCATATGAATTGGGCTGAGAGATCACTATCATCTTTTTTCTAAGAACAGTCTGAGGTCGTATTGACTTTTAGTTGAGATTATAACATTTTAAAAATCAATCTATCAAGGTTAAACTAGGCACATAGATTTACAAAGTTTAAGACTAATATTACTGTATTTACCACAATGAAGATTAACCAAAATAAAGCCCCTTAAACCTTATCTACTACGTAATAGCTTTTCTTTTCATTGAGACATCCTGGAGGGTAAAGTGAGGGTAGGAAGAGGAAATTTCTTATAAATTAAATTACTGTAAAGTTTTTTGAAAGCTTGTTAGAAAGTTTAAGTGAATTATCTTGAAGTCTGGACAGTAGAAAACCTGATTAGCTCTGAATAGGCGACATGGGTGAATTTCCATATCTAAAGACAAGATAGTAGAAAGTTTGAGTGGTTATTTAGAAACTGAATAGAAGCTACAGGAGATAGTAGAGTGATGAGATTTGGGTTTTCCTCAATCTGAGCAGTATAAGAGTATGTTTCAGTATTGCCTTAATATTGACTTTACAATAACAGCCAATTGCTTTTATTAAATCAGCCAGTTGTAAAATCACTTTTGACTTCAAGAGGAATTTCTCACCTTGGTGCAGTGCTTGCTTGTCTGGGCCAGGTAGCGCTTTATGAGGCTAAGGCAATCCAATTGTAAACTGAAGGTTGCTCAGAATATTTTGATATTACGATTTTACAAAAAAGAGAGGTCATAACAAGTTAGCATGGAAAGTCTGATTTTTCAGAGCATTTCCCCTCCATTCGTACTGTGTCTGTCAACAGAGATTGCATATCTTGTGTCAAGGAAGGAAGTGCCAAACACTACCACTTGCTTGGCAAGCATGTGTCTCAATGGGTGGCTACTTTGTGTAAGCAAGTAGAACATCACAGAGCAAGTAGGTATATAAGCATAACCATGACTCCATAAGCTCCATTTTCTCTTATCTAGTAGTGACCCCAGCTGGTCTCTCTCCTACACTCTTAGCTCTCCAGTCCGTTAGTTGCAGTTTAGCCAGTGATACTTGTCCAACACACAATGCTGATGTGCTCCCCCCATGCTTTAAATCCTCCACAGCTCCTTGTTACTCTTGGGAGAAAGTCCAACTTCTTTACTAGGCTCCCAATTCCTTCAGAATACCTACCCTTCCTAGTTTCCAGCTTTATCTTTTTCCATTCCCTACCTCAAATCCCATCCAGCAGTTTTCTATTGAATCTCTTTTGATCCTTTCTCCCATCTTCAAACTTCACCCTTCTTGGTAATAACTGCTATTTTTTGCATCTAAACAGATCTTTCTTTTTAAAAAAGATTTATTTATGCATACAAGAACTGGAGTATAGGCCAGAGGTGTGGGAGGTGAGAGGATTCACCAGAGACATAGTGGGAAATAGAAGGACAGATGCATTGAAATACATGCTGAGGGGAGCAGCGGGCGGATCAGGAGAAGTCTGACTCACCATGTAGGTCATCTCCCTGGCTGGGAATTGAATTCATGCTGCAGTGGTGGCAGATAGCTTCATAGTGTTGTGCTTTAACCTGTTGTGCCACCAGGCAGGGCCCTCTAAACAGACGTCCTTAGTAAATCAAACATCTGTGGCACTTTGGGAGCCAGAAGAAAGGAGGCCCCACAGATGGCAGGCAATGATAAGGAGTACTATTTTTTTTTAAAGATTCATATATTTTGTGCATACAGAACTGGGGTACGGGCCAGAGGCTCAGGGGCAGTGAGTGGCTTCACCAGAGACAGAGTGGGGAGCAGAACAGGCAGATCGGCGAAGTACACTGCTGAGGGGAGTAGCAGGCGGGTCAGGAGAGGTCTGCCGTGCTATGTGGTCACCTCCGGGGCAGGTGGGAATCGAACTGGGGCAGGTGGGAATCGAACTCATGCGGAAGTGGCTTTAACTTCTCAGTGCTGTGCTTTAACCCGCTGCGCCACCAGGGAGGGCTGATGAGGAATACTATTTTAAGCTCTTGGAGTAAGTACCCTATGGAAAGTATTCTGCCAAGCGCTTGAAAACAGGAAATTAAGAATTTTCATACAGCAGCTCTTTGAGGCTAACATCAATGACAATGACAATATCCCTTGGTACCTATAAATGGTGCAGAAAAAATGGGCAGTTGGGAGGGAATCATCTTCCTTGTTTCCATATTGTCCCAAGGAACAATAGAGGAGTTCCTATACTGATTACTAATGATTTGTTATAATTTGCTCTCACAGCTCTTATATTTGTCTTTTTTAAAATAAAAATGAGTTTTTTTTTAAAAGATTTATTTTTGTATAAAGAACAGGGGTGGTGAGAGGATTCACCAGAGAAGAGTGGGGAGAAGAACAGGTAGATCTACAAAGTACACTGCTGAGAGGAGCAATGGATTAGACAGGTCTGCTGTGCCATGTGAATCACCCGTCAGGGTGGGAATCGACCTCACGCTGAAGTGGCTGTGGCCAGCTTACAGTGCTGTGTCCTAACCTGTTGCCACCAGGAAGGGTAAATAAAAATGAATTTAATTTTAAAGTTTTAAACAGGGATATCTCCCCCTGCATTATACTATGAGATGGCCTTCATTTTTCTTTGTATTATTCCTGCATGGTCTGGTCTGCTGCAAGATGGGAATGCTCCTCCCCAATCACATGACACACTCTTGAGCAGCCAGGAAACTTAATCTCATGTTTTGGCCAGTTTTCACTATTTTGAACTCTAGAGATTTCCACTTGTTAACATTATTAATGTTAGAGTGAGTTTTTCATTAATAAGATAAGTAGTGTTTAAAATACATAGATCAACTAGAGTTACTTTAGATGGGTTTTCATCTTGGAATTCATAAGATCTAAAAATCTAGGGAGCCTTTCACTCTTGCACACTTAATATGTTACCCCAACTTCGATTCTGAAATGATCTTGCAACTCATACTGGTGGGGAGGGTTCTTTGTCATATCTTGCACTGGAATATCTTTTCATTTGCCTTAGGTGTACCTTTTGTGAAGAGTTTTTGGAGAAACAGCTGGGATTTGGAGATTCTATAATAAATCATATAGCTGTTTTCTGCCTGTTTGTTAAGAAAGAGAATTCTGAAACTTACTTTCATCAAATGCTGGTAGAATCCAAGGGAGTAAGAAGAAATCACAGGAGAAATGCTTTGAATGAAAATGTAATATACCTAAACTTATGAGAGTCAGCTAAAGCAATGGCTACAGGGGTTTTATAGCTATAAACACCTATTTAGAAAAGAAGAAAAAAATCACAAATCAATATCCTCAACTTCTAAATTAAGAAATTAGAAAGGAAACAGCTAATCCAATCCAAAGGAAGCAGGAGGAAGTAAATAATAAAGATTAGAGCAGAAATAAATGTTGGAAAAAACAGAGAAAAATCAACAAAACCAAAATTGGTTTTGGAAAAGATCAGCATTATTGACAAACTTTTAGTTAGACCAGCAAAAACAAACAAAAGCCCCAGAAATTTCACTCAAACTACTAAAAAATGAAAGAGAAAATATAAGGCAATACTATGAATAACACCAATCTTTCAAAAACCCTCCAGAAAATAGAAGAGAGAAATTTTCTCAAATCATTCTAGATCAGTGTTACCCTAATACCTAAACCAGACAATGATCAGAAAAAAAGAAAATGTAAATCAGTATTTTTTATTAATATAGATGCAAAACTTTCAGTAAAGTACTAGTAAACCAAATCAAGCAAATATAAAGATTATAGACTATGACCAAGTGGGACTTTAGTCTAGGTAACAAGGCTGGCTCAATAATTTCAATCCACCACAGTAACAAGATAAAGAAAAAGCAGGACCAATAGGATAATGTAAAATCAGGGCCTTCCTGGTGGCACAGGGGTTAAAGACACAGTACTATCATTGCCAGCCACTGTGGCATGATACTTGGTCAGGGAGCTGACCCACATGGCGCAGCAGACCTCTCCTATCTCACCTGCTGCCCCGCTTAGTAGTGTCTCTCAGTAGATTTGCCTGTTCTCTTCCCCACTCTTTCTCTGATAAATCCTTCCCACCCTCCACCCCCCCCCCCC
>NW_004567130.1:8304123-8313501 GCF_000260355.1 Condylura cristata | reverse complement strand
GCAGAACAGGCAGATGGATGAAGTACACTGCTGAGGGGAGCAGCGGGCGGGTCAGGAGAGGTCTGCCACGCCATGTGGGCACCTCCGGGGCAGGCGGGAATCAAACTCATGCGAAAGTGGCTTTAGTTTCTCAGTGCTGGGCTTTAACCCGCTGCGCCACCAAGGAGGGCCTCTTACGATTTTTTTTAAAGAAAATATTTATTTATGCTTGCAGAACTGGGGTGCAGGCCAGAGGTGCATGTGTGCGTGTGTGTGTGTGTGAGAGAGGATTCACGAAAGTGGGGAGCAGAACACAGCGCTGAGGGGAGCAGTGGGTAGGTAAGAAGTCTGCTGCTCCATGTGGGTCACCCTCTTGGCCGGGATCCAACTCGTGCTGAAGCGGCTACATCTAGCTTCATAGTGCTGTGCTTTAACCCACTATGCCACCAGAGAGGGTCCTTCTCACGATTTTTATTCAACACGTGACTGGAGGTTCTAGTAAAGGCTATCAGGTCTCTGAATTAGGAAGGAATACGTGTGCATCTCTCCTGCTTGCCTGTGACTATGCAGGTGATTCTTTTCATTTTCCCCTTTCAAAGCAGTAGCAGCAGCACTTTCTGCCCTCATGTATTTGTGCAAAGTTGTCTTTTTTTCTTTTCCTCGTAAACCCATCCTTTTAAAATGTAAAAAATAAAAATAAAAATTTAGCTAGGAATAAGTGAAATCATATTTGTACATCTGAGCAACTAGAGTAACAGTTCAGCAAGGCAGTAGAAATCAAGTTCAATGTTTTAAAAATAAGTTTAAATCAATTTTATTTCTATACACTGGCAATAAGTCATCAGGAGGCAATCTGAAAACTAAGAAAATAAGGCAGTAATTTCATTTACAGGAGCATCAAAAAGAATAAAGTACAGCAAGCCCTCAAAAAAACTTTTGTCAAAGGCTTTTCCTTATGTTGATGAAAAAAGGAATCTCAGCCAATGTGGAACCAGACGGCGTTATTTAAGAACCTGGTTTCATTATACATCTGTTTGTTGAAGTTGCAATTTTCAAGAATCTGTTGACAATATTAAGTGAGGGCTTTCTATACTCAGGAGTAACTTTAACAATATAAGCACATGACCTTTACACTGAAATGACAAAACATTATTGAAAAAAATCAGAAATGACCTAAATAATTGAAAAGACAGTCTATCTTCATCAATCATAATAGTTTGAATAGAGAATATTCTCCTCACTGATTTACAGATTCAATGCAATCTTTATGAAAATTCTAGCTGACTTTTTTAAATGACAAATTGTAAAATTCATACAGAAATGCAAGTGTTATATAATAAAGAACTTAACATTTGTTTCAAGTTCATTTGGAACTTTCTGATTAATAGGCATATAAATTTATGCTAAGATTAAATCTGTAGAGATCTGGGATTGAATCTTCTTGATTCTTACCTTCTGGGACTTTTATTGTAAAACAAGTTGAATTTGATGGAATGATGTCAGGTATTATACATAGTGCCTGGCATATAGTAAGTATATAGCAAATAGAAACATTGTTTTGGCTGCTTGGTATAAAAATCCTCCCCCCAAAAAACAGGAAGCACATCTAATTGTTCTCTCTTTCAGTATTCAGTATTGTCTTATACATGGTAGGTACTTGAAACTTTATTGGAAGGGTATTTTTTCATAAAAGGCATTTTTTGTTGTTGCTAAAGACAAGTCTGTTATAAAAATAAACAATAAAAGTAGTCATTATAATTAAAAAATTATGAGTCTCACTGTCCTTTTCTATGCTAAATAATTTGTAAAATTCTCTTAATATTCACAACTTCATTTGAATCAACATTGGTTTACAAACTGAATATGATTTGGAGGACTAGGTTTATACCCCCTCAGATGTCTCACACCACACTATCCCATGAATAAATGAAACTTAGCACAGTCAAGTTCTCACAGCAAACCAAAGTACCAGAGTTTGGATTCAAACCCATATATATTACTCTGTTCAAGCTGAGTAGCAAAATTAGACTAAAGACAGGGTTGAGTAACACAATTAATCTCATTGTCACATGTTGGATGTCTAAGATTGAGGTGTGTGCATGGTAGGTTTTATTTTGTGGTGAGAGGAGTTTCTTCATGGTTTCTTGATGGTTATTTTCTGACACTTTTTCATATGGCCTTTCCTCAGTGCATGAATGTACAGAACTGGGATACAGGCCAGAGATGCAAGAGGTGAGAGGATTCACCAGAGGGCTGAGCGGGGAATAGAACAGGCATATCGAGGAAGTACATTGCTGAGGGGAGCAGTGGGTGTGACAGGAGAGGTCTGCCACACCATGTGGTCACCTCCCTGGCTGGGGAGGGGATCAAACTCTCGCCGAAGTGGCTGTGGTGAGTTTCATGGTGCTGTGCTTTTACCTGTTGTGCCACCAGGGAGGGATCAGGGCCCGCTTTATGACTGAATTTTACTTACTTTCTGAAGTACCATCTCCAAAGATAGCCACATTGGGGACAGAGGGTGGGGGCAAAGAGGTAGATTGGATATGATTTGGGCTTCAGTTAATAACTTTAATCCAAATAGGGCTGCTAAGCTTTCAGATGACTACTTATCTCCCAAAGGAGTTTGTCAGATAGCATTTGAAAGGGTTCCTAGATTTAGAAGTTCAGCTAATCTTGGAGTTTAGACTAAAAGGGAAAGGATTTGGAAGAGGAAAAAAGAATCTGACTTGACTCCGTCTTTTTAAATTTATCCTCTATGTCTGAAATGGTTTTCTGGGAGACCCAGTGACTTTTCTAGCTGATGGTGACAGGTGGAATGTCAAGTTTCTTTGAAGTCCTGCCAAAAATGTCATTTGAGGCAACATTTACCTGATTTCTTTTTGTGGTCAGATCATTTTGGTTTTGATCATTGTTGTGCAAAAGGAATGAAAACTGTCTACAGAAGTATTCCAAACATTCCTTTCATCTCCTTTTCTGCAGAAACAGTCAATTTAATCAGGACATTTGCTTGCATTGTAATTATTTACCTAAGACTTCCTGTGTATTATAGACAAGTCCTTATGAACTGAAAGGGTTGGCAACTGTATTGGTATTCCCAAGTCCTATTAAGCCAGCTAGTGGTTAATTTGCCTTCAGTAGATACATAAATTCTAAAATGTTAACTGAATGCAAAGGAGCTGCAGTTTTTAGTTCTAGTATTTAACCTGGGTTTAAAGTCTAAGAGTTTATTTTCCCGTAAGAGTTTGAATGTTGTTTCTTGGACTTTGAAATCAGAACCTCCTACTTTAATCTTCCTTGAGTCATTTTTTTTTAAACCAATCAAGAGTTTACACTGAATTTCCAAAGACCTATAAGAGGAAGTAGAGCTGCTTTGGGCTAAATGTGTCAATTGTCCTGAGAGAAAAGGCTGGTTAAAAAAAATGTTTATTGATTTCCTTCTCATTGCTCTTTTATATTACTTTTTTGGGGTGGAAGAACGAGGGTATAGGCCAAAAGTGAGGAGTCTCAAGAGACAAGAGCAGGGAGCAGAACAGGCCTTACTGAAATGTACTGCTGAGGGTAGCAATGGGTTAAACAGCGTAGGTCTGCTGCATCATGGGGGTCAGCTCCCTGGTCAGGGATCCAATCATGCCACAGAGGTGATAGCATGAGACTTAACCTATGCCACCTGGGAGGCCCAAAACAGACTAATTCTTTATAGTATTATCCACATTTTGAAATGATGGTCAAAGAGACCTGTAGGTACTTTTGTGTGATTGCGGAATGCACTAAAAGTCACACTAATGAGGGAATTACCTATCAGTGAAGGTCATGCCATCAGAAAGTAGGTGTGCTGAGGGGAGGCTGGCAAGCCCATTGCAAATCTAGCTCACTGCCTGTCTTATAAATGAAGTGCTACAATGGCAGAATTGAGTAAATGTCAGATAGTCTTGTCCACAAAGTCTAAAATATATGCTACTTGTCTTTTGCAGAAAAGGTTGTTGACCACTACTATAGGGCCTCAGATTGGCTCTCTCCCCATCTTCTCATCCACTGGCCCAGACAGTGGGCAAGATACATCAGTTATCACATAAAGAACTGACACAAGCTCTGGTGAGAAATATTTCCACTTGCATGATGAACCTGGCCATCCAGTAATGCTTGAATAAAGATAAGTGATTACAGTATATCTATTCTCAATTAGAAGAAATTAGAAGGGAAATCTACAAGAACTTTATTTTAAAAACATTAAAATTAGCAACAGTTAGAGGGGGATCTTCTTTAACTTGATCTTTTCTTCTACATTTGAAAAATATTTCATCTTTGTTAAAATTTCCTTGGCTTTTTCAAAATCATCTGAAATAAAGAGATGTTAATGAGAGGCTTCATTTCAACCACGAATAAAACCAACCACCTTGATCAAGGCAACTAAATCTAAGAATGCCTGGCTCTGGTAGATCAATTACTCTGTAAGTCTAAGTAAGTGAGTGGAAGAACATAGGGACAAAAGGATGATCAAAAAGGGGGTAAAAGCACATTGCTTACAGGATTCAAACCTTAAATAGGAGAAGCCAATTCTCTCCAGAACAGCCCCCCAAGAAATGAAATGATTGTGATTTAAGAGTTCTCCCTCATACAAGGGGGTCTAATTTTGAGAAGAATGAGTACTTCCTCTGCTGAGGTGTAATGCTCCTGTAGAAGGCTGTCTCTAGAAATGATGCCTTCCTTCAGACCATCTTTTCTTGACTAGGGGGTGATTTTGTCACTACTGTGCTGTCTGGAGTAACTGGAGACATTTTTGGTCATAGTTGGGGAGGTGGTACTGGCATTCAGTGGACAGAGACCAGGGGTGTTTCTGAACATTGTGCAGTGTACAAGACAAGTCTTCCTCTGTCCATTGGCCTGTCCACTTGAATTGTCAAGTGTTAATGTTGAAAAATCCTAACTTAAAATCTATGCAAAATTAAATAACATACCATGATAATCATATATGATTAAAACAATCAGGAAGAGTAAGTGAATGATTAACACAAATCAGGAGAATGCTTACTGAGGGGGATGCATTTGCAAAGGACCTACTAGAGCCTTGAAAGGCAGGGGGATTCTAGTTATATGGTAAAAGGCCTTGCTCTTATAAGGTAACAGATAAAGGAGGACTATGTAGTCATCCAGGGGAAGAAGCCACTTTGGGGCACTGTACACTACTAAGAAAGTAGATGAAATTGGTTTATGGAGAGGAGAGAAGGAAGAAGAAACTATTAGGGCATCAAATTCAGAATCAGTCTTGGTTCCAAATCTCTTTCTGGTTTCCAGGTTCTGCTCCAGGAAAGCTCCTCTCATACTGTAATATAATCATCTCAGGAACATTGTCTTTACAATTCTGGGAGATGGCATTGATTCTTTAAAATAGCTTCTTTTTATCTGGGTTAGTTTGAGTGGCTTTATGCTTCCCTAAGTTCCTTCCCTATGAGGCAGCACAAGTCAGAGATGGCTAAAAAGGTTGTTTTTACTTGAATCTGCCTGTGTAGAATTCAAATTCGACCTCTGTTACACAGCTCTTCTTTCATCTTTTACTTGGAGGAACTTTCTTTTAACTCTTCTTTCACTGTTTTTGACTCATAGTTTGTGCCAAATTTCAGTAAGGTTTCAGCAAGACTGAATCCTTGAAGGCAAAAATGTAGACTCACATATTATATTTTCTACCATCTCATGTACCTACAGTAGTAGGTACATAACAGTTACTGATTGTACTCAGTTATACCTCAGTGTTTACAATTTCTTTCCATATTTAATAAAGTCAAGAAATATAAAAAGTACCTTCTTCGAAAGCTCTGCTTACACTGTCAGTCAGCTCCTCCTGTTTAGCTGTAAGAGAAAACCACTGTATTAATTTTTCCATTTCATGACATGAAGGCAATATTTTTGTCATAATGCTAGTTTGCTCAAACATAGCAAGGGGTCTGGTGTCAAGGGGAGACTTTCTAACTTCCATCTCTACATGGTGGCAGTGCCTGTTGAGTGTAAGTACTGGCTGACCCTAGTTACACCATGTTTTTCTTTCTTTTTTTGTTTTTTTTAAAAGATTTTTTTATTTTATGCATACCACAACTGGGATACAGGCCAGAGGTGTAGGGGGAGAGGTGAGAGGATTCACCAGAGAGTGTGGGGAACAGAACTGGCAGACTGACTAAAATACAGTGCTGAGGGGAGCAGAGGGCGAGACAGCTGGAGAGGTCTGCTTTGCCACGTGGGTCACCTCCCTGGCTGGAGACTGAACTTGTGCTGCAGTGGCTGCTGAGAGAGAGCTTCATGGTGCTGTGCTTTAACTGTGCCACCAGGGGAGGCTCTATTCCAAATTTTTCTACCCATGGAAGGTAAGGGATAATACCAGGACTTATAGAATAGCAAAAAATCATTAAAAAAAATACCTTGCTTGGTATTTCACTAATAAGGAAGTTCACTAATAGGAACTGGCTTTTGGAGAGGCAAGGAGGATGAAGAGAATTAACAAACTGTCTCCACCAAGCAATTCAAGCCTCCCAGATTTCAAGAAAAAATTAACAAATTGTCTTGGCCTACTACCAGGACATTACAGAGTGTGTCTGGGAAACCACTTGCAAATTATATGTGTCCATGAAAAGGAAACATTTAGATCATATTGTACCTTAAAAGAGAAGATGGCGGTCTCCCTGGTGGCACAAGGGGCTAAGAAGCAGCACTGTGAAGTTACCCACAGCCACTGCAGCATAGGGAACTGACCCACATGGCACAGCAGCCTTCCCCTGACCTGACTGCTGATCCCCTCAGCAGTGTATTTCAGTCAATCTGCCTGTTCTGCTCCCCACTCTGTCTCTGGTGAATCCTCTCACCCTCCTCATCTCTGACTTAGATCCTAGCTCTTATATGCATAAATAAATCTTAAAAAAAGAAGAGAAAATGTCAAATAAAGTAACTACTTCTGCTCTTTCCTCATTAGGATTTGAAGACTTTAATAAGTGCATTTCCTGGATATAAACAGTATTGTAACCTCTCTCTGAGGCTTGTATTTACAGGTGTAGTAATTCCATCAACCTTGAGTTCCAAGGCTAGATGGGAACTGAGGGCACAGGAAAGGTCACTGCGGCAAGGCATAACAAAAAACTAATGTATTTGGATAGATAGGGCCCTTATTGATCCCATGGTCAATAACCTCACTGTGATATACTTATCTCTGCTCTTTGCTTCTCCACTAAATTGCTTTGTTTCTGAACAGTTGGAAACACTAAACTGCAAATAATTGGGACTAAAACCCTGTGGCAACCAGTCATACCTCATATTATTATAGCAAAATAATCTGTATCTCTATTCAGCACTAAAATTCTGCCCCTGTTCAACAGGAAGTAGTTCCAGAAAACAAACCTCTATCCATGGTCTCTTAAGAATGAGGAGCAGCATATAAAGCAAGAAGAAGCTGTCACTAGCCTGAGAGCTGTAAATTCATTGTCCTGCTCATCCTTGTTTTGTTCCACTTTGTTTTTTCTTGCAGACAAAACCAGGCAACCAGGCAAAGCTGGCTGAAACCAAGGTGGAGGAAGAAGACAAAGGTTAAGCCACCACTTTATTACCATGCAAGTACCTTGCCAGATCCAGTCAAGATCAAACGTGAAAGAAAAAGGAACATGAGTGCAGTTCCTAGAAAAACCTGCCTATTTCTCTGAAATCTGGCCTACACAGACATTTTAACCTTTCCTCTTCTTGAGTATGCCCCACACAAGTCCCCGCTTCTCCCTAATTCAGAGAGATGGCCTTTGAGACAGTAATCTGCCATCTCCTCAGGTTTGCTGGCTCCTGATTAAACTTGATTTCTTTCCACTTTTTTTTTTTTTAATTTCTTCATAGATGAGGTACGGGAAGGTGAGAGGATTCACCAGAGACAGAGTGAGGAGAGCAGCAGGCGAGATAGGAGAGGTCTGCTGCGACATATGGGTCAGCTCCCTGGCCCGGGATCAAACTCAGGCTGTAGTGATGTCAGCACTGAGATTTAACCCCTAGGCCACAAGAGACACCCCTATTATCTGTTGTCATAAGTTTTGGCTTATGAGTGTCAAGTAGCCAGTCCTCAAACTCCTGATAACAATGTAAATCATTTACATGGTTCCTGCTTTCAAATATATCACCATTCTAGGTAATGACAGCTGTTAGGGAACTGTCCTACCATTATTTGGTTGTGCTGGAAAAGACCCTGTCTTCAGACTCCTAGGCAATAGTTGGAAATTTGTTTCTCAGGTGGCCATGTTGTGTCAAGAACAGAACACTGGATTAGAAGTCTGGAGCTCTAAAGTCCTGACTAGCTCTAACTAAAACTAGCTCTATGACCTTGAAATATTCATTTTACCTTAGGCCTTAGCAGATTCCTATAGGGAAGAACTGAAGAATTATTCTAAATGATGGTGAGCTGCCTGCTCAAAGTCACATGTTTACTACAGAACTAGAAAAATCCCTCACCACTGAGCACTTACTACGGGCTAGGCACTGTGTTGCTTTATAAGCGTTCTATCTCATTTAACTTAATCCTTATGTAAACCATGTATTAATACTATCTGTTTTGCAAATGAGGAAACTAAGGCTCAGAGGGAAGAAATCACCTGGTCAAGATCACACAAAAAAGTTGGTGGCAGTGTTGGACCTAAACCCAAATCTAGCCAATCTCTATGGACCTATATGATCCTCTGCTTGTCTTGAATTTCTGTCTCAACATTACCCTGCCCTAATGCTTTTCACTCATCTTTAGTTGATGATCAATCATTAAAATCAATTGTAATGATTTTAATTTCTTCACTGAAAAAATATTCACCAGGCTTGTGTTATATACCAAATACTATTCTAGTTTGCTGAAGAGAAGAGAAGAAAAAGCAGACAATTTCTGTCTCTGCAAGTCTCAGTCTCAAGGGGGAGGCAGATATTGGTTAGTCTCACACAACTGTAACTGTGATTGTACTACAAAGAAAGGGTACCCACTGTCAATGTATAGAAAGAGAAGTTCTCTGATAGTGATAATTGCCCTCACATCTGAAGGAGAGTCAGCAGGATAGAGGAGAGGGTTTTAGGCAGAAGTAAACACATGCACAAAGACCCTATGGTAGGAAGGTGTCTATTACAGATGAAAAACCGGAAGTGACCTATGTAGCTGGAGTGGAGGCAGCCAATGGGAGGAAACAAAGGCTTCATACAAGACCCTATAAGCCATGCTAAAGAATATGGCCTTTAATCTGACAGCAGTGGTAAGAACTTATATATATTTATATATTTTTTTAAAAAGATTTATTTATTCACATAGAACTGGAGTATAGGCCAGAGATGTGGAAGGTGAGAGGATTCACCAGAGACAGAATGGGGAGCAGAACAGGCAGACTGACGAAGTACACTGCTGAGGGGAGCAGC
>NW_004567130.1:8292466-8303824 GCF_000260355.1 Condylura cristata | reverse complement strand
TGGTCGCCTCCCGGGCAGGCGGGAATCGAACTCATGCGGAGGTGGCTTTAGCTTCTCAGTGTAGTGCTTTAACCCGCTGCGCCACCAGGGAGGGCCCAGCACTTACATATTTTAAGCAAGGTCAAGGATGAATGTTATATCTGGGTTTCGGAAATATCACACAGTGACGGTGTAGGAATATGTTAGATGTATCTTAAGGGCTTAAAGATAAAGATAGCTAAGTCTAGATTTACTGTAGCTATCCAGAGGAGAGAGTTGGTAGCTTGAAATGTGGTGGTAGCAAGAAAGATGGATGGAGGGATTTGAAACATATTTAAGATCATCTTTTCAAGACTTGGTGAAGGTAAGGGAGGAAAGGTTGTAAGGATGGTTTCTCTCTGTTCTAGATTTATGCAACAGATGTGTCCTTCATTTAGAAAGGGAACTGGTGGAGAAACAGGTTTTTCTGGGAGGAAGTTCTATGCTTGCAAATTCCGTTTTGGAGACACTGATTTGGAATATATAAAATCCATGAAGATATTTGTTCACTATCATATAGTCAGTGCCATGCAGTGCCTACTACACAGTAGGTGCACTCCTTATGAAAGCACAGATTTATATACCACTGGAGTAAGAGACTTAGAGCCTTTTCTGCATAGCATGGTTAATTACACTTGTCAACCTGGTTAGGCTGTGGTGCTGGGTTGTTTGACCAAATACTACCCTAGTTGTTGTAAAGGTAATTTGCAACATATTAACATATATACAGTTTAAGTAAAGAAGATTTTCTCTGATCATATGAGTGGGCTGTGTTTATTCAGTTGAAGGCTTTAAGGACAAAAAATCCAAGATTTTCTGTAAAAGATGGAATTCTGACTTAAATCAACACAGAAGCTCTGCCTATGTACCCAGCCTGTTGGTCTGCCCTACATGTTGCAAACTTACTAGGCCCCACAATCATGTAAACCAATTTCTTAAATAAATTTCTTTCTTTTTACTTGTAATACACACACACACACACTATTGACTTTTCTCTAAAAAAAACAATAATATAGGATAAAATGGAAAGCAAAGCAATATGGGATTGAAAGATTAAGGTTTTAATCTTTGCTATTAAATATCTGCTGTGGGACAGCGGGCATTTCCATGAATTTTTTGAGGCCTATTTTCTTTCTTTTTTTTTAAAAAAGATTTATTTATTTACGCTTACAGAACTGGGGTACAGGTCAGAGGTGTGTGTGTGGCGTGAGAGGATTTACCAGAGATAGAGTGGGGAGCAAAACAGGCAGATCAACTGAAATACACTGCTGAAGGGAGCAGCGAGCGAGACAGGAGAGGTCTGCCATACCAGGTGGGTCAGCGCCCTGGCCGAGGATTGAACTTGTGCTGCAGTGGCTTTGAAGAGCTTCACAGTGCTGTGCTTTAACCCTCTGGACCACCAGGGAGAGCCCAAGGCCTATTTTCTTGTTGGACTCAATAATATTATTTAAATGATGCTATGTGTGTAGGAGCCCTGCAATCTGCAAAATATGATGACACTCTTGGTTTAAGAATACTGCAAGTCTAAATTCCGGACAAAACTGTTTTCAGGATTAATAAAACCAAACCTCCCTGAATCATTATGATGACAAATATGTCATCATTGTTCATTGTTGAACATGTACTCATTATAGCAAAAACAAGCAAAACATTTAGTAATGCTTTACTTTTACCTCTGACAATAGATTCAATTTCTTTCGTGGCAGCTTCGCTGTGATTTTCTGCAAGTTTTTCATTAATTTCCATTATTTCCATGAGGAACTGACTGTCCATTTCATAATCTGTCCCTTCAGGAATCTCTACTCCACAGAGCTTTAGCTATTGGGCAAAAAGCAGGGAAAATAAGTTTGACTCAAGAAACCATGTCAAGAGTAATGTAAATCCTATTCAACCTTTAAAACAGAATACCACTTATAAAGAAAAACTGACGTGTCCTAACAATGAAAGTGTGAAATTTAGAGGACTAAAACTTTAGAGGGCTGAGAGTGCTAGGAAGGAATTCTCTACTATTGGGAACTCCAAGATCCTGGGTGGTCATTCCTTTACTTGGGGGTACAAGTGAATGCACATTAAGATGATTATTCAATGCTGTAACTGAGGTGCTTACCTTACCTCATTTCCTCTTTGGAAAAAAACAAAACACAACACAACAAAAATTATCCATCACCATCCCATGTTTGAAATTTACAGATGGTAAAAAAATGCAATCAGACAAGTAAGATTTATATGAGAATACTCAGAGAAACTATATATTGTGTAATATCTTTAAGGCTAATATGGTTGAGGCCTTGGGCTTGCACAGGTCCTAAGCACTCTTTTGCTAACACAGGGGAGCAGCTAGACTACACCATACTGGACACCATACAGTCATACATAGACTGGTTGGGAAATCACCTTACAAGATATAGTCCCCTGCTTAGGGGGGCCAGAAGAGTCTTATAGGCATCATTCACCAGGGTCGAGTGCTTCTTTGAGAAGTCCTTTTCAGTCTGTTAGTGGAGATGAAGATTTTCATATTACTATTCAAATCAATTATCTTATATTCATAAACTGTTTCATAAATTATTTATGGGTAGTTACCTAAAATGTGGCCAAAATAGAGCTGATATGGGATGAGTTATCTTTATTTTCAACAAATGGGTTCTAATTATGCTGGTAAGTCAGGTAAAAGCTGTGCGTGCAGGACAGGTCTAGTGCTTGGTTGTCAGGGATCAGACTGCCTTGGTGACAGGTTACAGCTGGTTGTCCAGCTCTACCCCTCATAACCACAAGGCCACAGCCACCCACCCAGTGCACACATATAGGTGGCCAACAGACTACCTGAGACCTCTGGCTGAAGAAATCTGGGTGGACAAGACGCTGTAGTTGCTGGTACCTGTGCTGGAGCTTTGTAGTGTCAACTCTGAAGGAACGTTTGCTGGAAGGAAATTGGGAGAAGAAATTCATGCATCAAATATTTACATATTTGTACACTACATGTTTGACTCCTGTTCTCAAAAGAAACAATAAACAAGAATTCACAAATTTGTAGGCACAAAATTTCCAAGAGTGATAAGTGCTGTGATGGAAAACTGAACAAAGAGTGGTGGGCAAAGAGATCACATTTCAGCTGATGTCAGTGATGATAAAGATAAGTAATCAAGATCTGAACTGTCATCCAAGCAGAGAAAACATGCAAAGACCCTGAGATGGGAACAAGACTGGCTTCTTAAAGAACTTCAGGGGTCAGTTACTGTAGCCTGTCAAAAGTGTCCAGTGACTGGCAGACCCCAGGATTATGGAGAAGTGGCATCCCCAAATTACACCCCATATTTCTAAGGACCAGGCCCTTTCATACTTGTTTTCCACTTTTAATCCAATTCCTTTTACTTTCTATTCCCGGAGCTTACCGCCTCCTAACAGTTCATCTTTGCCTAACTTCACCTCTGAGTCCCTCAACCCTTTGAAAAAAACAGGAAAAAAATCCATTTCTCAGGATCCTTTCTCCATTTTCCCTTTAGATTCCGTCCACAGTATTGCGTTTTTCCAGAACTTTTACTCTTTTATGTGGGATCACACCTCATGACTTCTGAAAAGTCTCAGCCCAAGTTTTTCGTACTCTAAGCGGGTGGGGGTGGGGTCTTCTCAGGCTCCGCCTCGCACCTCTCCTCCTTAGAAGCGCCAACCTCCAATTTAACTTAATTCCTTTCCCCACTCCGGTTCTCCCATACACTCTACTCAAGTTCTCACCCCCAGGTCCGGCCTCCCAGCGTCCTCTCTCGGGACACCCCCACCCTCCACCCTCCGTTTTCTAGCGCTCCGCCCACCCACCTTACCGGTCCCGCCTCCTCCTTCCAGATCGGCCCTCCTCTCTACCCCGCAGCACCCGACGACTCCCTCGCCCCCGTGCCCCTTACGAAACCACCGCCCGTACCAGTCCAAGAGGCTGAAGTAGTCTTGAGTCGGGTCAGGTGGCTGCAGGGCCCGGCAATGCGGGCAGAAGAGTCCGTCTTTCCTCACGGGGCCCGCCGGACTGCCGCAGTTCCAACACCCCGCAGAGTTGCTTCCCGCCGGCGACGCAGCGCTGCAGCTTAGCGGTCTCCTTCCGAGGGCTCCTGCTGGCCATAACCCCCATGCACGGAGCAGGGACCCGGCCCTCCCGACCCACATCTGGCGCTGGGCCTATTCTGGCGGAGGTCGCCGGTGGGGGCAACAGGGAGAAAGCGAACGACCCAACCAGTGCTGGTGATTGGCTGGGGAGCTGAGGGGGCGGGATCTCTGGGGGGAAAACGGGGATTCTGAGTTCCGCCCAGCGTTTTAAACTACAACTCCCAGCAAGCATTGAGAGCACGACTTCGACCACATCCGCTTCTTCTCATTGGTCCTGCATCAGCACAGAGGTGTTTTGATTGGTTGAGGGTGGAGTTTGTATCAGCTGGTTTAGCGCCACTCGGCTGGCTGTGGCCGAGTAGCGTGTGCGGCTCCCGGTGGGCTCACGCGGTGAGTCATAGTGGGGTGCTCCACTTCAGTGTTTGGGGGTTCGAATCCCACGCTCAGGCTTTTAATGCAGGCTGAATCTCCTGAGCTCCCGCCTTGCCCAGTTTTCGACCTGGTGTGTGTATGGGGTGGGGGTGGGGGTTGGGTTGGAAGAATGTGGGCGATTCTCTTCCTTCTTTGTAGGTTAACTTTGACGCTATTCACTTCCCCTGTTACTTACAAGCTGCAACTGGCCCAGACCTCCAGGATAGGAAGGAACAACGTTGTGCCCTCCAAAATCAGAGCAAAGTTGCTTATAAAGAATTTCATAAATATTAGTAATTAATATACTTTAAATCCAGCCTTTAAAATGTATACGGAGAATTCCACTCTTAGATGGTAGGTGCTTCAGGAATTGAAAACACTGACCCTCGTAGGATCAGAGGACACTTCATTTTTTAATGTTAATTTACTTATAACTGGGGTACAGGCCAGAGGTGCAGGGGCAGTTAGAGGATTCACTAGAGACAGTGGGGAGCAGAACGGGCAGATTGATGAAGTTCACTGCTGAGGGGAGCAGTGGGTGGGACAGGAGAGGTCTGCCTTGCCATATGGGTCACCTCCCAGGCACTTCTAGTTGAAGTGGCTGCCTGAAGCCACTGCAGCTCGCTTCACAGTGCAGTACTTTAATCCCATGTGCCACCAGGGAGGGCCCTGTTTTTTAAAAAGCAATTTAAAAAGATTTTATTTATGCATACAAGAACTGGGGTACAGGCCAGAGGTCCCGGATGTGAAAGGATTCACCAGAGACAGAGTGAGGAACAAAATAGGTAGGTTGACTGCAATACACTGTTGAGGGGAGCAGCAGGCCAGACAGGAGAGGTCTGCCTTGCACTGTGGGTCATCTCTGGGGGAAGATCAACTTGTGCTAGTGGGTGCTGATAACTTCACAGTGCTGTGCTTTAACCCCTGCGCCACCACGGATGTCCACTGGGTGGCCATTCTTTTCGAATTATGCTTTATTGGGGGAGGAGCATTCTTGCATCATCTCATTTAATTCTCAAGGTCCTTTTTTCAGATAAGGAAATGGATTCAGAGAGGTCATGATCTATATAAAAATTCATGCAAAGATTTGATTCAGGCATTTGACTCCAGTCCTGTTTGCCTCTAACCACTCCATTCCCAGTGGCAGAGGCCAGGATCTTGTTTATGTTAATATTGATAGCAACTAACGCTTGACACTGTCTTTTTTCAGTTTTTGGTGTGAAAAAGTCTTGGTTAAAAATCTGCAGAAGGATACAGCCTGGCTGAGATAACATTAGAGCTGCAGACTTCGGAGTGGCAAACTCAACTTTAGCATCACCTTCTTGGTGCACACTAACGAAAACTCAACAGGACCTTTGTATGTGGAAAACTGTGTGAATGCTGCCAGTGTGAGTTGTGTTTTACTGTGTTCTGGAAGAGTAGCCTGAATATGTGGATCAGGAGAAGAGGCACTTAAAAAAAAAAAAAAAACAGATTAGGATTCAAAGTTATTTTATTGTAGGTTCAGTTATTATTGGAGTTTAGCTATCCATCATGTTAATGCTAAAACAAGGATTATAACCTCTTTACTGGTCTCCTGTAATTCAAAAAATGTTTCCGGTAGGATTCTTCTGCTTGAAGGCCACGTAAGATCCTGAGAAGATGAGCCCCATAGTTAGTTAGCATTACAAAGCACTAGGCAGAGTTGCTGAAAGCAACTTTGTGTTCTACTTCCTTAAGTGGCTAAGTCCTTACTGGTCAAGGACTACAAAGAGCTAACAGCATGGTCCTTACCTTCCATTAGCTAGCTGTCCTAGGAGGGACATCAGAGACATTTTATGTAAGTGGCCACCCCTGATGTGGTGCTTGGAGTTACTGTACAGTTTCTCTTTGCCCATCTTCTGCTCCAAGCCACCTAACCCTCCCTCACCCCCTAGCCAAACCTTAAGTGAGATTTAAGTATAGTGTGAATTGTATTAATGAATACATTTTACTTTTAATTTTTAGAGATTAGGTGAATATAAGCAATTATGAATCTGCCTCCACCCTAATTCCTTTTTTTTTTTTGCTTTTTACTTAATTATAGCCATCAGATAATTTTTTTGGTTTTTTTCCTCTGTGAGTTATGGCTGTCAGACAAAAATAAAACACCACAAAAACAGTTCTGTGGAAAGTGGATTTATGAAAGATTCTGTCTAGAAGATATAAGGTCTAGAATTTTAGAATATTAGGGTGTCAATTTTTGCATAACATGCTGACCATGGGTTTTTTCCCCATCACACATGCCCATTCTTCACTCTTGATCTTTAAGTCTTGTTCTGGAAACTCATTTTATCTTTGGACACTTCTTTTTGAGGTGGTGATGTCTCGGGAGACAGAAGTGGAGAGTCAGCAGCCCCACAGCAGCGGTGCCTGCGTCCAGCCCCATGGCCCTTCCTCACAGACACACAGCTCCTCACAATCCCAGGGCACGTCCAGTTCCTCCACCAGCACAGTGCCCACATCTAGTCAGTCTTCTCACTCCAGCTCAGGGACACTGAGCTCCTTAGACACAGTGTCCACTCAAGAACTCGCCTCTATCCCTGAGGACCAAGAGCCAGAGGAGCCCCTCCCTGCCCCTTGGGCTCGATTATGGGCCCTTCAGGATGGATTCACTAATCTTGGTAAGACCCTTTGCTATGTAGTTTAGTTTAGTTTTGTTCAGAAAAACAGTTCCAGAAAGTTTTCACAGCAAAAGCTCAACACACTCTTGGAATGATTTGTGGAGTTTGAAGGCAGTGAAAGCTAAAACCAAGGAAGTGCATTGGCTTTTCCCTGCTTATGGACTTTCTTCATTTATTTTTGAAGATTTATTTATTATGCATACAAGAATTGGGGTACAAGCCAGAGGTGTGTGTGTGGGGTAGAGGATTTTCACTAGAGACAGAGTGGGGAGCAGAACAGGCAGATCTACTGAAATACACTGCTGAAGGGAGCAGCAAGGGAGACAGGAGAGGTCTGCCACACCATGAGGCTCACCTCCCTGGCCAGGGATTGAACTCACTCTGAAGCAGCTACAGACAGATAGCTTCATAGTGCTGTGATTTATATGACTTAGATGACTTAACTCCTTGCGCCCCCAGGGAGACTTTCCCTTCATTTATCCTTTCACAAGATACTCATTAGTTTTCTGCAGTGTTATCCATCTGAGCATCTGAAGGGAGCAGTGGCTCTCCCCCTTGGAAAGTGCAAATTCATGCAAACTTGCAGACACTTGTCATGTAATCAGAAACTTCACCACTTAAGCTGTGGTCTGCCAGCTCCAGAGCCTCAACTTTACATTTCATAATAGTAGTAAAGACAGATCAAGTGGAATACACTGCTGAGGGGAGCAGCAGGTAGACTGGAGAGATCAGCTGTACCATGCACCATGTGGGTCTTTGGCTGGGGATGGAACTCAGGCTGCAGTGGCAGCAGATAGCTTTATTGTGTTGAGACTTAATGCCTTGCACCACCAGGGAGGCCCAAAACATTATTGTTGATTATTGTTATTATTGGTTATTGATTTATGCCTATGCTTTCTTTTAAATATTTTGTAATTTTAGCCCTTACCTTTACCTATTTTTGAGTTGATTTTTATATATGGTATGAAGTAGGGATTCAAATTTGTCCTTTTGCATGTGCAATTCCAGCACTAATTTTCGTGTTATTTTCTTTTTTAAAGTTACAAATCACTGATTTTTATTTTTACTCTTAAAATTTACTTCATTTATTAAAAAAATATTCCTTTGGGTCCTCCCTGGTAGTGCAACAGATTAAAGCCCAGCTCTGCAAAGCTACCTGCAGCCATTTCAGTGTGAGTTCAGTCCCCAGCCAGGAGTGCAAGGTTGGGGGCGTGGGGGCGTTTGGAGGATGGTGATGGTGGTGGTGATGGTGGTGACCCACATGGCACAGACCTCTCCTGTCACGCCCACTGCTCCCCTCAGCAGTGTACATTGTAAATCTTCCTGTTATGATCCCCAGTCTGTCTCCGATGAATCTTCTCACTGCCCCTGTACCTCTGGCCTGTACTCCAGTTCTGTATATATAAATAAATAAATCTTTTTAAAAAATTCATTTTGTTTCATTTCAAGTACTCTTTCTTGAAGAAACTATTGTTTCACCATTTTTCACCATTCTTGTCAAAAATCTTGACTATGAATGTGAGAGTTTATTTTTAGACATTCAGTTCTATTCTACTAATCTGTTTCTATCCTTATGACAATACTGCAAAAAACTTAGTGACTATAGCTTTATAATGTTTTAAAATCCAGAGGATGAGGTGTAGTTTCTGATTTGCTTTTCTTTTTCAAGATTATTTTGACTTTTCTGGGTTCCTTACATTTCCATATGAATTTTAGGATAAGTTTGTCACTTCCTGCAAATAAGACAGCTGGGTTTTAATGGGGATTACATCGAATTTGTAAACCAGTTTGGGGAGTACTTAATAATACCAAGTCTTCCAATCTGTGAACAATGGGATTTCTTTCCATTTATTATGTCTTTAGTTTTTATCAGTGATATTTTATAGTTTTTTAAAAATACTATTATTTATTCGTACAAGAACTGGCTAGAGGTGAGGGTGGGTGGGGTTAAGTATTCACCAGAGACAGAGTGAGGAGCAAAACAGGTAGCCTGACTGAAATACATTGCTGAGGGGAGCAGTAGGTGAGAAAGGAGAGGTCTGCTGTGCCTTGTGGGTCACCTCCCTGGCCGGGGATCAAATTCATGGTGTAGTGGCTGCGGATAGCTTCATAGTGCTGTACTTTAACTCCTTTATCCACCAAGGAGGGCCTTCCTAAGTATGTTGTTTTTTTTTTTAAGATTTATTTATTTATACATACAGAACTGGGGTACAGGCCAGAGGTGCCGAGATGGTGAGAATATCACTAGAGACAGACTGGGGAACAGAACAGGCAGACCAATGAAGTACACTGTTGAGGGGAGCAGCGGGCAGGTCAGGAGAGGTCTGCCATGCCATATGGATCACCTCTGGGACCGCGGATTGAACTTGCATTGAGGTGGCTGCAGCTCACTTGCAGTGCTGTGTCCTTACCTGTTGTGCCACCAGGGAGGGCCCACCTAAGTATTTTTTTTTTTTTTTTAAAGATTTATTCACCTGTGCATACAGAACTGGGGTACCGGCCAGAGGCTCAGGGGCGGTGAGAGGCTTTACCAGAGACAGACTGGGGAGCAGAACAGGCAGATCGACGAAGTACACTGCTGAGGGGAGCAGCGGGCGGGCCAGGAGAGGTCTGCCACGCCATGTGGTCACCTCCGGGGCAGGAGGCAGGTGGGAATCGAACTCATGCGGAAGTGGCTCCAGACTCTCAGTGCTGTGCTTTAACCCGCTGCGCCACCAGGGAGGGCCCCACCTAAGTATTTTTTAATGTTAAAATATGTCTGACAAAAATTTTGCCAGTTGCCATTCAGTAAACAATTTAGTAGTACTGAGTACATTTCCAGTATTATACTACCATGGTGATTAATCTATAAAGTGTTTTCCTCTGCTAATTTCTAATTCCTTCATCCCCAGATTTTTTGAGATAAAATTGATAATGTAGCATCATATACCTTTAAGGTGTGCAACATTTTGAATTGATACACTTACATAATGCAAGGTGATTATCATCATACTACTAATTATGTGATGAGAACATTGAAGATCTTTCTTAGCAACTTTGAAGTATATAGCATTGTTAACTATAATCACCATGCTCCATGCTGTACATTAGATTCCTAAACTTACTCATCTTTTAGCCAGAAACATGTACCCTTTGACTAGCATTTCACAACATCTCCTTTCCTAAGGCCCTCGTTACCAAACATCCTATTTGTTTCTATTCAGCTTTTTCAGATTCCACTTTTGAGATCATACAGCATTTGCCTTTTTGTCTGGTTTTTTTCATTGTGTGTGGTGCCCTCAGGATGTCAGGATTTCCTTTTCTTTACTGTGTAATATTCCATTGTGTGTGTCAATGGAATATTATATGTGCATATATATATATATATATATACACACACACATACACACATCTTTTTCATTCATCCATTGGTGGACACAGTTATTTCTATGTCGTGGCTATTATGAATAGTGCTGCAGTGAACTAGAAGTGCATCTATTTCCTCAAGATCCTGTTTCTATTTCCTTTGAATAGAGACCCAAAATTGGGATTGCTGGATTTTATGGCAGTTATACTTTAATTTTCTGAGGAATCTCTGTGCTGTTTCCCTAGTGGCGAAACAGGTTACAATCCTACCATAAGTGCACAAGGATTCCTGATATTTCAACTCCACTTGTTATCTATCTTTTTGATCATAGATATCTAAGTAGGTATGAAGTTGGTCAAAGAACCAACTTTAGTCTTATTAATTTTCTTAATTGTTTTTATGTTCTCTATTTCATTGTACTCTAACTTTTATTTTCTTTCCTCTGTTTGCTTTAGATTTTATTTATTCTTTTTTTTAAGATTTATTTTATTTATATAGTACTAGGGTACAGGCCAGAGGTACAGGGGCAAAGAGGGGATTCACCAGAGACAGAGTGGGAAGCAGAACAGGCAGATCTACTGAAATACACTGCTGAAGGGAACAGCAAGCGAGACAGGAGAGGTCTGCCACACCTTGTGGGTCAGCTCCCTGGCTGGGGATCAAACTCATTGAAGCAGGTACAGTTAGTTTGGCATTGTTGGGCTTGAACCTGTTGTGTTTTAACCTGTTGCACCACCAGGGAGGGCACCTTTTCCAGTATCTTAATCAAAGTTAGGTTATTGACTTCAAATCTATCTCTTTTATAACTCAGACATTTATAGCTATAAATTTCCCTTAAGTAATATATATATA
>NW_004567130.1:8286202-8292028 GCF_000260355.1 Condylura cristata | reverse complement strand
CTTTCCTTTTTCTTTGACCTTTTAGTTATTTTGGTAGTATATTCTTTAATATTTACTTAAGTAGGAATTTACTAAAAATCCTGTTAGTGTTCTAATTTTGTTACATTGTTGTTGTAAGCAACAGCATACATACATATGATTTCTAAACTTAAGTTAAGTGAGGGGTATTTCTTGCCCAACTTATGTTCTATCCTGGAGAAGATTCTTTTGTGGATTTGTGAAAAATATATATGATTTATATTTGTTGTCCAGAGCGTTGGGACTATCTTACTTAAACTTCAAAGTAATCCTGTGCTAGGGCAGTCTTATTCTTACTTCCATTTTATGGAAGAGTAAACTAAATTGTGAAATTGATCAACTTGTTTCTAGTTATAGAGGAAGGAATTTATGACTTTCAGACTTTAAACTTAGATTCTTAACCTGTCATTAGGAAAGACATCAATGTGGGGTAAGAAAGGTAATGAATTGGAAAGAAGACAAAGGTATCCATGGAACCCAATGGAGGCTTCTTCATGTATGAAATGAGGGTAAGAGAAAGTGGTAGAGAGCGATGAAAAATGTTTGAATAGGGAAAACAGTGAGAATGTAGTTGGGAAACTAGGGGAAAGGTGAAGTACTGCATTTGGAAAAGACATGGGTTCAGGTCCTGGCTCTGTTTCTTTCTAGTGATGTGTCCTCCAGAAAGTGATGTTAATTTCTGAGCCTCACAGTTTTCATTTATAAAATAGGAGGAATAATGTTAGAAAAAAGCTGATGAAGATGTGTCAGTGTTTGAAATTGAATGTGATCAAAGGAGGAGATAGATTCCTTTTTTATTTGGCATTAATTTTTTGAATGATACAGGATCTCAAATTCAGTGAATTTGAAGAGGTCTGGAATCTTGGTAAAGGAAAAGATCTAAACTTTCAACTCATTTCCCAAAACTGATATAATAGATCTGTTCTGGTTCCCAAAGCCTCTCTCTCCTGACACTCTTCTGTAGTGGAAGAGCAGCCCATCCTTTTTTTGGGTTCATAACCTTGATCACTGAACTTAGAGATTCTGGTCCCCTGCACCTTGCTCTTTCTGCCCTCCTCTACAATCTGTCTGAGGGCTCCCCGCTTGAGCAAAGTCAGAATCACCTTTCCACAGGTGGCTGCCCCTTGGGCTGTCTCTCTCCCATCCCTGGACTGTTAGTGTCTTGAATGCTCCATGCCCTTCCTTTTCTCTGTGGCCGAGGAGTTTCTGGTTTCTAATAGAAGTGTTTCATTGATTCCTACCCCTCTCAGTTGCTGTTTAAGTGTTTCCAGTGTTTGCTCCTCCAAGCATTACTACCCTGTAGTTGTTTCTTGGTGATTTGAGTAAATGTCTCTGTAGGGTAGAACTAGAGTGGAACTGCTGAGTCATAGAATAGATGTGGCTTAGTAGTGGATGCTGTCATGTTACCTTCCAGAGGGGACTGTTCTTTGCTCTATCCTTCATTCCTGGTCTTCATGAAAGCCTTCTTGATAGCTCAGTATACAGGAATCACAGTCCTGTATCTGTGCCTCAACTGGACAGTCTACCTGCTGGGTCTTTTTGTTTTATTGTTAGATTGCAAAATCTTTTTAAGTGAGTGGTATTATTTTTTTTAATAGATTATATTTGTATTAGCTACAAGATTTGGAAAGTTACAAAGTCTTTATCCAATTTTGCCCTTCCTGCATTTGCTTCCTAGTAATGCTGACTACTTAGGTAGCCTTCCAGAGATATTTGAGGCATGTATAAGAAACTAAGTGTAAATATTCCTTTAGTGCCTTTGTGTTTATACTAATGGTTTTTTATAGCACATTGTTTACAATTTGCCTTTTTTATGTAACAGTATGTCAGACTTCAGAATGTAAAGATCCTCATCCTTTTATGTAGAAATTTATTTATTTTAAAAGATTTATTTATTTATTTATGCATACAAGAACTGGGGTACAGGCCAGAGAGGTGGGGGGTGGGGTGAAGACCCACTAGAGACAGAGTGGGGAGACCAGGCAGAGCCACTGAAATACACTGCTAAGGGGAGCAGGGGGCAGGTTAGGAGAGGTCTTTCATACCATGTGGGTCACCCCTTCCTGGCTAGGGATGGAATTCTTGCTGCAGTGGCTGCCGATAGCTTCAGAGTGCTGCACTTTAACCTGTATTGTCACCAGGGAGGGCCCTATATAGAAATTTATTGACTCTACCCCTTTGTAATAGACAGTTAAGCTGTTCATTAATGTTTTGCTCTAAGATTAATGCTATAGTGAATAACCTGTATAAGTCTTCATGTCCTTTTATAATACATATGATTCTATTTATAGGTCAAATTCTAAGAAGTAAAATTCCTGTGCCAGTGTGTACTAATATAATTTTTAAAAATAAAGGTGAGGCCCTCCCTGGTGGCGCAGCGGGTTAAAGCACAGCACTGAGAAGCTAAAGCCACTTCCACATGAGTTCAATTCCCGCCTGCCCCGGAGGTGACCACATGGCGCGGCAGACCTCTCCTGGCCCGCCCACTGCTCCCCTCAGCAGTGTACTTCATCGGTCTGCCTGTTCTGCTTCCCACTCTGTCTCTGGTGAAGCCTCTCACCACCCCTGAGTCTCTGGCCTGTACCCCAGTTCTGTATGCATAAATAAATAAATCTTTAAAAAAAAAAAAAGGTGAAATTCACATAAAAATTAACCATTTTAAAAATGAATAAGTGGCATTTAGTATTTTAATAACTTTGTGCAACTATCACTTAAGACTACTTCCAAAACATTTCCATTATTCTAAAATAAAACCCATAAAGCAGTTACTTTGCTTCCTTCTTCTCTTTTGGCAACTCAATCTACATTTTATTACTCAATCATTCTGGATATTTCATAGAAAAACAATCATATAGGGAGGGCCCTTTGTGTCTAACTTCTTATGCTTATAAGTTTTCAGAGATCATCTGTATTGTACATATATGTGTATTTTATTCTTTTTTATAGCTGAATATTATTCCATTATATACAAATAACACACTTTATCAATTCATTCACTGAGGAACAGTTGGCATATTTCCCACCATTTGGCGCTAATGAATAGTGTATGAACATTCATGTTTAGGATTTGTTTTGGGTACCTGCTTTTAGTTCTTTTGGGTATATATGTAGGAGTGAAATTGCTGAGTCATAAGACAATTCTCTATGTTTAACTTTTTGAAAAACCTCAAACTGTTTTTCACAGTGGCTGCACCATTTTACATTCCCACCAACAAGGTACCAACTTTTGGGGAATATTTATTATTTTCTTTGTTATAGCCATCTTCATGGGTGCATATTAGTTGTATGTAATTTATACTCCCTAGGTGATGTATAAATGACAGCTGTCTGAGCAATATATGAGAGTACCAACTTTTTTCTGCTTCTTGCTAACACTGTATTGTGAAATTTTTTATTTTTGTCAGTTTATGTTTTGAAACTTTGAATCTATGAATTTTTAAACTTCTTGTATTGCATTAGCTTAACCATCTTATATTTTTTGAGCCATTTGTTGTTCTCTTTTCTAAATTTATCCCTCATATCATTTACTGATTTTCTGCTGGATTGTCTTCTTACTGACTTGTGGGAACTTTGCATGTAGTAAGGAAATTAGTCCTTTGTGGAGAGTTGGCATTTTCCTCATCTGTCCTATCCATGAACACTTAGCTTGCCTACCATATGCATTGTTTTAGGTACTAGAATTGTACTCTCAAACAAGAGATGCAAGACTGCCCTCCTAGAGTTATACTCTAACACAGGAATGCAGGGAGACAATATTCAAATAAGATAATGTCCAGATTTAGTCCGTATTCTGAAGGCAACTAAACAATATCATTATAATAATGGGAGGGGAGTTGGCAGTCTCTTTACATAGAGAGTTAAGTGAAGATGATAGTTGGAATTACAGACATAAAAGCAAGGTAGCCATTCAAATAGGAAACAAAGGTCTCAACAAATTGCAGGTAAGGGGAAGGTATAAGATGAGGTTGGAAGGTTGTTTAAATTGAGGATTTTTAATAACTACTTGTTATTTCATGGTTATGTATAAACCATCAATTATTATAATTCATTGTTGGAAATTTTTTATGGTTCCCGCTCCCTCTTTTTTAGTCTTATAAAATCTTGATCAACAATTCTATAATTTTGATTGCCTTCTTATGCTTTCTTCCTACACAGAGATTTTATGAGTAATTTTTAAAGGTGTTCAAATACTTGAGATCCTATAGCCCTCTGAGTGTGTACTTTTGTGTTACAGAGTGTTTTAATGACAACTACTGGTTTGGGAGAGACAGAAGCTGTGAATACTGCTTTGATGAGCCACTGCTGAAAAGAACCGATAAATACCGAACATATAGCAAAAGGCATTTTCGGATTTTCAGGGTAGGTGACCAATATCCCTATATCTTGGAGAGCTGTTCATCTAGTAATCACTTTTGGACATCTTCCCACTATTACTCTGCATGAACACTTTAATAGGCATAAGATTTATGCCTTTAATCAGAGTATGCATAACATTTAAAAAAATTCTCTATATGTCTATTTTAGGAAATGGGTCCTAAAAACTCTCACATTGCATACATAGAGGACCACAGTGGGAATGGAACCTTTGTAAATAGAGTCCTTGTTGGGAAAGGAAGACGCCTTCCTTTGAGTAACAATTCCGAAATTGCACTTTCAATATGGAATAATAAAGGTAATATCATCTCATGGTTGCTGGATTTTTCTGCCCTTCTATATAAAAAGAAAATGGACATTGTGCCCTTGCAGAATGTGGTTTAAGTGAAGTGAGGGAAGTGAGGGATTAGCATTTAAAATTTAACTTGGTCCTGCTTTCATTTTTAAATTACAAAAAAGTTTTATCACGAGATTTTCTAAGGCTTAACTGAGATTAATTCAAAGTGGTTTATACTTTAAAATACCAAATATGCAGAGGTATAAATGTCAGGAAAAATATTGTCAAGATGATGACCTATAATCTAATTTTTACTGGAATGTTTATTTACTTGCCTAGAACATTTCTTCTTGGTGCAAATGAATTGCTTTTTGATTCTAGATATATGTTAATCTGCTCAGGTATTTTATATTAGTGCAATTGAATATTCTGAGGTCAAGGAATTAAATTTAGCATTTATGTATGGTTTTTCACACAAATGAGAATGATGCAGTGTATTTCTATTGAATAAAATTTGATTATCATCATTTTCCAAGTGTTTTCATCATCTGTTCATTTAGCTAAATAATTCTTTTAGGGTTAGAAGTAAAACTTAATTGTCTTATGTTCCATATATTTGTTAAATTTTAGGTCTTTTTCAAATGAATTAATCAGAACTATTTCTGCCCTTTTCTCTTAGTTTTTGTATTTTTTGATCTGACTGTAGATGATCAGTCAGTTTATCCTAAGGAATTAAGAGATCAGTACATCATATCAAAAACTCTTGGAAGGTAATTTTTTTTTTCTTATAGAAAGTCCATTTAAGTTTTTCCTAAACATTTGTCATTGGTTAACTCTGTTCATGGTTTTATGACTTAACTATTCTCAATATATTGGTAAGATATCTACTCTTGATAGTAACATTATTAATTTATTTGATAATGATCAATTGGCATTAGTAGTTTTTCCTTATAAGTTTTGTCTGTGGTAGCTTTTTAAAAGCAGCTTTACTAAGATACATTCACATAACATACAATTCATCCACTTAAAGTACAATTCAGTGGTTTTTAGTAAAGTCAGAGTTGTGAAACTGAAACAGGGGTGGTCAGGTCAGGGCAACAGGAGGATACCAGAATAGGCTAGAAATCTACCCGTCTGCCTTGGCTGTTAAGCTCCCT
>NW_004567130.1:8259855-8286102 GCF_000260355.1 Condylura cristata | reverse complement strand
GCCTCAAAGCCAAAAACTGAAACCAAGGGCTATAGCAATGCAACACCATATAAAAGGGGGCTATAAGCTACAGCTCATCAAGGACAGTGCTCGATAAAAGGACAGGTCACTTGTCTGTGTTCTCACCCACATGCACAATTGCAAGACACCTCAGGCTCCAGGAACAACCACCATGGGGTTTATTTTACAAATAGGGGAAACAAAGAGCTTATTATTGTCACAAGTGACTGGCTGTCTCATCCACATAGTGTCCATCAGAAGTACGGGTCACCTGTCTATCACCTGAGCTAGACCACACTGGCTAGTAGTGATAGTCACCACTGGTCCCCCAGAGGTATTGTCAGAGACACCAAGTGATAACTGCTTTTTGTGAGTTGTTGGACTTTGCCAACAACAAATAGTTCTTTGAGACACCAAGCCTTTCCTGCTTTTTTCAGGCAGTGTCAGAGACAGAACAGAAGGCCCAATCTCTCTGTAGGAAGAAAGCTTTTTTCCTTCTTTCTTCTTTCAGTTTCTGTTTCTTTCTTCTGAGGCCAGGAACAAGAGTCTTCCCCTATTTTCTTTGGAGGCTGAAATAGTCTCTCTTAGCTCTCTCCAACCCTGCTTATATCCTTTCTCATGGTGCCCCACCCATGGGTCTATTCGACCATTTTTCAGTCTTGTGGTTGATTGGACCATTTAGCACCAATTAGCTAATACCTTGGACATGTTTGGTCCACTCCATGATCCAGGAAATAAAAGGGTTGTTTCTATGCTTTAACCCACTGCACTACCAGGGAGGGTTACTAGAGAGGGTTTTTTTTTAAAGATTTTTTTATTTATGCATACAGAACTGGGGTACAGGCTAGAGGTACAGGGTCAGTGAGAGGATTCACCACAGAGTGGGGAGCAGAACAGGCAGATCTGCTGAGGGGAGCAGCGGGCGGGTCAGGAGAGGTCTGCCACGCCATGTGGGTCACCTCTGGGGCAGGGATCAAATTCATGATGAAGTGGCTTTAGCTTCTTAGTGCTGTGCTTTAACCTGCTGCAACACCAAGGAGGGCCCGAGAGTTTTTTTTAATGTGTTTTAAAACTTAATGTGTAAGGCTTTAGAAATTAAGATGAAGATGTTTACTGATGTTAACTCATTAAATACAAATTCACTTTGTTAAATATTTTTAATGAAAAAAATTGTAAATGATAGTGGGAAGAAGAGGTATTGTTTTATATTTTTTGATATCTGATTACTAGAAGATGACTATATCTTGACACTTGCCTTTTCATTTAGTCTGTTGTAATATCACATGCCTTGTAGCCTCTTCTCATTCTTCTGAGAGAAAGAATGGAAAGGGCAAACAGTGTCTTGCTGTCCTGAAAATAGTATTGATTTTGTGGCTCTTAGAGTCCTTTATGGTTACCTGATCAGACCTTGAGAAAACCACCTTCATCGGGAAAGTTTTGTAACAGTCTTAACCACGCTTTTGCTTCATTGTCCCCTTCATCTCCTCCATCTCCCAAAGGCCTTTGTACTTAACTTGTGTTTTTGGAAACTTGAAAGTAGGAAACATATAGCAGGAAATAATTAGCCTTATTCTTGCTCATAAAATCAAGTACAATGTACTTTTTGTGACCATCTAAGGGGATTAATTTATGGATATTAAACTTATTAACTCATTATGTTTCCACATTTGCATTGATTGCTTCGAAATTCACAGCCAAATATACGCTTTTTTAAGAAATGTATGGAATTAAGTGCTAATGTTCTCTTATTTCTGTAAAAAAAGTAGCATTTAATTCTACTTTTTTTTGTAAAGGAGGGGTCCACACAAATCTATTAGCAGGTGATAGAAACTAAACTCAAATGTGTAAGGGGAAAAAAACGGGGAACATAGGAGAAGAACTAACTTCAGACATGGTTCAGTCTAGGGACTTTAGGGCTTTATTTCACCCTTTGAATTCTGTTATCTGTGACTCAGCCTAAGAGCTCCCTCTGGCTTCATCTTTTGATTCAGCACTGTCGGTTGTCCTCTAGAAATTGCTCTCTTTGTAGCAGGAAAATGGTTACCTTGAGCCAAAGAGTTGTATTCTTTTGCCTAGAAACCACAGATAAGAGAACGTTAGCATATCATTCCAGGGATGAGACAAACAAACTAAAGTGGGTGAATGGATGCGAACTAAACTTTATTGTTTATATTATATTCGTGATTCAGTGTAATGGTATATGTCAGTTATTCCTCAATACATAAAAATAAAAATTAGCAAAGGATTTGAATAGATATTTTTTCAAAGGAGATACACAAATGATTAAAACCATACAAGAAGATGCTCAGTATCTAGTCACTAGTGAAATGCAAATGCAAATAACGAGATTCCACTTCATACCTGCTACCATAGACTAGGAGGGCCATAACTAAGAATTGGAAAATAAAATGAATTGGAAAATAAAATGATTTGTTGACGATATAAAGAAATTGGAGTCCCCATCCACTGTTGGTAGGAATGTAAAATGTACAGCTACAGTGGAAGACAGTTTGGTGTTTTTTCAAAAGTTAAACAGAATTACCACATGGTCCTGCAGGTCCCCTGCTAGTAGGTTTCTACTCTCTAAAAGTGAAATTAAATGTTCAAACAAAAATGTGTGTGTGAATGTTCATTGCTATTCTAGTCACTGTAGATACAAGTTGGAAATAACCTATGTTATTTCCAAATAATTGGTAAACAAAAAGTGCTATATCTATGCTGTTACTTAGCTGTACACAAGAATGAAATATGCTACATGCTTGAAAAACCTATCAGGTAAAAGAAGCCAAACACAAAATGACCACCTAGTAATGATTCCACTGAAATAAAATATTCAAAATAGGCAAATCGATAGAGACAGAAAGCAGATTAGAGGTTGCCAGGGTTAGGAGGAGGGTAGAATGGAGAGTAGATGCTTAATTAATATGGGGTTCTAATTTGGGCTGATGAAAAGATTCTAAATATGAGTTAGTGGTTATACAATATTGTGGATATACTTAAAGCCACTGAATTATACACTATAGTGTGATGCAATGGTACATTTATACTATACATGGATATACACAATATGCAGTAACAAAGATGTTTTGGCAAACCCATCGTCTCATGTCCAAAGCCCACAGTAGTCATGTACAGTTGACTTCAGGTAGTTAATGAACCAGTAGCTGTTACCTGGGGTTGACCCAGACTTTGGAGAACAGGGCCCATGTACAGGTGACAGCACTGGATGGCTGCCTGGGTAGCATTCCTCCTTTAGTATAGTATTCTAGTGCATTGTAAATCCTTGAGAGCTTGCTGCAAGCAGGTTAAATTGTGTATTACTTTTAGTTTCTTAGGTATTACAATTTTATTTAGAGTGCATCAACTGTATATTAGAGATATACATTAAAGATAGAGAATAAGAAAAGAAAGGAATGTATCAAGGAAAGCAACTCATTTGCCGATTTTGTTAACTAACTTTTCAGTTACTCATTTTTAACAGCAACGTAATTCTGTTTGCTGTTTTTCATTTCTTTCTTATTTGTTCTCCTATTCTGTCTTTCTAAAAATTGTATCTGGGATGATAATAAATTAAGTCTGTATTGTTCTGCTCTGATAGTAGAATTTGTAGCTGATTCAGATTGTTGGCTGGTGCACATCCACTTGTGCCCTTGACATTTGATATTGATAAGGTTTCACTCTGTTTTGTAACAATATGAAATATGCTACATGCTTGAAAAACCTATCAGGTGAAAGAAGCTAAACATAAATGACCACCTATTATATGATTCCACTGATACAAAATATTCAAAATAGGCAAACTGAAGGAGACAATGGAAGGGCTGTGCATGGATCCTCTTTAACTTGTAGTTAAATTGGGCAGACTCGGGAGTGGTGGATATCATGGGCAGACTCGGGAGTGGTGGATATCATGACTAAAAACATCCTGCCAATCATTATCTGTTTTCCCCACAGTGGTGCCTGTGGAGAGGTGAAGCTAGCTTTTGAGAGGAAAACATGTAAAAAAGTAGCCATAAAGATCATTAACAAAAAGAAGTTTGCTGGCTCTGAGAGAGAGGTAGTAAGTACCTGCATTTGTGGCTGCTCAGCTGTTCTTCACATTTCTTAACTTCCCAAAATGATTTTAGGTAGCAATTATTAATGTTTGGAAGAATTTCCTGCTGAGATTACATGAAATTGTGAGTATCAAAGAACATAGAAAATCTTTCAGCATCTTCAAGTTACTTAGGAATGTACTTGTAGATCATTTTATTGCAAAATATTTGGTTGCCTTTAATAGTGTGTATAGTGGGACCCCCCCCCACTTCCAACTTGTTGCAAGATTGTTTTTATGATAAATGAAAGAAACTCAGGGAAAAAATTCCAGCTGTAATCCCACCACTATAACTCCACAGCTGTTTTTAGTTTTCTTCTCTTTTTTAGTCTTTGCGCATATGAATTCATGTTTTCAAATGGTTGAAATCATATTGTATATGCAATTTTGTGTTCTGTTTTTCCACATCAGCATTAATGCATCAACTTAACCTCAGTATATTCTTTTTGATGATCAAGTCTTTGTTCATCAACTGTATTATAGTAAGCTCAGCCATTTCTCCTGCTGATCATTTAGATAATTTCTAATTTTTTGTTCTTCCTGGTGATGTGGCTTTTTTAATAGCTTATGTTTTGGGTATTTAAAAAAAATCTTAATTAAATTATTTTAATAGTTTTTATATAGTAGCCATTCATTTTATTGCATTTTCCGTAATACACTTTTACTACTTAGGGGAAATGTCCAGATGCTTTGGTTTTTCTACATGTGATCCAACAAAGTAATGCAAATCATGGCCCTTAATCATATTTTTCTTTGCAGCCAGCTGTTTCTGGCTATTATACTTAAACATTTTTAAAGATCAATATTTTCCCCTCAAGATAAGGCCATTTTCTCACATGGCAAAAGGAATTTCCTTTTTGTGTTCACTTTGTTAGAGCCTTTTTCCCCCCTGTGACTCTAGATTTGTTTCCCTTTGGGAGAAGAAAGGATCTACCAGATTCTTAATAGCTTGGAGTGAAATTTACTTCTTAATTTCATCTTTCAAATCATATTAGATTCTTTAGACCTGTCATCATAGTACACCCTGACTTGGTAATGAGTTTAATGGCTTACAGGAAGAAGAGGGCTTTTAAAATTAAACATATGGGTTGCTAACTTAAGTCGATATTACATAAATCTGTAATTCTGTATCCTCTTTGCTTGTGGAGGGTGTAGCATGTGAGGTTGAGTTACTTGATTCATCCTTTTGGAATTGTAAAAGAGAACAATTTTCAGTATCTAGCAGTTTCTTCTTGTCAGAATCACAGTAAACATGTCAGCCTGTGGTTGAAATTGGAACCTGTGTTTGCTCTATTAGAAATTTGCCTTGACATCTTCTTCATTCAGTTAATTGAATACCTTCTGGTCTACAGTTTTTGTTTTATCATTTCTTACGAATGTAAGTAATTCCATAGCTAATGAGATAAGCAGAGCTTACCAGATAATCAATGGTATCAGTAGAAACATTTTCTGGTTGTGGAAACTGGAGCAAGTGACTTCCATTTTTCTGAACCTCAGTTGCCTCATCTGTAAAGTGGGGGTATGAGGTTGATAAATAAATTTATTTATTTATTTAGGTATACATACAAGAGTTGGGGTGCAGGACAGAAGTACAGGGGGTGAGGATTCACCAGAGACAGAGTGGGAAGAGAACAGGCGGATCAACTGAAATACACTGCTGAGGGGAGTAAGGAGAGAGACAGGAGCAGTATGCTGTGCCATGTGGATCACCAATCTGGCTAGGGATTAAACTCATGGTGCGGTGGCTGCAGATAACTTCATGGTGCTACTCTTTAAACCCTTGTGCCACCAAGGAGGCCCTTGAGGTGACTGCTTTAAATAAAGAAATTGACACTCGGGCTGGTTATTTATTGAATATCTCCTACTTGCCAGACATTTTGCAGAGTGATTTTAGGTGAACTCCTTAATTCATCAACTTCTAGACACTGATGTCTCTGGTTATGGCAGCCTTTATTCAAGTATAATGATAAATATTTTCTGAATGTTGAATATTATTATTATTATATCCTAATGTAATTTTATTTATCAAAGGATCCAGCTCTCAATGTTGAAACAGAAATAGAAATTTTGAAAAAGTTAAATCACGTAAGTATTGTTATAAAATGACCCATATTTAAATTCACAGCATTTCAATATAATGAAGTTAGATAAACCTGTGTTCCTTAATCATGTGTGTGTGCATGCCTATATATGTATGTGTGTACACCTGCACGTGTTTAACTGTCATTTAACTGGGAAGAGTTTTACCCTGAAATTTGAGGACAAAACTGTACTAAGATTTATAGTTAAATTATCATGTGGTATTTGCATTGAAGTAGTTCTTGCCAAATACATAGTAAGTCTCCTAAATATTATATTTCATAGTCTTGATCAACTGATTATGTTTGGAAAACATTGCTAGTTTGGTAAATTTGGCTTAATTATACCTGTAGTTTTAACAACTCAAAATACGTTTAGATGGTACTGATTTCTATTTACCTCATTTGAAGTAAGTCAAGTAAATTCAAGGATATGGCAGGACTTTGTCCTTAAATCTGATTAAAGGCTGTCAGTTATCTCATTGTTTGGCAATATTCTTACCTTTTTGATACAAGGATGAGCTTGTCTCAGTTGGGTAAGCACTGGAGTTAAACTTGAAATAAGACATAGTCTTTCCAGTAAGGATTATCTTATTTTGGTTCTTAGCTTCCAAACAATAAAAAGTCAACTTTTTTCTTCTCTTATTATACCCTTCCACCCTCCTGCAAAGTCCTCCAAACAACAAGTAGAAAGTAACAATAAAATAACTGCCATAGGCACAATAATGCAACAGTTCTCTTGTTTCATTTTTTCAAAGGATCTGGAATCTCTTCATTTGGAACCTTTATTTTCTGGGGTGTGGATATTTTAATCATATTGCCAAGATTAATGTATTGAATCCTTAGGGAATTTTCTCTGATGTCAGAGTCCCCAACATAACATTTACACAAATCCAGTGGTCAGTAGAATCAAGAAGAATGTAAAATCCAAATAAGGTCCCTAAAAATATTTTTGGCAATTGACAAGGGCCTGTAGAACCCCAAGTGTATTAAGTATGGACTCATGAGTGTGTTTTGATGTTTGAGATCAGAGGTGTGGGGGGTGAGAGGATTCGCCAGAGACAGAGTGGGGAGCAGAATAGGTGGATTGACTGGAATACACTGCTGAGGGGAGCAGTGGGTTAGACAGGAGACATCTGTGCCATGTGGGTCAGCTCCCTGGGGCTCAAACTCGTTCTGCAGTGGCTGCAGATAGCTTCACTGTGCTGAGACTTAACCCCTCCCTGATGAAGGAGGCCCCACTTCCTCTTCTTATATGAAGCTCAGTGCATACTTGGCATTTTCATTATTGTGACAGTAACCACATTGCAGAGCCAATGTGCTATGATCATAGGTGTGGAGAATGAGCAGCAGAACTGCTTTGCTATCAGCATCACTGTTGTGGCTCATGTGCTATGACCAAAATGTGGCTGTCGGAGTCTACCTTCATGGAGGTGTGTTGCTACTATTGATATTCAAGTAGGATGCACACATGTCAGTCACTAGGCTGGGTGTTGGTCCTAGAAAGATAAGTAGACTTGGTAGTCCTTGCTGTACCTGGTGAGAGAAGACTCATGTGAATAGTATTCTTTCTCTGCCCTCTGGAGCTCACAGCTGGCAAAAAGACAGGTAACTGAAGATGCAGTGTCAGGTGGCAAGATTAGAACCTCCGCAGGAGAATGGGTGTATTTCAATAGGGACATTGAGCTAGGGCTTGATGTCTAGGCTGAGAGGCCCAGAGTGCCGCATCACCAGAGCAGGAGAAAAGCTGTGAACAAACTCTTGACACTAGTGATCCTCCATGGGTGGGGAGTTTTGTGGTCTTGAAAGAAAGATGCATGGGAGTGAGTAGGAGAGGAAGCTGGGATGTGGGTGGTGACAGGATGAGGTTAAGTTGTGAAAGATTGCTAATCCCTACAATAAAGTGGGATTTTAACTTCTACTCTATAAGGTGTTAAAGGCTTTTTCTTGGGCTCCTTACGTCCTGCCTTTTCTCTCCTTCTGTCTTTACATTTTTAAAAATCACATGCTATTTGGCATATGTAAGGATACAAGTGTATAAATTCTAAAGTGAACCAATACAATGAATACCTTTGAACTCACCTCTAACTAAAGAATGAAGACTTGACCCATACAGTTGAATCTCTTCAGCTTTGCAGTCTTTCGTGACGCCTTTTCCTCTTGGCATTGTGTTCACATCCATCCAGCTGGGGAAAGCAGTGGGCATTGTTCACCTCACTGCTACATGGTACAGGGAGGAACCACTTGGAGGATTTTAATTGGATTGATAGTAGTGGTGAAGTTTGCTTTATAGGAATATCACTCTGGCTTATCTTATTACTCTTTTCAGTCTAAAATCTGAAGGTCTTTATTGCTCTTCCCTTTAATTCTGTTAAGTAACCACAATCCTCTCTTCTGGGGTGCGTGTGTCCTGGATGGGATACTCACCACATCATTTACTTCTACCGTTGAGTTTTATTGTCTGTCCTTTGTGTTCTGAAAACAATAGGTATTTTTAGGTAATATTACATATACATTTTAAATTCTACAATATTGCTTGACTTTGATTTTCAATGTCCTGTATAGCCTACATTGACCAGAAATCACAACTATCAGTCATGTGTGTGTGTGTGTGTGTGTCTCACTTTCCTACCCCACTGCTGTGCTTTAGAGTTCTTATAAAATTTGAAATTCCCTCTTTCCTTGGGAAAAAAGGGAGGATCTTGTCATATGGGGTCCCTAGTTCCTTGTGTTTCCAGTGTCTTCGAACTGAATAGCCTCGCTGTCTGGTGGCATCATTGGGCTCCCTGTCCAGCCCCTTTTATTTATTCCTGTCAATTGTAAGGTCCCTCAGGGGTCCTGAGTACCCATGCTTAGGTCAGAGAGGAGGAAGACAGGGAAGGGACATGACCTTACTCTTCTTGTTATATCTTATATGTGAACATAGACCAGCCCCTCCCTGATGTGGTTGGGTCTTTCTTCCATATTCTTCCTGAGGCACCAGCAACATTCTGTTTTGCCTTTGCCCTTCGAGAACTTCAAAGTGTCCTGGGGCAGGGTGCCAAGTACTTGGTCTTGGCTTCCCTGACTCTCTGGGCACATGTTGCTCAGTCCTGCTCTTGTGGTTTTCTTCTTGGGAACTTCATATTACTTTTCCTTTTTTTCCCTTCTTTTAGCCTTGTATCATCAAGATTAAAGATGTTTTTGATGCCAAAGATTATTACATTGTTTTGGAACTGTAAGTAGCAAACTTTTGTTTCCATTTAAACACTTCTAAAATTGCCAGAGTCTAATGCTGGCTTGCATTTCTCATCCTCCATCTGTGTGTGCTATGGAGATACACAAAGTGTGTGTGGGGGGGCTTAGTGTCAATTCTAAAGCCTCCCCAGTGTTACCAAAGGTAGGTGGCTCAGAGGTGCCAGACTCTGGATCTGAGATCTGGGTTTGATTCCCACTCTGCTCATGGGTTAGTTTACTTCTGAGTCTCATTTTTCCTAAATGGGAATAATAATGATGCCCCATGCAGAGTCTTAAGGGTTAAATGATACGAGGATTGGAAAGCCCCTAGCAAAGCCCAGAGCTGCTCGACCATGACCACGGGTAGGTCTGACTACTCTGAAGTATCTCCCTTTCTGCTGGTGAGCACACTACCAGGTTGCATGGTGACACTTGGGTACTTTGCAGTGGCTTGCTGCTTTACTTCAATAGTCATAAAGTCCTGTGTTCATTGGTATGACCAAAATAATTTCCTTGAAGAAGCCTGTGTTGACGTTCTATTCGGTCGTCACTGTGTAGTATCTGGGAGCGGCTGTGTGGCACTCAGCGAGGCTTCCTGTGGAGGTGGCACATGGTAGCTGTGTAGGTTGATCATAGCTCTAGGAAAGGCTGAAAGCTCCTTGTATTAGTTAAGGAAATATCTGTTGCTACTGAATAGGAGATTGTTATCTGATGGTTAACAGTTTGATAATACAAAAATTGTCACTGGTACTAATTACCTCTTATGAAAGCTAACTGCTGCTCTAAGTAGTTCACATGATTGACTCATGTAACTTTTCACACTAGTCATACAGATTTCTCTGAAGTTACTAGCAAGTTGCTTGATTTTTCACCCCACTTTACAGAAAAGGAAAATAATGAGCAACACAGTTGAATAACCTTGTTAAATATCTACACTGTGCTTGGTGCTATACTATGTTGGAGGTCTCTTAATTTTTACAACCACCATGTAAGATGTAGAGCTAAGCTCAGAAAGAGTTTAAAATACTTGTCTAATATCCCACAGATGGGAAGTGGTGGAACAGGGTTCAAACCCAGTTTACCTTTTTTTTTTTTTGTTCCTCTGCACCAGCTTCAGAATCATCTGGGGCTCCATACAAAAATGCACATTCCTGGGCCCTGCTTCTCATCTACTGAATTTAATTTTTGCAAACTTTTTGTCTTTGTATAATAAATACAATGGAGCATATGAAATAGTTCTCTTAAACAAAACTAAATTGATTATCAGTGTAGCAAATTTTAATTAATTTAACTCATGGGCATGTTCTAAATCTCATTTTTAAAAATTCCCCAAGTGCCTCCCAGCCTCTGCATACTCCTACTTTTTCTTGTTCTTTAGATTCCAACAGGGACCTCTTCCTTGTGGAGGAGATGTGTATTGACTCATTGCCTTGAAAAACAGTATTCAAGAGTGAATCAAAACAGCATTCATTGGCTGTCTTAATAAGTTTGTTTAGTTTGTGCTATTCAGCCAAATGAGACCTCTCCTAAGAGTGAGCTCCCTGCTTTGTGTGTGTCTTAGGATGGAAGGAGGGGAGCTGTTTGACAGGGTGGTGAATAAACGCCTTAAGGAAGCTACGTGCAAACTTTATTTTTACCAGATGCTCCTGGCCGTACAGGTAAGAGAAGCCCTCTGTGTTTTCTGTTCTTGGCAAAAACATCTCTGATTAGCAAGTTCTTGCCATGCAGTTTAAGAGAGTAAGGAGAGTTAAAGAGATAAACATAAGGTCCTTGGTGTCTTCTCTTTAGCCTGAAAGTATTTCTGGAGGATCTTTGGTCCCTCATCTCTACAATTCTTGTAGAAATCCCCTTTACTTCTCCGGGTGAGAGTGGACAGATATGGGGGTCAGGCTGGCTATGGCAAGTTGGGGTGGTGGTGACAGACAGGTTGTTCCCCAAACAGCAGCCTATAGTAGACGGGCGTGGACATTGCCTTCTCGCTGTTGGTGAAAGTGTTGGTGGAAGAACAGACCATAACTGTTTCTCAAACCAAATTTGGTTGTGGCAACCCTATGCCAAGATTTCTTCCTTTGAAAACCTACTCCAAGCAAAAAACACAGGATTGGAAATGTCTCTTTTATTAAGTGAGGATTGAGGGGATTTTCCTGGGGTTGATCCACCTGGGTTTGCCCACTATAGGTCCCTTTCTCAGTGAAAGTGTATTAGAGGAATTTCTGTTCCAGGCCAGAGGAACAGCCAGAAGAAATTGAAACCCATAAACACCTAACTAGTGCTTTACTCTCTTAATAGTTTATTTCCCTCCCTTATGCCCAGAATATTAAGTTGAAATGAGTGCAGATCATTGAACATAGGGGAAATTTTTTTTTTCTAAGATTTATTTATATATACAAGAGCTGGGGTACAGGTCAGAGCTGTGGGGGGAGAGAGGAAAGAGGGTTCATCAATTCACCAGAGACAGAGTGGGGAGCAGAGAAGGCAGATTGACTGAAATACAGGAGAGGGCTGCTGCACCATGTGGGTCACCTCCCTGTCTGGAGATGGAACTTGTGCTGCAGTGGCTGCAGATAAATTCATAGTGTGAGAATTAACCCCTTCTGCCACCAGAGAGGCCAACTGGGTAATTTTTTTCTCTGGAGAAATGGCTAAGTATATAATAATTACAGTACAAAGAGACATTAGCATTCTATTCCAAACCATAAAGTTTTTGAAGATTAAATCTTTACATCTAGGAATATGTCAGGTATTTAAATAGTAATTTTACAAATATGTATTTTATAGACTTCCTTAAAAAATAATTACTCTCATCATTAGAAAAACCACATAAATCATTTTGGTGGAATTTTTGTGGTTTACTTTAAATGATCCCCCCAAATTTTATATTACTCATTTATATTTTTATTACTGAAATGGGCTTATTTCTGCCAATGTGATATTTTTGTTATTTTAAAACATGAAGTAGGGCCTCTCTGGTGGTATAAGAGATTAAGACTCAGCACTGTATATCAATCCACAGCCTCTGTGGCATGAATTCATCCCGGACAGGTAGCTGATCCTCATGACACAGCAGACCTCTCCTGTCTCACCCATCCTCCCCTCAGCAGTGTATTTGAGTCAGTCAGCCTGTTCTGTTCTCCACTCTGTCTCTGGTGAATCCTGGCACCCTCTTGCTCCTCTGGCTTACACTCCAGTTCTTGTATGAATAAAACAATAACAACATGAAATAAAAGGTCTACTGTTATATATTGCCTTTTTCCTTTTCTACTTTTTCAGAGATTTTCTTAAATTTGTAAACACTAATCCTTTTACCCATTTTACTCAGCTGTAAGAGATCTGTGTTTGTCTGTCATGTCTGCCTGTCTAGGTTGTTTCTGTACATGTACTTAATACATAAATCTAAGGTCCATTCCATCCTTTTTATATAGTACCTTCATGAAAATGGCATTATTCATCGAGACCTAAAACCAGAGAATGTTCTACTCTCATCTCAAAAAGAGGAATGCCTGGTAAAGGTGATAAATTTATGTTTTGTATGTGGCCACTCCAGTAGATTTTTTGTTCAGGAACTTTTAAAATGAATCAAATAAAAAGTGGGAGCATTAAAAAGTTGAGAACTATTAAATTTTTAAAAATTTTTGTAGTGGTCTGGTGGGATGGCTCTAATCCAGATTCTAATGAGTATTTATTGAGTTGCACTGTGTACAAGCCACTTATATTCAGAGGAAAAGAGGAAAGGGTCAGATAAATGAATGAATCAAATTCACTGTCTTCCTCTTTCCCTCTATCTAAAATTCTGCTTCCTCAGCTTGGCTTCACATTTCAATCTCATCCCCTATTGATGGAAAAAAAAAAAATTGTGACACCCAAGTTTCACCTCAGAATATTTGAAGTTGGTACCCAGGCAAAAATATTTTTCTCAGCTTCCTTAGGTATTCTACAGTGCAGGCAAGGTTGAGAAGCCACACCTAAGAAGAATCATACATCTCCAGCTAGAATCCTAGATCAAGTGTTCACAGTTATCCTCATAAGCCTTTTTGTAACCTTTTAGAAGATTAAAAATCTTAGACAACTTGGAAAACGTAGGTCTGGAGATTCCTTGGATCTGGTATTTAAACAAAGTAACTTGTATAGTTTACAACTATTAAATATGAATTTGTAGATTCCAGATTAACAGCAGGTAAGAACTGTGGGATAGAAGCTGGTCTATCAGGCATGTCTTTTGGAACCTTTGGACTATGTTAATCTTTTTTGTGATCCTTAAAAACGACTACCTTTTGTCCTTAATTCTAGATCACTGATTTTGGACAGTCCAAGATTTTGGGGGAGACCTCTCTCATGAAAACCCTATGTGGAACCCCTACCTACTTAGCTCCGGAGGTTCTTGTTTCCTTTGAGACTGCTGGTTATAACCGTGCTGTAGACTGCTGGAGTTTGGGAGTTATTCTTTTTATTTGGTAAGAAAAGTTTGCTTGAGTCTGGTTGGAGGTAATTCATTGAAATCAGAAATGTGTCCAGGTAGAGAGCTTATGTATAATTTAGGTCTTTATTTTTTTAAAACCATTATTTAAAGAAAAATTTAATCTAAGGCTGAAAAAGAAATCTGTGTATCTGAATGCCAGTGAAAATGGCACTTAATTTATTTTTCTCTCTCTCCCAATATTAAGCCTGAGTGGGTATCCACCTTTCTCTGATGCTAAGAATCAGATGTCACTGAAGGATCAGATCACCAGTGGAAAATACAACTTCATTCCCAAAATCTGGGCAGAGGTCTCAGAGCAGGGTATGGTTACATAAGGATTAAGAATTTGGTTTGTTAAAGTCTGCATGTGTACTTTGGTGGGAGTTTCTTTTTAAATCCTGTGATTGTTTTCTCTTGTCAGTTCTATTCTTTTCTGTTAATTTTGCACCATTTGTGAGACAAAGGAGGTTAAGAGCACTGACTCCCAAAGCCAGGCAGAAAGAAGTTAAAGTTCTGGGTTCTGGTATTTCTTTGCCCTGTGACCTTAGAAAAGTTGCTTAACCTCTCTGTGTCTCCATTTTTTCCTCTTTTTTGTGAAAGGGGCACAGTAACCCCTACTTTTAAGGGTTTTTGTGAAGGTTAACTGTGACATAGTCAAGTGCCTGGTACCTGTTTAAAGCAAAATAGTAAATTGACTGTTTAGTAACAAGGTTTCCTTTGAGTAAGTAAACATACAATAAGAACTACATGTTAGTAGTCACTTTGATTTAGAATTTAAAAGTGCAACTTTGTAAATCTCAAAAGAAAAAAAAATCGGACACTAAAATTGAATGTTATACAATGTAGCATAGATTATTGTATTAAATGTCCAGATTATTGCATAAATGAAAGGAGGAAGGTTGCAGTACTCAAGCCACCTCTTGCTGACTGTCCAGCTTTATTTCCAGGAAGCCTATTATTTCCAAAGATCCTCTCCGTGACTGAGGAACTAAACTTACTTCAATCCATGGGTTTTAGGGAGAGTTCAAAACATGGAGTGCCTTGCATGTTGTAGAACTGGGTAGAAGTTCAGCTTTAATTAGTTTGAAATTGAGTCCAACAAGGAGAGCGAACAGAGTTAAGAGGTTGTAACTGTGGTGGGAGACATGGGGAGCATAATAATTATTCTTGATGTTCTTAGGCCACTTTTGAAGAGTACAGAGAATGAGTAAGCAAAGATCAGAGGGTCCTGCCCACCACACCTGCTGAGTTCCTGGTGATCTTAGCCCTTCTCTTCTTTTTCTGCATGTTGACTGATGATTTCTGGCATACTTTAATGTAGCTAGTGGAATTTATTTACTTTGCACGGTGATATGCCAAATTGTCTTAATATTCTAGCTCTGGACCTTGTCAAGAAGTTGTTGGTAGTGGATCCAAAGGAGCGTTTTACAACAGAAGAAGCCTTAAGACATCCATGGCTTCAGGTGGGTATGGAACAGTGCCCTGAATTGCCTGAGAGATAAAAAGAGGAAGGAAACACAGTATTTGCTTTATTGGGTCAGTTCAGTGAGATTGCTTTAGATCAAGCTCAAGGTGTATGGGGCAGGTATATGTGGGCGTGTCTGGGGGGGGTCTGCAGCCTTTTCAACTTTACTGATGGCCCTTTGATGGACAGGTTCATTTGATGTTTGTCTTACTGCCAGCTTTAGTCCGAGTCTGCAGTTTGGCGGTGTTCCTTTGAGAGTTTGTTCTAGCTCTGCACTTCCACCCAAATCTGTGCCTCTTCTCCCTTCAACTCTCCTTCCCCAACCTTTCACACACAATTTTCAATCATAAATCTGGGAAGCAGGGGGAGGAGGAAGGAGAGGAGGTGTCCTTTCTGGGAGAGAATCCAGCTATTTCTCAAACCTAAGCGATTGGACATAATGGGTGCCACTTGTTCATGATGCACAAGTGTGCCATTGGTGCAGACTGCTCCTGCACCTTTCAAGTCTACATTCCCTCTGTGTCTGGGGCTGTGGCTGCCCTTAGATTATGTGCTGAGCTCATTCCAACTACCAGAGTGGGAAGTTTTTTGTGACTTTGCTGGGCTAATCTTCGGTTTTAGAATTAGCTGCAACATCAGTCAGGTTTTCTGAGGGACATCAGGTCTCCTGTTAAGTGTGCAGTGCCACTGAGCACACCTCTGCCTCTGCTGAGCTTCACTTGGTCTTTCCGGTCCCGGAGGGAAGTTGAACTGGAGACTGTTACTGGTCTAAGAACTCCTCAGCCATCAGTCTCTGCACTGTGCTCTGGGACTCTGGGAAGAATGTCCCTACTCTCATCCAGCCTTTTACCCCTAATAGTTTTGCTCAGGCCAGCCTGAGTTTGTAACAACAAATCTTTAAACGAAGAAAAAAAATAGATATGTGTGTTTGAATTGTTGCCCTGGAAACTGCAGTCCCCCCCAGGAAATCTGTCAGATGATTTAGTGCTTAATAGACCTCACAGATTTGAAACAGCAGGATCCTTGAGAAAAGGAATTTGGAAACAAAGGGTGCGCTTTGCATGTGGGATTTAATTTTGATGAAAAAAAGAAAACCATGCCTCTTGGGTCTTTTCATGTGCCCTAATAGGGAAACTCTTGGGGAACAAATCTGGATAGAGGAGTTGTGTTAGCCTTGAGAAAAATGGAAGACCTGGCAACAGGGTTTGCATTTGCTAGAAATTTATGAATAGGCATAGCCTATTTTTCTTGTACTTTTTGTCTCAAAAGAAAACTGTTATTAATAACCAAGGAAAAGGTGAAATTCACCCCTGCCACAAAAGGTGGAGTAAATATTTCAGGAGGACAGGACCCACTCACTCCAGTAAACTATCTAGTGATCATTCTGGTTTTATTTTGGGGGAAATTCAGTGTTTCTGAAGAAAACAACAAAACAATTTTTTTTTGGTCTGGTATTAAACTGGCAGGTTTGGAATATGAGAAGTTCCAGTCTCTGTTTCGCCATTAACAGAGTCTGCTTTGAGGAGCACTCCTTGTATCCACTTCTCCCTCATGGTCACTACCTGAAATTAATTCTTTCCTCCTTGTCTTTGAGGCATATTACAATGTACAGGTTTTGAATAGATTGTTGACATCTCAAAGGAGGGATTTATAGGTACACATTCCTGTTTATGGCGTGATGAGTAACTTTTCCATATTATTGATGGCTTGTTTTCATAGCCATCTGAATAGCCTGTGGTCAACTCCCGTTAGCTACGCTGAAGAGCTGCCACATCAGGGCACTTTGTTGGGTTTTGTGTCTTCACACCTTCATTCTGTCAGGGCAGTTAATGAGCCCATGTGTCTAGCACTGTTTGGCACTGTAGGTGTAGGAGGAATTCTGGCTTATGGAAGCTGACAGTCTGGGGGAGTGGTGATGCCGGCCACTGAGTATCCCCAGGATGACTGGGGTCATTGCCCACAGAGCTTTCACGTCTCCTGGGTTTATCCCATATAAAGGTGGTCTGAAGACTGAGTGGTCTGGGATGACACGGGTATTTGTTTGCTTGGGTTGCCAGATGCAGTGCTACAGACTGGACAGCTTACCGATAGACATTTATTTTCTCAGAAATTGGAGGCTATAAGTCCAGTTTCAAGGTGTCAGCGTTTTGCTTTCTCCTGAGATCTCGCCTTGCTTCGGCCACCCTGTCTATCCTCATACAGCCTTTCTCTGTGTGGTCACATTCCTCATTTAATAGGCTCATTTTAACTGGGTGAATCTTAAGGTGCTGTGTTCAGTTGTTATGATTGTCCCACAGACTGGCCTTATTAATCAGTAGGAAGGAATCCCTGGAAAGATTTGGGAAGCTCTAGCCTCTGATTCTTGAGTGCATTTCAGAATCTGAGATGCAGCTTCTGAAAGTGGACAGCTGGGATTTGTGTTTCTCTGACATCCTGGGAGGTTTTTGACCTGTAGGTTTGATTCAGCCAGTGTCTGTTGAGCACTGTCTGCTGGTATTTAGATGACTGGGAATGCAGAGGTGATGAACACGTAGAGCTTGGAGCTTTGGCAAGGTTATTCTGTCGGAAGATGGACTACTCACTTCCCTACTGCCAGCAGCACCCTAATCCTTTGTTTCTAGGCATTTTGCTTCCCTCACATGTAGCTTGCTTATGTTTTCACTTCTTCACAGGATGAGGACATGAAGATAAAGTTTCAGAATTTGCTTTTTGAAGAAAATAAGTTGACAGCTCTACCCCCAGTTTCAGCCCAGGTATTCTAGACAATACTCATTAAATGTGTGTAGTTTAAAATACTGATGAGCAACAGCAGTGAGTTCGAATAGTAACTGCTTAACATTTTTAATGATGCATGTAAATTGTTTTGGCTTGACCTACTCTAGCACCCTTAGAGTTGATAATGGAAAGTATATTTAATGCAGTAGAGAAGCACTATCATTCAAGATGTCTCCTGCAGGGCAAGATTGGAAGACTGTTAGAGGCACAATTTTACATTTGTTGAAAACTTTTTAACTTTGGGCAAGTTTTTAATGATTTATTGACTAAACTTTTAATCTTTAAGGCCTTTGTAAGTGTAATATCTCTTCCAGTGGGAGGTATTATAGTCCCTTTAAGCTTCATAATTTAGGTGAGGACTACTAAAAGGAGACTGGTTATATGCTTACTTTCAGTATATATCATTGAGTGGTTGTAGGCCACAAGAGAGAGAATTGTCATTATGATGAGCCTTTTGGAATCTGGGGTGCAGAGGTGAGTGTGATGGGGATTCAGATGACAATGAGGACAACCTGTAATTCGTGATAATAGAAGTTTCACATGGAATGTCCCAAATTTACCAGAAGTGTCTTAGGAAACTGATCACCTTAAAAAAAGACAGTGGTTTTCTTTGAACAGCTCTCCCTTTTCCTTTATTGCTAGCCTTCCACAAGTCAAAAGCGTCACCTTGAAGGGGAAGAAGAGGACGGTAATGCTGACACCACAAAGCGCCTGGCTGTGTGGGCTGCTCTCTCATGAGCACTGGCTGAATACATGAGAAATGAATCCTGCTGTCCTTTTCTTTCAATCCGTTTTTTTGTAGATTGTATTTCAATTTGGGAACAATTGCTTTTCCATAATCATTAAAACTCTAATGGAACTTGGTCTTTGGGCTTCTGCTTGATGATCAGCTCTCTATTTCCATGTCTTGTGTGTGTGTGTGTGTGTGTACTTGAAGTTGGGTGCCTTTCGTGTAGAGCCCCACCTTGCTGGTATCAGCAGGTTGCTCAGGCTGTATGCCTGACCTGTATGCCTGACCTGTATGCCTGACCTGTATGCCTGACCTGTATGCCGACTGACCTGGGGAAGTTGCATACAAATTCTAAATGCTCTTTGGAATGTTACAGGGAAAGGGGCACAGTGATATTGGTTTAGGGTGGTGGGGTTTGTAAACATTTGTTGGCTGCTAATGTCCTCAAGAGATGATAGGTACCTTGGTGCATATTCTACACACCATTTTTTAAGATAATATAATCGTTTATTTTAACATCATTTTGTGCATTATTTCATCTCAGTTGTAATCCCTGTGGTCTTCCCATCACCAAATCACCCATGTGCCATCACCATAGTCCAGTGCATTTCCCTCCCTCTGCACTGTTTTTGATCCCATTTCCCACTCCACCCCCATAAAATGTCTCTGGTATACAGCTGTTCATTAGTTCATTATTATTATTTTCTCGCCTGGTCCATCATGCTCCTGCTATGAGTGAAACCATCCAGTATTTTTCCTTTTCTTTCTGGCTTATTTCACTAAGCATGATATTTTTCAGCTCCATCCATGTTGCTGCAAAAGGCATGTGTTTATTTTTTTTGGTTGCTGAGTAATATTTTATTGTGTATATGTACCACATCTTTTTAATCCAGTCATCCACTTTTGGGCATTTGGGCTGTTTCCATGTCTTTCTAATTGTAAATAAAGCAGTAATAAACATGGGGGTGCAGGTATCTTTTTGAGTCAGTGTTTTTGTGTCTTTTCACACCATTTTCCAAAAAGATTTATTTATTTACTAGAGCTAGAGGTGTGGGAGGGTGAGGGGATTCACCGAAGACAGTGGGGAGCAGAACAAGCAACACTGTCTGAAATACACTGCAAGGGTAGCAGCAGGTGAAACAGGAGAGATCTACTGTGCTATGTGGGTCACCTCCCTGGCCAGGGATTAAACTAGTGCTGCAGCTTCATAGTGCTGAGACTTAATCCTTGTGCCATGAGGGAAGCCCTACATACACCAGTTTAAAATTTTTATCCTTACCTCCCCAAAGTATAGGTCCATAATCTCAGAAACCACCGGGTCAGATACGTTGTTAAGATTCACAGTTTTCTTGACTAATACGAAAGAGACATGGGATATCAACTGTAATAAACAATACCCAGCAGAGTCCTATAATTGGACACATTGATATTTCTATATCCAGTGGAGACCTGTCCCAAATATTTAATACTTCTGTAGCAGCATGTGCTCACAGTAAAAGGTCCAGAGAAGGCTTAAACCATCCTCTTATCAGTGTAGGTCAGTGTTTTCAGCTACGTGAGTTACTGATGAATCTTAGTTTTCAGAACTGTTCGAATTTTGGAAATGCAGAAAAGGCAGGTATGTCAAATTGACCCAAATGACCGGGGAGGCCTTGTTCAAAGGTCCCACTGTTGGTTGTTCTTGTCTAGTCCTTGTAGTGATCCCATAGCTAGGTTTTCTGGCCACCCTATGCCATTGGTGAGGAATCTAGACTTGGAGTGAATTCTCTTGTTTAGTATTACCCATCCAGTAAATGGCAGAGCTAGGACCCAGCCCAGGTCTTTCTGACTCTTAATGTTCCTCATCTCCTCAATCCAAATTCAGTCAACCCGGGGGCTGGGGGACAGGGGGGAAAAGGGATGACTTACACTGACAGAGACTGATGCCAGAGTAGTGAAATTTTATAAGTGGGTAGAGTTCAAAGATATGTTGAGACAACTTTGTTGGCAAGGAAAAGCTCATTTAAGTTACTTCATTAAAAAGGGATTTGTTTCAGGTTTACAAATTAGCCTACAGGAAACCACGCAGTTCTAGTAACTTTTTAAAAATATTATTTATGCATATAAGAGCTGGAGTGTAGGCCAGAAGTGCACGGGGTGGGAGGGGAGGGTGTTGGTGGTGAGAGGATTCATCAGAGAGTGGGGAGCAGAACAGGTGGATTGACTGAAATACAGTGCTGAGGGGAACAGCAGGTAAGATGAAATCTGCAGCACCACGTGGGTCACCTCCCAGACGGGGGTCAAACACATGCTGCAGTGGTTGCTAATAGCTTCGTAGTGCTGAATTAATCCCTTGCACCACCAGGGACGGCTCAGAGTCTTGTTTCTTAACCTCTGATTATTTTGTTGAGATTTGGAACTTGCTTGCCACATGTAAACCTAGCACCTCGATTCACGGGCCACTGGTGAGACAGCCAGCAGGATTTGGTTACATAGCTGTTGCCCCAACAGTGGTGGTGGTTGTGGTGGTTGACAGTTTTTTAAAAATAATATAATAGTTTATTTTTACATCATTTTGTGCTTTTTTCCATGTCAGTTATAATCCCTGTGGGCTTCCCATCACCAAGTCACCCGTGGGTGGTTGGCAATTTTAATGGTAAAAGTGTATACAAACATTTTGAGACTTGGCTTGCCTGGTGCCAGGGGCACTTGATTGGTATATAGGTGGTTTGTGTATTTAAAGAATAAGGCTGAGACTGCCAAATAGGATAGGTTTTAAACTCATTTGAATACTTAATCTGGAGGCTGTAGTTTCTTGGGGCAGAGGTCACCCTTCTGTTTCCAGAGTACTTTGCAGTAACTCCGTCTGATTATACCTACCATAGTAGACTAAACCATGGACCCCAAACATTTTTTCATTTAATCCCCAGAATGTATGAATATGTTTCATTACATGGTAAGAGACTTTCAAGAGGTGATTAGGTTAAGGCTCTTGAAAGGAAAATGATCTAGTCTTACGCAGGTGGACCCAATGTTATTACTATGTTCCTGTGAAGAGGGGCATAGGAGGGTGCATTAGAAGAATGAAGTGATGCCCTTTGAAAATGGAGGATGGGGCCACAAACCATGAAACACAGGCAGCCAGTAAAATATAAAAAAGTAGGGACATGAATTCTTTCCTCAGCGCTTCCTGGAAGAACCAAGCCTTTACAACTGGACTTTAGCCAAGTGCAACTCATGTCAGACTTCTAACCACAAAACTAAGAATAATTGTCTTTCTTAAACCACCCAATTTGTGTTAATCGGTAACAGCAGACATAGGAAACATCAGTTGCTGATCTGGGGCCACCCACCGTGCACTTTGTTACTCTAATTTTCTTTGGGAAATTCTTTTCCCCTATCTCATGAAGTCATGGGGCAGAGGAGATGGTAAAGCTGCCTGCCCTCCAGTATGGAGCTGAAGTGCTCCCTAGATCCTCCTTCCCTTGTCTGTCTCCTCCCCCTATCACTAGTGGTGGACCAGCCGGGCAGCAAACAATGCACAGGTGGGCAGGTTCTTCGTGGATTCGAGCAAATGGGAGCCCTGTGTAGATTTGACAGGCCTTTAATGTGGGAGCAGGGGATCAGGTACAGGCAGACCAGCAAGCAGGGAGGCTGGCAGTAACCTCTTCAGCCCCGGTGATCTGTGATCACCATGCCCCTTTGTGGTTTCTCTCCCTTTTCTTTCCCCTCCCCCTCCCCTTTCCCTTGCAATCCCATAATGATCCTCCTTATAGGGCTCACACCTTGTGCTCTCTCGTGCCCTCTGAGTTCTTGCCCTGGGGTTTGTAATCATAGGCGAGTGTGTCCCATGCTCAGGCTTTTCTGCCCTGGGTGTGTCTGTGTGCCCTGTGCTTGTGCTTTTTGCACCAACATGATACCACGGGTGGGCAATGAAACCTGGGTGGAAAGCAAGACCACAGGGTAGCCCTAAGAGGCTGGTGGTGGGAGTTGAAAAAGAGCCTGAGTAAACTCCATTTTCTCTACAACACAGCACTTTGAAATAGTAGCAAATGGAACAGTGATGCCAGCATTAGTGGTAGGAACATTGTACAAATCTGAATTCTCTGCACTTTCAGACTTTGGCTTTGAGAAAGCACAAATTGCTTTCATTTCCTTATCTGTAAAATGAGTACAAGAAGAGAACTAGCCTCACATGGCATTTGTGAGGAGCTAGTGGTGGAAGCCCATTTAAAGAGATTGGCATATGGTAAAGGAATCCATCAAGGATGGTGTCTATTTAAGGTGGGAGGGCCATATAAGTAGGCAGAGGAATCCAGAGGAAGTTCTTGAGGGGGCTTCCCTGGTGGTCGAGGGGTTAAGTCTCGGAGCTATCACTGCTATGGCCTGAGTTCCATTCCTGGCCAGGGAGATGACCCACATATAGTGAAGCAGCCCTCTCCTGTCTTGTCCACTGTTCCCCTTAGCAGTGTACTTCAATAAATCTGTCTTTTCTGTTCCCTACTCTGTCTCTGGTGAATCTCACTCCCTGCACCTCTGGCCTACATCCTAGTTGTTCTATGCATAAATAAATAATTATTTTTATAAATAAAAAGTTCTTGAGCCAGGAAATACCTGTTCAGCTTTTGAGGGGAGCACATAAAATGGGAGAATCAATGAGATGCCTTTTACAAAGCAGTTTTGGAAAATGCATTTGGCCTTGGACTGGTGGTGGGAACAGAGATTGAGGAGCATTTCCTAGTACTTGAAATAACTCTCCTCCCTTCTGAAGAATAGGCAAGGCGCTCCATGCTGGACCCATGCTTTGATGATGGTGCAGTGAACTGCTCTTGTTTGTGCCTGTCCCATAACTGATAACTTATGCATCCCTATTTCCCTGGGGGAGGCATTGCTCCTACTCTCCCCATCCCCACCTCCTGTCCTGGAGCAACTAACCCCACACCCTTCCTAAAGGGGCTCTATGTAGCCAGGTCATGGCCAGTCTTAATGTGACTGGCATAGGTGGGGACATGTGACCAAAGGGATCCAGTGAGTCTGTAAGAGTAGCCCTAGTTTTTGGAAGGTGCCAGCCCCTCCCCTCCCCGCGCCCCACCCCAGTCCAGCTGAGCAGTATTAGCCTGGATTATGCCTTGGCACTCAGGTTTGGGCTTAAAGTAGAAGAGGGAAGAAGAAAACCTCTGCATAAATCTGAAGGTTTGTGGGTCAGATTTGAAGCTGGCTGGGACCATTCAGATACAACAGTTTATCTGAGTAGCTCTGGAGTGAGATGGTGCAAGGAAGGAAGGATGCAGGATCAGAGTTTGGGGCTTTGAATCCTCAGCTGGTTTTGAAAATGAATCTAAGAGGTCTGAGTTCCCAAACAAGTCTGAACTAATTGGCATCAACTAGATTCAAGCTTGCTCCAGCACCAATTTTAAGTCTTAGAAACAGCTGTTTTGGAAGGTGGACCAATCAGGTTTGAAGGGGCAGATAAGCCCTAGCTTCAGAGAGGGGCAGGGCTGGCTTGAGAGAAGACTTGAGGCTGCTTGGGAGACTTGGATTAGTCAAGAGTTTTGACTCAGTGTAGGGTAAATGGAAGTTAATCAGGTTTTTTTCCACATTCCTACCATTAGCGTCAACGATGAACACCTGAGCCAAGAGACTGAGCCTATAAAGGCGTTGGCAGCAGAGAACGGTGGCAGTGAACCATACTGCGGCGTGCAGAAGAGAACATGAAAGAATGGTAGAGAGCCCAGAAAGGATAAAGATTCACTCGGGTCTAGGAGGTACCCTGCCCTCCTTGCCCGCCCTGTACCTGGTTGCTTCACTACAAATGATGTAGAAAGACACTAAAAGCCTGAAAGAGCCACTGCAGGCTCCAGGACTCTCCTTCATTTACCCATCTGCCTGCATTAGTAGAGATCCTGCACTGTACCTTGCTGGCACTACAGTCAGATTGGAAGAAGCTTCAGGAAGAAATTTGACCTCTGCTTCAGGAGACATGCTGTTGCCATGACTACCTCCAGAGGACAACACTTCTGTATGAATAGCTTTTGGTCTGGACTAGTGGACACTGTGGACACTAGGAAAGCTGAACATTTGTGGCCTCAGGAACTCTTATCCCAATCTACCTTTGTAAACAAATCCTGTTGTTGCACCCTGACATTCAGCCATGTCTTTCAATTATGACTGCACAGGTCAAGAGCTCACAAACTGTGAGTGTTGCCCTCAGTTTTGCTCACTTTCAAGTCCATCCTGAGACTTTGGCTGGAAATATTAGGAAAACAGCTCCAGCTTTGCAGGTCGGATATGTGGTGAGAACTGCATGAAAATGAAGTCACCACTGAGTGAAGCACAACAGTGATTAAAATTGAGGTTGTTTGCACCTGGATCCAGTTACCACTCAAGGACTTATTAGTTAAGTGATCAGGTATGTTCCCTTTTTTGTTTTTACTCCAGATTGAGTTGGTTTGTCACTTGTATCTGAAAAAGGCTTGTCTAATATACTACCACTTACAAACTCCCAAAGACCCTTGAAGATCTTTTTTTTCTTAGAGGGAAAACATTATCTGCTGTTGGCTTTTAGCCAACTTAAAGGCTTTCAGAGAGGATTGGGGCAGAGAATGGAAAGTGAAAATGTGGGAAGTAACAGTCTTAGACTCCAAGGTTGAAGGGAATCCCTTATAGCTAATTATACCATGGGGTTTGGGAGCATAGTCCCTTTCATTAAACTTTAGGAGTCTTGGAAGGATAGGGCTGGGATTATACCAGTGAAACTCGGAGCTTGGTGCCTCCAGAAGCCAATGTGCTCAGAACATACACACCTCATCTGAAAACTCCTGTCAACCCACCCACTCTGCCCTTTGCAGATGAAGAAATCAAGGCTCTCTAGAGGGCCCTGCCAAAAGACCTGGGCAAAACTTCCCAGTTTGCAAGAGGTGAATGTGAGATCTGATTCTTTGGTTTTCAACCATTGGGTACAACTACTTAAGAGGTCTAGTCATTCAATTGCTACTTGTTAAGTTAGAACTTCTTTGAGTAAGGAGAAACAGGCTTCCAGAGACCTGACCTTAATCACGCTTTTAGAGGACAAAAAACACACAAATTTAGCTTGTCTATTGAATCTAGCTCTCCCAGGAACGTGGGCGTTTACTGTGCTCCTTATTCTCCGCACGTGCTTGCACACCTCCACGTCGGGGACTTCGGCACCTTAGCGGTGTCCTTGACCCTCCGAAATGAAATGTTTGGGTAATTCTCTCCTGGTCCAAACTCTCGCCCCAACCCTTGGGCAGAGGGTGACGCAGGAGGGGCTTGGGCTGGGTCTTCTGCAGTGTGCCGCAGGCGGCAGAGCCAAGTCAAGAACAGCTAGCTTTCTGGACTGGCCGGACGGGTGCGGAGGGGGTGGGCGCGACGTCGGGAACAGCGGTCGGCTCGGGAGGGCGCGACGCGGTGCGCGCGGGGACGCGGCGCGGCGAG
>NW_004567130.1:8223721-8259601 GCF_000260355.1 Condylura cristata | reverse complement strand
GGCCCCCGAGCCAACCCCGGGCCCGACTCCAGCACGGAACCGTCGGCGGCGGGAGCCCGAGTCGCCGCCGGCGCCTGCGCCGGTGAGTGCGTGAGGGGCGCGGGCCGGGAGACTTTCTTTGTGAAACTCTGTCGGTGCGGGCCGGGCCGGGCCGGGCCTCGGCTGCTGGCCAGCGCCCGCGAGGCGAAATCCACCCAGTGGTTCGGATTCGCGCTCTGCCTCGCGTGGATCCGTGGTGCGTTCTTGTCAGCAGCCTGCCGCCTCAGTTTCCACGGGAGCATTTGGGTGCGCTTGGGGGTGGGGTGGGTGGGTGTGGTATACTGTCGGCGCTTAATGCGTGTGGCAACTCTACCCCCACCGGATGGTGGCAGCCCCCAGCGAAGGGCCCTCGCTAGGGGGAGACCGCAGCTGCTGGGAGACAGGTGTCTGCTTAGGTGCAGCTAGCCCCAGGTGGAATTTCAGAGAGTGAGCTGTGCGTACCCTGAAGGAAGCAAATCAGTCAGTGGTTCCGCACAAAGTATTTTTGATATGCTTTATCTACCTGCAGCGTTATGGCGCGTTTAGGGGTGTCTGTTAGGATGAAGGATGCTCTGTGAGGTGAACTTTGGAGGTGTGGCATCTGCTGATTGGAATGGCCTTGTTTCATTGTGCTCCCCAAACAGCCAGAACATGGAAATAATTTGGGGGTGCTAACTCACCCCATGTCCCATGAAACCAGACTTCGAAGGCTGCGAGGTAGATTTCGAATTTTTAACGAGCTCTTGAAGTTAGGGCCAGGCAAATTTGGGTAACGCTGTTCTAGAGTAAGTTTGCTGCTACATGGAACAGCTCTGTCTGTATATCGCTCTGATATCCTGGTACCAGGCAAAGTGTTTGGCACACCCTAGATAGTAAAGAGTTTTGGAAAGACTGTTGGTGTAGGGAGTTGCTAAGTAGGTGTTCTTGAGCTATTTTGAGGAGTATTTTGAGATTAATACCTGTCAGAGATTGACTTATTTATGATTTTTCTCAGGTCCCTACTTTTGTGACTGTTGATAATGTCATAGGCAAAAGCAGAGTACACATGATTTAATTAAAAAACCATCAACTGTATACCCTAGCTAGTTTAAAATTAAGTCTGAATAAAAAAATGTGTTTTCGTCATTTGGGAATGCTAGGCTTATAGGATTTTGTTACGTTGACACAGGTCAATATTTACATTTTCAACGAAGTAAATCTGAATTACTGTTCATTCAGAAAGGTTGGCAATTTGCATAAACCTGAGTATTTGTAGTCTTTAAGTAATATGAAATTTATTTTATGTTCAGAATCAATATTAAAATCAAATTATTTGAAAGTTATTTGAGATTTTAGGGCTGGCTTTTAAATTTAGTTGAATTTCAGTAGTTGATTTCATTTTAATTGTTTTCACTATACAAAATGTGAATGTACAGGGAGACAAAACTTCATGAGTTGAGGTTGCATCTGGAAAAGAAAAATGGAGAAATTAGGTGATTTATTCTGTCTTCTTTTAATCTTAACAAAACAAAACAAAACAAAAAAAACCCTGGATTTGTTGAGATATAATTTACCTAGTCTTCTGTGACTGGCTTCTTTCACTTAGTAGAATGTTTCTGAGGTCACCCATGTTGTAGCATGTCTCAGTACCATAATCCTTGTTCTTGCTGAATAATTTTACATTGAATGGATATACCACATTTTGTTCTTCACTCTTGAGGGAAATTTAGACTTTTCCCACATTTGGTTGTTCTGATAATACTATGAATATTTATGTTTAATATTCATATTTAGTGTAGGTGTATTTTTATTTCTCTTGGGTTTATCTGTGTGAATAGAATTCTGGGTTATGTGATAACTTTTTAAAGATTTATTTATTTATGCATATAGAACTGGGGTACAGGGTAGGGAGTAAGAGGATTCACCAGAGACGGAGTGGGGAGTAGAACAGGCAGATAGATGAAATACACTGCTGAGAGGGGAGCAGTAGGGAGAGAGGAGAGGTCTGCTGCACCGTGTAGTTCACCTCCCTGGCTGGGGGTCAAACCAGCGCAGAAGTGGCTGTAGCCATCTTCTCAGTGCTGGTTTTAACCCTGTGCTGCACCAGGGAAGGCCCTGTAACTCTATATTTTAACCCTTTGCAGAAGTAATAAATGGGTTCTTGAGGCACAGCATTATTTTCCCTCCCCATTGTCAAGGATTCCAGTTTCCCTACATCTTTGCCAATACTTATGTGTCTTTTTAAGCTTTAGCCATCCTCTAGGTGTAAAATGGCATCTCATTTAAATTTTCATTTTCATTCCCTTGATGACTAATAATGTTGGGTATACATTTTTTGTACTTAGACACTTGTGTAACTTCTTTGGACAAGTGTCTGTTCAAATCTTGGGTTCCTTTTTTATGGGTTCATTTTTTAAATTAGGCTGCTTGTCTTTGTTACAGGGTTGTAAAAGTTATTTAAATATACTGAGCCCTATTCAGATATGATCTACAGATATCCCCTACCATTCTTTTCACCATTTTGAGAATGTTCTATGTTAAAAAATGAAGCACAATTTATATGTTGCTTATGCTTTTGGTGTCAGAATCTATCACCAAATCCAAGGTCATGGAGATTTGTCCTTATGTATTCTTCTAAGAGTTTTGATGCTTTTAGCCTTTATAGTAAGTTATTAATCCATTTGGAATTAACTTTTGTGTATGGTTTAAAGCAGTGGTCCAAATTCTATTGCATATGGTGATCTAGTGCCCAGCATTCTACTGGAAAAAGATTGTTCTTGTCCCATTGAATGGTTTTTTGAACCCTCATTGAAAAATCAACTGAATATGGGCCTTCCTTGGTAGTGCAACAGGTAAGGACGCAGCACTACAAGCTAGCCACAGCAGCTTCAGTGCAAGTTTGATCTTAGGCCCTGGAGGTGACCTAAATGGCATGGCAGACCTCTCCTGACCCACCCATTGTTCCCCTCAGCAGTGTACTTCGTTGATCTGCCTGTTCTGCTCCCTACTTTGGTGAATCCTTTTACCATCCCTGCACCTCTGGCTTGTACCTCATTTTTGTATGCATAAATTAATAAAAAAAATCAACTGAATATATATTAGGTTTTATTTCTGGACTCACTTCTGTTATTTACCTTTATGCCAGTATTATGTTGCTTGTTTACAGTAGCTTTATACAGATTGTTTTCACTTTTTGGGTTTCTTACCATATGAATTTTAGCTTACTAACTTCTGCAAAAAAATAAAATTGCTGGAATTTTTATAAGAATTGTATTTAATTTGTCTTTTGAATGATATTTTGTAGTTTTCTGATACAAGTCTTATACTTATTTCAAAGTTTGCTTCTGAATATTTTATTCTGTTTGATACTGTTGTACATGGAACTGTTTTTAAAATTCACTCCATATTTTTCATCCATCATCACGAGTTCACTTATACTGATAAAAGATATATCCAAAAGAAATATATTTCTTCTAACTCCATTATTCAGTGGTAATCTGTTCCAATTTTCTGTTTGAAATTTCCCCCAAGAATTGTTTTTGAAAGTGTAAGAATGGATGGAGATCTAGGTTCATACAAGTTTTGACTTCATACTAGGTGTGTGGGTTTTGACAAATCTTAGCTGTTAGAAGCCATCTCAATGATATGTATAGCAGGGCAGGCATATCCATCCCAGAGTATTGTGAAATAAAAGAAGATATTGTTGGATATTTAGGACAGTGCCTTATGTTTGTTAGGGATTTTATATTTATTATCATCTGTTAATTAACTCAATTTAAAAGCAAGTCAAAAGACAAAACAGCAACAAAAGACCAAAACAAAAATAACAGAAAAACCAAACAAATCAAAAACCACAGACCAAAAAAATAAAAAAAACCCACAAAGAGAAAACCTCAAACTTTTTCCTGTCCCCACCACTTTTCTGTGAAGTAAGAAATCTCTGAGAATTGCAGGAATAGTGAAAGATAATATTGTTCATAACCACACAATTGTACAAGCCTGCTAAAGTTAGTCTGCTCTATAGGGTGTTTGACAATATATTTGTGATTATTAAAAATAGTAAAAATTTCATTCAAAGCTGTTTGCCCTCATATTTTTTTTTCTTCTTAAAGATTTATTTTTACTTACTTATGCATACAAGAGCGTGGGCATAGTCCAGAGGTGAGGATAGGTGCTAGGGGTGGTGAGAGGATTTACCAGGTACAGTGTGGGGAGCAGAACAGGTGGATTGACTGAAATACACTGCTGAGGGGTGCCCCTGGCTTTGGTCCCTGGTTCATTCTCGGGTTTCAGCACCACTTGTGGCGTACTCTCTGCCAACAGAAAGACGCCCCGATACATCTTCTTCTGGACCCTTATTCTTCTCCCTGGCGCGCCTCTCTCTCTCTCTCTCTCTCTAGCTTTCCTCCTCCCTGCTGCCTCCCCCCCCACTCCCTCTCTCTTTCTTGCTTGTCCTGCTCACTCTAGCTTGCCTCCTCTCTGCTGCCCGTCTGCCAGTCCGGGATGGCAGTTGCTTAAATAGCACTCATTGACCAATCAGAGCACTGCTCACATGTACATTGGCCAATCAGAGCACTGCTCACGTGTACAACAACCATATTTGGGCTGGACACACAACGAGCATACATTGATCGAGCATACATTGATCAAATTAACTTCCTTATACAGGCGGGTTTGGCTGCTGAATCATGGGGCTGGGGTCCTGGGGTCCTGGGCACCCCGACAGAGGGGAGCAGTGGGAGAGACTGGAGGGGTCTGCTGTGCCCTGTAGTTTAGCTCCCTGACCTGGGATTGAACTGGTGCTGCAGTGGCTGCTGATAGTTTCATAGTACTGAGACTTAACCCCTTCACACGCCATCAGGAGTACCTAGTATATATATGTATTGTATTATATTCCTTTTATTTTTATTATTTCTGTAATTATATATATATCTTACTTTATGCATACAGAACTGGGGTACAGGCCAGAGGTGTGGGGGTGTGTGTGAGAGGATCCACAGAGACAGAGTCAGTAGCAGAACAGGCAGGCAGATCGATGAAGTACATGGCTGAGAGGAGCAGCGACGAGACAGGAGAGGTCTGCTGTGCTGTGTGGGTTACCTCTGAAGTTGGGGATTGAACTCATGCTGAAGTGGCTGCAGATAGTTTCATAGTGTTGTACTTAACCCCTTGCACCATAGGGAAGGGTCCACTATTTTATATTTTTTAGTGTGCAGTTCTTTCACTGCTTATTCCTCTTAAAAGCAAAAGCAATATATATATATTTTCATTTGATGGATACAATTTTCCTTTGGAGGGATTATTAAAAACTCTTTTGGATGGGGACCTCCCTGGTAGTGCTGTCAAACTATGGTGAGCCACTGTGGAATGAGTTCAATCCCAGCCAAGGAGCTGACCGTCTTGCCCATTGCTCTCCTCAGCAGTGTATTTCAGTCTGTCTGTTCTGCTCCCACTCTGTCTATGGTGAATCCTCTCATCCTATGCTCTGTACTTCTGGCCTACACCCCATTTTGGTATGTGTAAATAAATAAATCTTAAAAGCAAACTGATGTTTGAACTGACTAGTACTTTTATTTTGGTGTCTCCTCAGTATCTGGAGTTCATTGTGATTTTTGTACTATATATAATAAGCATCGTATTTGGAATATAGTATATCTCTTATAGCTTATTGAATGTGTATCACTATGAATCAAAGTGAACAATTATTTACACAGAAACTATTTTAATAAGACTTTCTCAAAATCACAACTATAGTTATATTTACAACTTCTAAACCTAGATTGATAACTCACAGACATTGCTTAGGGAAATGCTGAAACAAAGTTAATCTTTCTTAAAAAAAATCCTTTTATTACTATAAAAACTGCATGTATACATTGTATGAAATTAGAAAACAAGTAGCCAACCTTCTGCCCTTCCCTCCAAATTATCAAAACAGTGATTACTACTACTAATACCTTGCCACATATCTTTCTGAAACTTTTTTAGTGTACCTTTCTAATAGTACTTATATACATACATACAAAATAAGATTTATCATTATAATAAAATATCTTTAATATAGTAAAATTATTAGGGTATTTATGTACAATAAAATTTACATATTTATACTACAAAGCTATAGTAGTTAAAACAGGATGATGGTGAAACTAAAATAGACACACAGACCAATAGAATAGAATCAAATCCAAAATAAACCTGCACATCTATGGACAGTTAATCTATGATAAAGGAGGCAAGGAAGAGGAAGGTCTTCAGGGCCCTTCCTGATGGCACAGCAGGTTAAAGCCCACCACTGCAAGCTGGTCACAGCCACTTACAGTACAAGTTTGATCCTCAGCCCCGGAGGTGACCCACATGGTGCAGCAGATAGCTCCTGAGCCGTTTGCTGCTCCCCTCTCCAATTTGCTTCCTCAATCTGCCTGTTCTGCTCCCCACTCTGTCTCTAGTGAATCCTCTCACCACCCCTGAACTACTAGCCCGTATCCCAGTTCTGTATGAATAGATAAATAAAAATCTTAGAAAAAAAGGCATTTTGAAAACTGTATCACCATCCCACACCTTACACAAAAATTAACTCAAAATGGATAAAAGACATGACCTGAGACCCCAAAATATAAAATACATTGAGAAAAAAAATAGTTTTGACTTCAGTCCTATTTTACGTCTCAAATAACATTGTCAGATGATCATAAATAATATTGTTGGAAAAACAAAATTCAGCTGAATTAATTTTAAAGCCCCTTATTGGCTTTATGAAATTTTCACAATTGCTCAGCATTTAGTGTAGCTGATACTAAAGAATACTGAGGAGCGTTACAAATAAGACTTCTATGAATAGAAGCAAGCAGAAATAACAAAGCTGTTGTAAGCAAAGAAGTGGATTGGTTATTGCAACGTAACTTTTCTTGAGGGAATGGTAAGAGCCTTTCATGCAGACACCTTACCAGTGCTGGTCAGGCGATTTCTGACTGAGAGAGCCAAAAGTCCAAGTTTTAGTTGGTGATCAGGGGCTATAGTGATAAGGAGCTTAGCATAAATTACTCCATTTTGGACATACCTTATTTTTAATGTTGCTAACCATGAGTATTACATTGGATTAAAATGTAGGGTTCCTGGCTCCTCCCTGATGGTGCAGAGGTTAAAGACACAGTGTTATCATATCCCTGGCTAAGGAGCTGACCTGCATGGCCCAGCAGACCTCTTCTGTCTCACCACTTGCTCCCCTCAGCAGTATATTTCAGCCCATCTGTCTGTTCTACTCTCCATTCTGTCTCTGGTGAATCCTCTCACCCTCCCTTAGCCTCCACGCATCTGGCCTACACCCCAGATTGTGTATGCATACATAAATAAATCTTAAAAAAAACTAGTAGAGTTTCTGAGAGCATTACTGTCTGTGAAGTTCAGAATCTTACACTTCTGTACTTTGACCTAGGATTCACTCACTCTCCTCTGAATGATACTGAATACACAGAATTATATTTAATTATGCTTTTCTAGATTCCTGCTGGGTTGAATGTGTTCATTAGAAGCACTACTTCCCTGCAATTATCTCCCGGTAGGTTACTTTTGATCTTTACTTCAATAAAAGGTAGTTTCTTTTCCAAGACTCTGGCTAGGTTACTTCACTTTGGGAGTGTCAGGAAAAAGTTGTGAGAATTGAAATAGACCAAAGAGATCAGTGTCTTCAGTGGAAAACAAGATTATTTAGAGTGCAGTGTACCTTTCTGGATTATCTGATTTTATGAAGTTTGCATCTTTCATTGTTTCTGAGCTAGATACAGCCCTGTAGAGTGTAGATATGATAGCAATACTGGTTATTTCTCTCCATAGTCATGCAAGTGATTCTAAGTGGAAGGAGGATTTCACTTCCTCCTCTTCTGAAAGAGCTGATTTGCATTTATATAAAAACTCATTTTAACTGTGAGTGCCTGATGGTGGGTATGGTATGGTAATATACCTGTTCCCCTGAATCATATGCAGTGTTGTAAACCAGTGTTGTTACTTCAATAAAGAAAAGCAAACAACAAAAATGCTCATATAAGTCCTGGGATCACTTTGGGGAAAGAAAACTCAGCATTTCTAACAGCCTATGCATGTGTAGTACTTTGAATTCTCTAAATTGTTTGTAATAATTTACTGAGTCATTATTATTTAGATAGTCTTATGTATTCATTTTACATTTGTTTAAAATGTAAATAAATTTGAGAGTTATGCTTTTACATGAAATGGATATTTTTCTAGAGATAAGGTTAAGTGACTTTTATTCATGGGTTCACCTCTAAAGTACCTACCAAAAAGGTAAGTTCTGGGGGCATTCCTGGTGGCGCAGGGGTTAAGTCTCAGCACTGTGAAGCTATTGGCAGCAACTGTAGCATGGAGTTAGATCCCTGGCTAGGGAGGTGATGCATGTGGCACAACAGACTTCTGTCTTACTCAGTGTTCCCCTCAGCAGTTTATTTCAGTTAGTCTGCTGGTTCTGCTCTCCATTCTGTTTCTGGTGAGTCCTCTCACACCCTCCTCCCCACCTCTGGTCTACACGCCAATCTTGTATGCATGCATGTATTAATAAATAACACAAAAATAAGTTCAGAGATAAGTAATAATTTCAGGAATTTTGATTATTTGTCATAATTGATAAAAGAAATGTCCACAAATTGAATATAATATGATATATATATATATTTTTAAAAGATTTATTTATTCATACAGAACTGGGGTATAGGCCAGAGATGCAGAGGGTGAGAGGATTCACCAGGGACAGAATGGGGAGCAGAACAGGCAGATCGATGAAGTACACTGCTGAGGGGAGCAGCGGGCGGGTCAGGAGAGGTCTGCCTCACCATGTGGATCTCCTCCGGAGCAGGCCAGGTGGGGATCAAACTCATGCGGAAGTGGCTTAAGCTTCTTAGTGCAGTGCTTTAACCCGCTGCGCCACCAGGGAGGGCCGATATATATTTTTTATGCATATATTTGTAACTTGGTTAAATTAGAAAATTCAGTAGTTCATTTTGACCTTTTATACTTTCAATATTATGAGTAAAGAAGTCAAGCTGTTTTATGAATTAGCATTAAAAGATGGAAGTTGGTTGTTAACCTAGTAAAATGGTAGTGACTTATTTATAACTATCTCAAGTTAATAGAACAGTATAAGTACAAAGTTATAAATATCAAATTGATGTTGTAGTCAATCCCCAAATCAGAGGTTTTTTTTTTTAAGATTTATTTTTTTATGCATACAAGACCTGGGGTACAGAAGAGGTGCAGGGGCAGTGAGAGGATTCACCAGAGACACAGAGTGGTGAGCAGAAAAGGCAGATTGACAAAGTACACTGCTGAGGGAAGTAGTGGATGGGTGAGGAGGGGTCTGCCACGCCATGTGGATCACCTCTGGGGCTGGGGATGGATGTTGTGCTGCAGTGGCTGTGATTAGCTTCACAGTGCTGTGCTTGAGCCCGTTGCACCACCAGGGAGGGCCCCAAATCAGAGTTTTTATGGAATAGTTCTTTTATTTATTTATTTTTTAAAAGATTTATTTATTTATGCATACAGTACTAGGGTGCAGGCCAGAGATGCAGGGGTGGTGAGAGGATTCACCAGAGACAGTGGGGAGCAGAACAGGCAGATTGAGGAAGTACACTGCTGAGGGGAGCAGAGGGTGCATCAGGAGAGGTCTGCCGTGCCAAGTGGGTCACTTCAGGGCAGGGAATCAGACTCACACTGAAGCGGCTGCAGCTTGCTTGCAGTGCTGGGCTTTAACCCATTGTGTCACCAAGGGGGGTCCAATTCTTTCTTTCTTTATTTAAAGATTTATTTATTTATGCATGCAGAACTGGGGTACAGGCCAGAGGTGCGGGGGTGGTGAGAGGATTCACCAGAGACAGTGGGGAGCAGAACAGGCAGATTGAGGAAGTACACTGCTGAGGGGAGCAGAGGGTGCATCAGGAGAGGTCTGCCGTGCCAAGTGGGTCACTTCAGGGCAGGGAATCAGACTCACACTGAAGCGGCTGCAGCTTGCTTGCAGTGCTGGGCTTTAACCCATTGCGTCACCAAGGGGGGTCCAATTCTTTCTTTCTTTATTTAAAGATTTATTTATTTATGCATATAAGAGCTGGGGTTCAGACCAGTGGTGCAGGGGGTGGCAGACTTCACCAGAGACACAGTGGGGAGCAGAACAGGCATACTGACTGAAATACATTGCTGAGGGGAGCAGCGGGAGAGACAGGAGGGGTCTGCAGTGCTATGTGGGTCAATTCCCTGACCTGGGATTGAACTCGTGCTGCAGTGTCTGTGGACAGCCTTATAGTGCTAAGACTTAAACCGTGGCACCAGTGGGGAGGCCCTGTATAGGCCTTAGTCTAGGTTCAGTTATTCACTAGCATGAAACTATGGGAAACAACAAATATATGCAGTTAAGGGTTGATTGTCCTAGCCTTACTTAAATCTTCAGCAGATTACAAAAATTACAAGTTTGAAACTGGGACATTTTTATTTTTATTTACATTTTAAAATATAGAAATATACCTAAGTGCCTTTCTCTGTACATACTTAGCACTGAAGCTTAAACTTTAGATACAATTTGTGCTTTCAACTTTATATTTTTAACAATATATTTTATATATCTTACATCATTCTTCTTTTTTTTAGTGTTTGCTTTCTTCTCTCAGTTCTAGTCCCCATAGAATTCTACCACCAATTTATCCACTAAGAACATGGTCCCTTATGCTTTTGCCACCCTCCTTTTGATTCCTCTACTTCACCTACTCCTGCAGAGTGTTATCTGATTTATAGTTTGTTTTTTTGTTTTGTTGTGGTTTTCATTATTCTTTTTTCTTGATCCCTTGGTTGTTTCCCCTATATTCCTCCTATAAGTGAAACCATCTTATATTTTTCTTTTTCCTTCTGACTTATTTCACTGTGCATCTAGCTCCATCTATGTTGATGTGAATGACATTAGTTTATCTTTTTTTGATTGCTGAGTAATGCAATGTATATATACCACATCTCCTTGATACAGTCATGTATCTTTGGGCATTTGGATCATATCCAAGCCTTACCTATTATAAATAAACTGTAATAAACATAGTGTTGGGGGTGACCAGTGTTGGGGGTGACCAGGTGCTTCGATAACACAACAGTTACTGGTGGGACTAGATAAGGGTGATGATAAACTGGGCCTCTCATCCAAGGGTGATAATTAACTGGGCCTAGCATCTGGGAGATACTGGTGGGACGAACTGGGCCTCCCATTAGGGGGCACAGCGATGAGTCACCCCTTTGGAATCTGAACCTAGAATCTATATATAGAGACCCTTTTCTCCTACAGCACTGGCAGTAGCTGCGGACCCCACTCTAGGAGCTCTGTCTCAGCTACTGCATGGGAGCAATAAACTCTGCTTGCTCAGCCTTTCTGCCTCCCGTCTTTCTTCCTTGCAGCCGGTCACAGAAGTCGGAACAAAACACATACGGGTGCAGGTATTCTTTTGAATTAATGTTTCTATGTCTGTTGGGTAGATCCCTAGGAGTAGAATTGCTGGGTCATGTGGTAGCTCCATTTTTGGTAGTCTGAGGAAACTCTTCAAGACTTTCAATAGTGGTTTGACCAAAACAAGCATTTTTGTATTTTTTTTAAAAAGATTTGTTTATTTACTCATAAAGAACTGGGGTACAGGCCAGAGATGCGGAGGGTGAGAAGATTCACCAGGGACAGAGTGGGGAGCAGAACAGGCAGATCGAGGAAGTACACTGCTGAGGGGAGCAGCGGGCGGGTCAGGAGAGGTCTGCCCCACCATGTGGATCTCCTCTGGGGCAGGTGGGGATTGAACTCATGTGGAAGTGGCTTAAGCTTCTTAGTGCTGTGCTTTAACCCACTGCGCCACCAAGGAGGGCCCTTTTTTTGAGCTTTTTAAATGTGAATCTTATTTATTTATTTTTGGAATAAATTATATATTGAACATGGCTTGCAAGTCAGGACACGTTGTACATGCCCCAGAGGCCACTCTGCTGGGACCGTCCCCCTAAAATTAAAAAGTACTAAGGAAGGCAAATGATTTTGGTCATAGTTCTAATGTGGCTTATTCTGGCATTAAGAAGAGATAGCTTTAAATAGTCTAAACATTTTCCAAGTTGTGGTACCAAGTTCTGCAGTATCTTAATAGGCTTCTGGGAGGTGAGTCTGGTGTTCAAGGTCTTACCTTGGTGTTCACTTCTCACTTGCCACTGAGAGACAAATCGTGGAGCAGGTTTGCAAGGCAAACGCTTGCAAAGAGGGCTTGCAATGAACAGCTCTCTTGCTATTTAGTTAGTAATAGTGAACAAGCATGGTTGATTATGTGATAATGGCAGGAGTAACAGGGTCCAGGGGGAACAAGTACAGTTATAGGAGCAGTATCCTGGTGTGACAATGGGTTCCCAACTTCAGTTGGGAACATGAAAAGATATGTTGCCCACATATGTAGGGAGGACTCTTCTTGCAGGTTCTTGGTTACTTTTGGAACTATTCCCAGACCTTCTTGGACCCTGACCACACAGTCACCGGCTGCCTAAGTGTCCCCGATGCCTGTGACATAGGTCTTGCCACAAGGTAGTCATGCAAGAGTGCACAGAGAGGCCATGTATGTGCAGAGGCCTTTAGGTGGAAGAAAGACCATAGTGAGTAAAATACTTTGTTTTTTAGTAATTTTGAGAGGAAGTATATGGTGGTTAAGAGCATGAACTCCAGGATTCAAACTGCTTGGGTTTGAGTCATAGCTCCAATGCTTATTAGCATACTTTACCACACTTTTCTTTTAATTCTTTAACCCTTGTCTGTCTTTCCTTTTTTTTAATCTAAAAGCAGAGAAAACAATACCATCTTGCTTATGGGGTATTTTGAAGGTAAAATGAATTAATACACCTGTAAAGCACTTAAAATAGTGCCAAGTACACATAAACTACTCAGTAATTGTAATAATAATTATTCTTAGAATGTTTATTCTGTTTCTTGGAAATGCAGAGTATTTATTAACATATTAAAAGTTCTAAGGAAGGCTTTTAGTAGCAATCTGTTTTCTTTCAAATTACTTGTAAATATTGACAACTATAATGTAGAATCTGCTGAAAGGTTTTAAATCTTTTTTTTTTTAAAAATATTTATTTATTCATACAGAACTGGGGTACAGGCCAGAGATGTGGAGGGTGATAGGATTCATCAGAGACAGAGCGGGAAGCAGAACAGGCAGATTGAAGAAGTACACTACTGAGTGGAGCAGCAGGCGGGTCAGGAGAGGTCTGCTGGGCCATATGGTCACCTCCGGGGCAGGCGGGGATCAAACTCATGTGGAAGTGGCTTTAGCTTCTCAGTGCTGTGCTTTAACCCTCTGCGCCACCATGAGGGCCTAAATCTTTTTTTTAAAGATTTATTTATTTATGTATACAGTACTGGGGTACTGAGGTGCAGGGGTGGTGAGCAGAAACAGTGGGGAACAGAAAACAGGCAGATCTACAAAGTACACTGCAGAGGGGAGCAGCAGATGAGGGTTGCGCTATGTGGGTCACCTCTGTGGCTGGGGATCAAATTCACCCTGAAGCAGCTGCTACTAACTTGCAGTGCTGTGTCCTAATCCTTTGCTCCACTGAGGAGGGCCCTAATATTTTTTTCTCTTTGTATGATTCCTGTAGTGATTCAGATGTGCATCCTTTACTTAAAATGGCGGAATACAGTAATTTTCTTTTCTTTTGCAAAGAAGAAGTGGGGAGACAGGGGGTGAGAGGATTCACTAGAGACAGAGTGAGGAGCAGAATAGATGGATTTACTGAAATACACTGCTAAAGGGAGCAGTGGGTGAGACTAGAGAGGTAGCTGTGCTATAAGCATGGTCAGCTCCCTGGTCAGGGATCCAACCCAGGCCTTAGTGGTGATAGCATTGAGACTTAACCCCTAGCAAAATAAGTAAGTCAGAAGGAAAAAGAAAAATATTGTATGGTAACATTTATAGGAGGAATATAGAGAAATTGACCAAACTGTCAAAAAAAGGGCAAACTTGCAGGCAAACTATAGATCTGAGGTATAAAGCATGGGAGAAGGGAGGAGAGGAGTCAGACCTGGGGAGGGAAGAGCATAAGGGAATATAGTGATGGCTCCTGGGTAATAGGGTGGGAGATTTAGGGGAAATATACCTGAGGGGAGGAATCAAATAATTGTGGACAAATGAACAATGATATAAGAACATTAAAAAGTCTAATTACAAAATTCCAAAGATAATCACCAGTGAAGCCATCTACATTATTAGAGCCTGTATAAAATTAAATAAAATTAAAACTTAAAAACACAAGGAGAAAAATAGTACAGAATGGTTTTTGGGGCCCTTCCTGGTGGCACAATGGGTTAGAACACAGCACTGCAAGCTAGCTGCAGCCCCTTCACTGTGAGTTTAATCCCCAACCCTGGAGATGACCCACAGACCTCTCCTGACCCTCCTGCTGCTCTCCTTAGGAGTGTACTTTGTGGATCTGCCTGTTCTGCTCCCCACTCTGTCTCTGGTGTATCCTCTCCCTGCCCCTGCACCTCTGGCCTGTACCCCAGTTCTGTATGCATAAATAAATACATCTTTGAAAAAAATAATGTTTTTTGGACAAAATTGATAGGAATCGAGGTGATAATATATTAAGTGAGAAGTCAAAGTGAAAGACAATTACAGATGGTTTCACCCATTTCTGGAGTAGAAATAAAGGAAATAAACTGGCAAAACTGAACAAAAATAGCTTACACTGAAAATATAGTGGTTTTAGGAGTGGGGAAGGGCTAGAGGGGGCTGTGATGGTGTATCTGCAGTGGATCTTTGAGGGAAGAATGTGCACATGTTTAGGTGTGAAGTTGTTCTTTCAAAACTGTGTAATTATATAAACAAATGAGACATCAATTTTTTTTTGTAAAAAGAAAACTAGAAAATAAAAACAGTTTGGTGTATCAATTTTTCCACTGCTGGTCCATAAGCCATCACTCTCCTGTATCAGGGGTTGCTTTGTAATAAGCAGTTTTAATTTTCTTCTAAAAATTTCTTGCACATTGTTCAGGCAATTTTGACTTCATGAAAGAAGTCTAAACTATCTAATCAATGAAGAATTTAAACATTAATTCTCATAAAAGAAAAAAAATTGAAAAACACTTCACAGTCTTAAAAAAATTTTTAAGCCTCCTTGTTTATTCTTTTTTCAAATTGAGGATTTCTCTTATTACATGTGGTCACTGTAGTTTTCCCACCACTAAAACACCCCATGGTCCTCCACCACAGTCCACTATGCTCTTCTTCCCACCTGTTTTTTACTCTCCCCCTCTTCCTCCTTCCTGAATGCCTCTGTGGTCTGCTTTCAAAAGTTGTCTTTTTACAGCTTGTCTTCCTTTGACCCTTTATTTTTTTAAGACTGTTTATTTTATTATTTATTTTTGCATAGATGAATTGAAATGTAGGCTAGTGGGGTTGTAAGAGAATTCACCTGAGATGGAGTAGGGAGCATAGTAGGCAGATTTATTGAAATACACTGCTAATGGGAGCAGTGGGTGACAGGAGAGATCTGCTATGCTATATGTGGAGTTAGCTCCAGGCAGGGGATCTAAGTTAGGCCATAGCAGTAATAGCGCTGAGATTTAACCTTTAGGCTACCAGGGAGGCCCTGTTTTTGATCCTTTATTTGGTTTCTTTAGATTCCACAGATAAGGGAACCATCAAGTATTTCTTTCTCTTCTTTCAGAGTAGTTAGCATAATCCCTTCCATCTCTATTCCTGTTGCTGCAAATGGCATGAGTTTATCTATTTTAATTGCTGAGTAGTATTCCATTGTGTATATATGCCATATCTTGATCCTGTCATCTGTTTTGGGGTATATAGGTTGGTTGGTGAAACACTTTCATAAGAGTACTTTTGGCTCTATTATTCCTGCATTTTGTTTTATTAAAAAATATTTATTATGCATACAAGCACTGGGGTGTAGGCCAGATATACAGGAGGTGAGAGGATTCTCCAGAGACAGAGTGGGGAGCAGAACAGGCAAATCTATTGAAATACACTGCTAAGGGGAGCAGCTGGTGAGAGAGGAGAGGTCTGCTGTGCCATGTGTGTCACCTCCCTGGCCGGGGTCAAACTCGTGCTGCAGTGGCTGTGGATTGCTTCATGGTGCTGAGACTTCCCCAGAGCCACTAGGCAGCCCCAGCATTTTGTTTTACATGTATCTTTTATTTCACAAGACATTTCAGTAATTATATTGTATAGGTGATGTTAATTTACATTTACCCTTTGCTGTTTTATCCTTTCCTTCCTGCATTTCCATGTTTCTAAGATAGTACACATTCAGTATTTCCTTTAGTTGTAGGCATGCTATTGATGAATTCTCTCAGTTTGTTTGAAGAAATTATTATTTTACCTTTAAGAAAATTGTGATATAATTCATGTGCCATAAAATTCACCATTTTAAATTGTTCAGTTCAGTGGTTTTTATTATTTTAACAATCATCACCATTACCTAATTCTAGAACATTGCTACCACTTTCAAAAGAAATCTTGTGGTCCTTTGAAATCACTTCTCATTTCCCTAACATCTCTAACTCCTGGCAACCACTAATTTGTTTTCTGTGTGTTTTCCCACAAGGGAAGAAAGAATATCATAATCATTATAATTAAATGAGCAATTACATTTTTTTTTGCTTATTTCAAGTAGAACCATTTATTCTAATATATATGTAATTGATAAGCACACACATATAAAGCATATATATATATAATACTGTAAAACACATGGAAAAGTTCTTTTTTTCTTTATCTATAGCACAGAGATAGAAAAGGATTAGGAAAATTATACTCACTTTTGGGGCCATAAACAAAAATTGCTATTTCTTAGCCTATTGAGGAGTACATTGTAAGCAGCTGAGAAGATATAGGCATATTTTGACAAAATGGAAGCTTCTGTAGTGCATTTACAATATATGTTTTTCTCTTAAATTTGTGGACACTTGGTGGGGATGATGATGGAAGTCTCTAGTTTGTATAATTTTTCTGTCTAACTTCCTTTTGCCCTAACTCTAATACTAACTCAAAAAACATGGTGTTTGGCCTCTTGGTGGTGCAAGGGGTTAAGTTTCAGCATTATAAAGCTGTTAGCAGCCTCTGGAGCATGAGTTCAGTCCCTGGCTGGGGAATTGACCCACACGACACAGCAGACCTGCTGTGTCGCCTGCTGTTCCCCTCAGCAGTGTGTTTCAATCAATGTGCACATTCTGCTCCCCACTCTATCCCTTCCCTGAATCCTTCACTCCTTTGTACCTCTGGCCTGCACCCCAGCTCTTGTATGTATAAATAAAGTAAATCTTTAAAAAACGAATGTCGTGTTTCTCTTTGTTTTCAGAGGTCTTATTTAGCATTTCACATCAGTATTTCAAGCAATTTGTGATCCAGCTAGTTACTTCACCAAAAAGGTCCTTTGAGCATATTAAGTATGGTATCTTCCTTCACAGATTCACAATGTGCAGTCTGAGTTTTTTTTAACCAAAGACCAAGCTTATTTAACTTTTTTAAAAATTGAGGTAGCATTGGCTTACAACAGTGTACATAATTCAGATGTATGTTAATCACACCATACCTACCACCAAGGTATCTATAGTTCTCCACTAGAAACTTCTTTGACTTTGTTTATACCAATATAGGGAGTACCTAGGACTTCCTTGGAGCATGTTTTGGGAATTATTACTTTATATTACTACATATGGAAGTAATGGGAGGTAGACTTTTATTTTGTTTTTAAAAGATTTTATTTATTGTAGAAGAATTAGAGTTTAGGCCAGAGGTACAGGGGATAGGGTAAGAGGATTCATCAGAGAAAGAATGTGAAGCAGAAGAGGCAGATGCACTGAAATACACTGCTGAGGGGAGCATCGGGAGAGTCAGGAGGGGTTTGCTGTGCCACATGGGTCACCTCCCTGGTGGGGGCTCCAGCTCATGCAGTAGTGGTGACAACCCTGAGCTTTAATGCCTAGGCCACCAGGGAGGCCTAGACTTTTACTATATTTGAAGAATCAAATAAATATGGGAGGGGGAGAGTGAGAGAATTCATCAGAATGGAGAGCAGAACAGGCAGATTGAGGGAAGTATTCTGCTGAGGGGAGCAGCAGGTGGGTCAAGAGAGGTCTGCCATGCCCTGTAGGTCACCTCTGGTCTGGGAATTGAACTTAGGATGCAGTGGCTGTGGACAGCTTCATAGCATTGTGCTTTGACCCATTATGCCACCAGAGAGGACCCGCATCCATTTTTTTTTTTTTTAATAACCTAGTAGTAATCCAGTGTGGAGATATACCACACCTTAATCCACTCACTTGTCATTGGGCACTTACATTATTTCCATAACTCAATTATTGTAAATAGTGCTCTGGGGAACATAGGAGTGCCTATATTCTTTCCAATTAGTGTTCTTGCATCTTTCAGGTAGCTATCTAGGAGTAGGATTGCAGGATTGTAATGTAGATGTAATTTAAAAAACTTGAGAAAGTTCCATTCTGTCTTTCATAGTACTTGTCCAATCTACATTCTTGCCACAGATTACAAGGCTTCCTTTTTTCTCCACACAGTGCCAACATTTGATTTTTCTAGTTTTTTTGATTTAATCTTTTCTCACAGAAAGGAGGTGGCACTTTATTGTAGTTTTGATTTGCATTTCCCTGATGACAGGTAGTGATGAACATTTCTTCATGTGCCTGTTGGCCCTCTGTATGTCTTCTTTGAAAAAGTGAATATTAAGGTATTCTACCCATTTTTGATTTGGGTTATTTTTCTTTTGAGTTGTATGCCCCTTGGACATGTGATGTCCATTCAATTTCTCACTTTTTATGGTAGTTTTTATTTTTCACTGAAGAGAAATATTTTAGTTTGATGTATCCCTTTTATTTTTTCTTGCTGTTCAAGTTGAGTATTCAAAGACATCACTGAAGCCAATGATGTGGTGTTCTGCTTGTCTTCTATATTGTTCTGGTTTCAGGTCTTTTACCCATTTTGTGTTAAATTTTGCATATGGTGTGAGATAATGATCAAGTTTCATTTGCATGTGGTTGTCCATTTTTTCTCAGCACCATTTACTGATGAGACTTCCTTTTTCCATATTATGCTCTTGACTCCTTTGTCATCAATTATACAACTGTGGGTATATTTCTTGAGTTCTAGTCCATTAGTGTGTTAGTGTGTCTAGTGTGTCTAGTGTTTCTGTTTTCTAAATTACACAATTTTGTGAGAGTGAGAACCTTGTATTATAGTTTGAATTCTGGGAGTATGAGATCTATGTTCTTCATTAAAAAAAATAGTTTATATCTGTTCTACATCATCCTTCCTTTTTGTGACATACATGCTTTGTCCTCTCAGGTTTAGTCCCACAAAATTCCTACTACCAGTTCACCATTACTGTAATCCTTGTGCAAGAACACATGCTTTCCCCTGTTTTGATGATCCTGTATCTTTTTTGGTCAGGGTTACTTTGGCTATTCAGGTCTTTTGTGATTTCCTAAGAATTTCAGTAATGTATGCTTTGTTCTCTGAGGAATGCCATTAAAACCTTGATAAGGATTTTATTGAGTATTGCTTTGGATAAGATGACCATTCTAACAATGTTACTTCTTCCATTCCATGAGCAGGATATATTTTTCCATTTCTTTATATCTTCATCTGTTTCTTTTAACTGTGTCTTATAATTTTTATTGTACAAGTCTTTCATCTTTTGTTAGGTTTATTCTTAGGTACTTCATTCTTTTTTTATGCAGTTGTTAAATAGGTTGTTTTCTGGATTTCTCTCTTTTAGTTTACTGTTTGCATAGAGGAATGCAGCAGTCTTTGTATACTTACTTTGAAGCCTGCCACTTTACTGATTAACTTTTTCTAATAGTTTTTAGTGGACACTTTAGTATTTTCTTTGCATGTTAATCATATCATCTGCAGTCTTACTTTCCAAATTTGGATTTCTTTTATATGTTTTGCTAATTGCTGTATCTGGGATTTCCAATACCATGTTGAATATGATTAGTGAAAGTGAACTTCCTTGTCTTATATGTGATCTTAGAAGAAAAGCTTTCAATTTTTACCATTGAATGTATGTTAAATGTGGGTTTGGCATATATTGCCTTTATTGTAGTTAGGTAATTTCCTTCTCTCTCGACTTCATTGGGAGTTTTTAAAAAAAATATCATATTTGGGTACGGAATCTTGTCAAATGCATTCTTTGCATCTATTGATAAGATTATATGAATTTTATATTTCCTTTTGTTGATATGTTGAATTACATCGAACTATTTGTGGATGTTGATTCACCCTTGCATACCTGCAATAAACACCCCTTGATTATGATTTAGTATCCTTCTAATATATTGTACTTTGTTTCCTAAGATTTTGTTGAAAATTTTTGCATCTCTGTTCCTCAGAAATACTGACGTATATCTTTCTTGTGATACCCTTTTTGTGATGATATTTCTTGTATCAGAATAGTGTGGGCCTCATTAAATGCATGTGGAAGCATTTTCCTTTAATTTTTTTTGAAAGGACAGGTCTTAGATCCTTTTTGAAAGCTTGGTAATCAAAATGTATGGTCCTGAGATTTTGTTTTTTTTTGGGATACTTGTCTCAAATTCCTTGCTCATTATTGGTTTGCTGTTTCTTATTTTTTGGTTCATCTTGGAAGGCTGTAGGCTTCTAAAAACTTGACCACTATTTCTATGTTGTCCAAGATACCGCCATAAAGTTACAGTAGTCCCTTATATTCTATTTGTATTTCTGAGATGTCTATTAATTTCTGATTATTTTTATTTGATTTTTTTTCCCGCCCCCCCCCCCCTTAATCAGCCTAGGTAGAGACTCATTAGTTTTCTTTTTTTCCAAAAAAAAGTTTTATTTTTTTGTTGACCTTTTGTAGTGTCTTTTGATTTCTATTTCATTTATTTCTGCTCTAATTTTTATTATTTACTCTTCTAGTAGTTTTTCTTTTTTTAGTTCTTTAAGGTATAACATTATTTTGAGTTTTTTTCTTGTTTCTTGATGTATTCTTGTGTTGCTATAAACTCTTAGTACTGGTTTTGCTGCACCCAATAGGTTCTGGTACATTGTGTCTTCATTTTCATTTATCTCCAGATATTTTAAAATTTCTTTTAATCCAATAGTTGTTCTGTGGCATGCTGTTTAGCTTCCACATATTTGAGCTTTTGTCTACTTTGTTTTTGTGGTTGATTTCTAATTAATACTGTTGCGATCACAGAAAATACTTGATATGATTTCCTTCTTCTTGAATTTATTGAAACTTGATTCATAACCCAGACTGTGATCTAGCTTTGAGAATGTTCCATGTATACTTGAGAAGAATGTGTATTCAGCTTTGTGGGTCCGTAGCACCCTATAAATGTCTGTTAAGCCAATGTGGTCTAGTTCCTTATTTAATTCTGTTGTTTTCTCATTTATTTTCTCTATGATTAATTTGTGCATTTATGAAAGTGGGATGTTGAAATTCTCTACTGTTATTATGTTGCTGTTAATAACTGTTTTTAGTTGTGTTAATGATTGCTTTATTTTGATGCCCCTTCATTTGGTTCATACATGTGATGAATGCCACATCTTCCAATATATTGGTTGTTAAATCATTGTAGTATACCCATCTATTACGTGTTACCTTTTTCACCTGGAATCCTATTTTATCAGCTATAAATATGGCTGGCCTTTAGCTTTTTTTTTTTTTGGTCTTATTTGCTTGTTGAAGTGCTTCCTAACCTTTTGCTTTGAGCCAATATTTATCTTTGTGTGTCTCCTGGAGACAGTAGAAAGTTGAGTATTGTTTTTGGTTAGGATCTTACTTTGTTTCTTTTAGACTGCCCATGAACCTAACCATTTTACTTTTGAAGACTGTTTTGCCATTTTTTAAAATACAGGGTTTTTAAGTATAGGGTTATTTCTATAACTTATGGCTACTTCTGTCCTTAAGTAATTATGACTTTATTTTCCAAAATGAATTCAGTTACAGATTATAAATGTCTTATACATCAATTTGATGATATGAATAAAATAATCACAAATAACTATTCAGGAAAATTCTGGTTTTTGATAACAGTTACTCACTACATTCACTTTTAAATAATGTATTTCTTGGTCATATTTAAAAAAAAAATTACCAAGAATACATTACTGGTTAGCTACTTACAGTATGACCAAATTGAAGGTATAACTTGAAGACTGATACTATACATTTGTAGGATAGGATAGCAGGATGGCACTTTGAATTGTCCTGGAAATTTAGGGCTTGATATGCCTGTAAACAGAAAAAGAATAAAGTTGTGCTTGTGGGAGATTAGATCTGCCTTTCTTTATCTCCTTTGTAAAATATGTTCTTTTTAATGCAAAAGTTTAGTTATTTTCATGTTACTTACCAGGTCCATCTTCATTTCAATACAGGAACTGAATTTGGTCTTAGAGAAAGACAAGGGGAATAAAATTTTAAAAAATTTTCTTAGGACAACCCTACTTTATTTCTCTTGATACTGTTGTCTTAATTTCCTTTTCTTGGGTCTTTAATACAGCTCACAATTTTCCTATTTTAAAAACAAATAACATTTGACTCATTTATTCCCTTTGGTTTTATGGTCATTGCTATGAAGTCATAGAAAACATAGTGATTTGAAAAAATCAACATAAAAAAAATAGGTCTTAAATTGCCAACATGCAATTTACAATTTTTTTTTGTGATGTCCCAAAACTGGTGTTTATCTTTCAAATCTATTGTAGTAGCCAAACTGCAATTTCTAAACTTACCAATCTAGAAAGATCTAATAGTAGATTCAAAATTTATATAAAAGTAAAAATAACCCATAATCTTATATCCAAAGATAGTATAGCCACTATTTAATACTCCCTTCATTATTTCATTTTTTCCTCATTAGAAAATATAACATAACATTGATTTATAGCATCATATAGTTCAGGTGTTCAGTATTATAACTGGCATATTGTATATTATAATCACTACCATCTTCACATAGTTGAAATTGTATTGTCTATGTCAGTTTGTATTTGGTCTTTTTCTACATATAGCTTTAAATTGTTAAGGAAAACTAAGTAGTCTTACATATTCATTCGTTTTGTCATTAAAAATACACCTATCTAAATATAATTATGTTTATAGTTTGTATTAAATATGTATTACTACACACACACATGAATATATTCATATGCATTCAAAGCAGTATTTTATCTGCTTCTATTAAACTTTATTGTCTTTAAGACACAAAAATTGTAACAGTAAAAAGCAGATCATAAAGAGTGCATGTGTTCTCATGAATTTCATAGGAGCTTCTTTGGATTATCTGAGATTTGTCTCACAAAGTTTCTTTGTTTGTAGATTCCTCTTTTTGGTGCCACGACTATTGGCCAGAGAAGTCCTAATGGACCAGTACTGAGCAAAGCTGAGTTTGTTGAGAAAGTTCGTCAGAGTAATCAGGCCTGTCATAATGGAGACTTCCACACAGCTATTGTTCTGTATAATGAAGCCCTGGCTGTTGATCCTCAGAACTGCATCTTATACAGCAATAGATCTGCAGCCTATATGAAAATCCAACATTATGATAAGGCACTGGATGATGCAATCAAAGCCCGACTTCTCAATCCCAAGTGGCCAAAGGTAGAAGTTTCATTTATTTTGACAGTCTTTTGTATTTGTTATTTTAGTGTTTATTATGTTTTAAAATTATTTTAATGTAACACTTTATTGACTCAGTGCAGTTATTAATATTTAAATATGAAATTTGGCAAAATTGTAGGCTAGTTTCATTGGGCTGGAACACTTGAGTGGTTTCCTTTTTTGTAATAACCAAAATATACTTTTGCTGTGGAGTTTAATTCCAATATATTTGAGGTCTGAATTTTTTTGATTCCTTTTTAAAAAAATGTATTTATTGGCCCTCCCTGGTGGCACAGCGGGTTAAAGCACAGCACTGAGAATCTAAAGCCGCTTTCGCATGAGTTTGATTTCCACCTGCCCCGGAGGTGACCATATGGTGTGAGGCAGATCTCTCCTGACCTGCCCGCTGCTCCCCTTAGCAGTGTACTTCGTCGATCTGCCTGTTCTGCTCCCCACTCGGTCTCTGGTGAAGCCTCTCACCGCCCCTGAGCCTCTGGCCTGTACCCCAGTTCTGTATGCACAAATAAATAAATCTTTAAAAAATGTATTTATTTATGCATATAGGAACTAGGGTGTGGGCCAGAGGTGCAGTGGGGTCAGAGGATTCACCAGAGACAGAGTGGGGGGCGAAACAGGCAGAGTGACTGAAATACACTGCTGAGGGGAACAGCAGGCCGACAGGTGAGGTCTGCTGCACTATTTGAGTTTATCTCCCTGGTGAGGATTGAAATCATATGTTGTAGTGGGTGGCTGGCAATAGCTTGATAGTGTTGTGTCTTTAACCCTTGTGCCACTTGGGAAGCTCTGATTCAGTTTCTTGATAATACTAGTAATGTAAATGTCTTAGATGTTCCTTTTGCACAGAGTGTTATGATCATGTTACTTTTCCTGGTCAATGATTGCTTATTTTCTTTTTTTTTAAAGATTTATTTATTTATGCATATAGAACTGGGGTATAGGCCGGAGGTGCAGGGGTGTTGAGAGGCTTCTCCAGAGACAGAGTAGAGAGCAGAACAGGACGACTGACGAAATGCACTGTTGAGGGTAGAAGTGGGCGGGTCAGGAGAGGTCTGCTGTGCCATTTGGGTCACCTCCAGGGCAGGGATCAAACTGGTGCTGAGATGACTAGCTTTTCAGTGCTGTGCTTTAACCCACTGTGCCGCCAGGGAGGGCCCTGATTGCTTGTTTTCAAGGTAATATTTAATCAGATAAATGTTTTTTCCTAATCATAATTGTTCATATCCCCTTGAGTACTGCAAGGCTTTGATTGTTACCTTTGTTTTGTACATACTTGATTTTCAGTGTGCCTACCAACTAACTCTCAGTTTATCTTAGAAACAATTTGTTAAAGTGTGACAGAAGTATTTTTTTTTTTTGAACCACAAAGAACTTGATCCCATTAATAGATGTTTATTTCCTAGAATTAAAAAAAAGATTCTTACTGTTTCATCAATAATGTGGTAAACATATTACTTTATATTTAACTCTGGTAGATATTTTTGTCTTCAATCAGAATTTCCAGCATTGTGCTGCCTCAAGAATTTAGTACTTGGTAATTTATTGCTCGGTAGTTCAGTAATTGGAAGGATTTATTTTATGATTGCAATCAATGTATATGAAACAAAACCTCTTTTCAGATTTTGTTATATGACACCACTTGGGAGTTAGAATGCTATCTTGAAAGGCTAGGCCTACATTCAAATTCCTTCTCTCTCTCTTTTAATATTTGAAGAGCAGGTTTATTAGAAAAGGGTAAGGAAAGTAAAGGACACTTGCCACTTGCATAGCTGCAAGTGGGCAGAAAAGAGCTGCCCTGAAAAGGACAGCTCTGCTGAGAGAGGTCTGATGTTTGCAGGCTGGGGGCCCGGAGGAAAGCAGCCTCCCCTGAGGGAGGTCAGTGCAGAGAAGCCCTGGCAGGTGCAGGTCATGGGCAGGCAGGAGGCTGCAGCCCTGCAAGGTGGAAAGGAGCACCTGCCTAGGCACAGGTGGGCAGAGGACTGCTGTCTAAATTCCTTCTCAATTAATGGGAAATTGACTTCAGGTGAATATCTTTTCTGTGGTTAAAATAAATTGAAAGGCTGTTTTTTAAGGTCAGAAATAATTTGTTACTTGTACATATATGGGTGTTTGATATATAGTAGTTACATTGTGGCATTTTTATTTAAATTATTATATTATTCTAGAATTATTATATTATTCTTAAATTATTATATTATTCTTGACATCTTTTTCCTTAAGTCTGTGTTGATGAAATGAAGTTGATAAATACAGAAAACTGAATTTTCAAATTAGTATCTCCATCTCTTACTTATTTTGGATACACTTATCTTTGGTCTTTCTTGTGTTTGTGAACATAATTAACTTTTACCTTTTCATTTTTGTCACTTCCTATTTCTCATCACAACTTGTGATTTTTATGCAAAAAAAAGGTTTTCAAAAGTGCACTTTTATGATTAGAGGTGAAATTCAATCTTTTAGAATAATTTCTATCAGTTGTCTTTGAGATTTTCCCTCCTCATGAAGATGTGAAGTTACTATATAATCATAATTAGGTTTAAGCAAACCTAATTTAACATCTAGGATTATATAAAACATGTTATTAATAAGTAAGAGCTTATGATAGAAGTCATAAGCTCTTATTAATAACTTACATTTTATAGTAAGGTATAGAAATCATTATGTCTTTGAAGGGTAGCAAGTTTTTCTGCATAGGAAGAATTCCAAGGAATGGTTTATTTTTATATGGTGTAATACTAAATGAAGAAAGTTTTCACAGGCAGTTTTCCTGTTTCTTTAAAATTATGCCACAAATTCCTTCTCTTTATAGATTCTCTTTCCATATTCACATTCAATTGATTAAACCTGATGCCAGTCCTATCATCAGGTACAATAATGATTGATGTCATTTCCTGGAGTTAGTGTGGGATTCTTTGGGAAAGTTTTCACCAGAGCTCCCCTTTCAGAGGCATGCAGCAAGTTCCCAGGAGAGTTTCTCCATGAGACAGAGACTTAGTTGTCTTTAAAGAGCAGGTTTATTAGGGAAGAGGACAGGCAGGAAGAGCCCTAAAAGGGACAGGCTTTTTGAGAGAGGCCTGCATGGGTGCAGGCAGGCGGCCTTAGGAGAGCAGCCTCCACTGAGGGAGGTCAGTGCAGGAGGAAGGGGCATGGGCAGGCTGGAGGCTGCTGCCCTACAGAGGGAGCAAGTGGGTAGAAAGAAGCACCTGCCTAGGCACACGTGGGCAGAGGACTGCTTACAGCAGTCTGCTACCTGCTTTGATCTTAAGCTTTGTAACCTAGGCCTTGGTGCCTCAGCATCTAGATATCTATGGCTGTGTCAGTAGCTGTGCTCATCCCTTCTGCCCCCGATTCCTTGTGTAAGTTGGTCTTGGGATGCCTCTTTACTATCACTTCCTCCATCACTTACAACAGACTATTATACCATCATTGTCAGTTTTTCTACCTGATGACAGTTTTATTTAATAAAAACTTAAAAAAAAAATCTTGGTGTCATGTTTCCTTTTGGTTTACTTTTATTATAGTAACAATATAACTTAATGCTTATTTACCAAAGGATTACCTGAATCCCTTTATTTGTGATATCAATTTTATGTTTATAATAATCTTATAAAGCATGTATTACCCTGATTTTAGAAAAAACATTTATACTCAGTGAGAGATTAGATAATTTGTCTGGGACATGCTGCTAGTAACTGGAAGAGTTAACTTTTAACATACATCTATTGGATTCTAAAGAATTTTCCCCTAAATCAGGGCACTGTTCTACTTCTCTGGGCAAAGGGTTCCATTGATTAATAATTTTTTAATTCATAGTTCTTTCAAGTTTTTTTTTTAAAGATTTATTTATTTTATGCATACAGAACTTGGGTTCAGGCTAGAGGTGCAGGGGCGGTGAGAGGATTCACCAGAGACAAAGGGGGAGCAGAACAGGCTGATTGATGAAGTACATTGCTGAGGGGAGCAGTGGGCGGGTCAGGAGAGGTCTGCCTCGCCATGTGGATCTCCTCCGGGGCAGGCGGGATTGAACTCATGTGGAGGTGGCTTTAGCTTCTTAGTGCTGTGCTTTAACCCACTGCGCCACCAGGGAGGGCCCAATTCTTTCAAGTTTTAATGCTGACATATTAAGACAATTGTTCAATTTTAGTTTCCTATAATATATCCAGAGCCTGACATTGTGATTTATTTACTTTTATCTTTCATGGTGTTACAGTGCAGGGAGAGAGGGGCATCCCTGAATCCCCAAACCTGCCTGCTCTGAATAGGTTCTGCCACTTACCGCATCAAGACAAAACATAAGACCTTTAATGGAAAGGAACTTTAATACAATTAATATGCAATACAGAAAAGACAACGAACCTAATTTCTAAATCAAACACCTGAAGTTACCTGTCTATCCAAAAGGGATTGCCCCAAAGCAAGGCCTGAAAGCCTGTCACAGGACTAAAGCACCTTTTGGCTGGAACCTATAGAAAGGGTCAGAAATGGCCAGACAAGTCTGGGAGGAAAAGAGCACAATCAAAATCAAGATAAACACTGCCATAGTGAAGCTCTCCATGGGTCTCTCACCCACATCTGTTTCAACCAGCCCAGGACCAAGAAGAAAGCAAAGTTTCTTCACATGTCTCTCTGCTCATGTGCCTTCTCAGGTCTCCTGCTGGCTCTCCATCCTGCTTTCTTCCTCTTCAGACTTCTCTCCAGATTGCTCTCTTCTCTGCTCAGTTCCATCCTCCTCCTGGGTGGGGCAGGGAACCTGGAACCTCCCCTTTTCCTGGGTCCACCCTGTTACAATGGCAGGTCAATAGTGTTTTATTAGGCCCAAAGCATTTAATAGAAATAGAAATAGAAAAGTTGTACTTTTATAGATAATTTTAGTAGTGGACATTCATCACAAACATTTGGGTTATGTGTATCTTTCATAACTTCAGTTCATTTCTTCCGCAGGAAATATGTTTATCGGTTGAGCATTTTTGTGTGCTAGGCTAATCTAAACCAATGTTCCAGGCACGACGACTTTGGAGGAGCCAGGATCACTGGCTGAGAGCTTCTGCCTCTTCATGTAACAAGTATAGACAGTTCCTTTGCAGAATTTTGTTGCAAAAATAAGAAACGGAGAGTGGCAATTGGCAAGGGAAATAGGTAGGATGACAACAGCTAGAATTTCTAGTAAAGCTAAAAAATGAAAAGACCTTTTTTTTTTTTAACCAGGTATTTTAATTAATCTTTTTTTTTTTTTGAAAACTAGACATTTTAATTCATTTGGTAACTGGAAAGCATATCCTTTGGACCCCAGGACTTTTTGTTGTTGATACTTGTTGTGACTTTCCTTGACTCTGTTTTCATTTCATTTTTTCTTTTACTCTTTAAAATCTACATTTTTTTGTTATGCACAGTTGTTGAATGAAGTCTCTCCTTGGTTAGCTTCATGGTAAGCTGTTGATTGGATAGTGATTCCTTACATGACTTGAGCCAGTAAACTTCCAGTCTTTGCTGGCTTTCCCTGTGTGTGTTAGGGCATTCCTCAACACTCTGACAGTTTTCTACTGTTTTAGTTTTCTACTGTTTCCTGCCTGTGTGGAACATCAAGTTCAACCAGAGGTGAGAAAAGCCTTCTCAGGAATTTCTGGGCATGTACACAGCCCTGTACCTTGTAAGATTCCCATGAATATTTTGGAGTTTTCAAAGCCCCTTATGAACATTTGATTTTTCATATTTTCCTTTTCAATTTTTTCTTTACCTTCTGGTATACCCATCTTATATTGTTGCTTAAGCAACTGAGATGTTAAGTAGCTGCTAACTGGCCTTGAGGCACAGGTCCTGGCCTGAGGGCTATTCACATTGAGCTGTCTGTCTGAGCCATGTCAAATAAAGTCCTGTAAATGTAGCTTTCCAAGGGAACTACCAGACAGGTCATAGTGTTTTTTACTGGGGATAGGGTGTTCTGGAATCATACTTTTCTGATCCCCTACTGGTTCCTAAATGTCTGTTTTCACAGATTGTGTAATTGAGAGGCTAGTGGTTTCCAGTCTATGATAGAGCTGGGCATGGGCAAAAGGGGATTAAAAATAGCCCAAGTTTACCTCCCATGAGATTGTTCTTTGTATTCAGCTTTTTCTCTTGAAGAACTTGTTCTGTAAATTGTTGGCTAATTTCCCAGAATTTTGAAAAAGGTGATTTTAACAATTTTTTTTGGCTAGTGTTCTCTTTGCTTGTGTGGAAGATCTGATTTTTGGAGAGTAGATTCTTGCTCTGCTATTTTTTTAAAAAAGATTTATTTATTTATGCATATAGAACTGGAGTACAGGCCAGAGGTGAGAGGATTCACCAGAATGGGGAGCAGAACAGGCAGACTGATAAAGTACACTGCTGAGGGGAGCAGTGGGCAGGTCAGGAGAGGTCTGCTGTGCCATGTGGGTCACCTCTGGGCTGGAGATTGAACTGGCAGTGAAATGACTGCAGCTAGCTTGCAGTGCTGTGTCCTAACCCATTGCGCCACCAGGGAGGGCCCTACTGTGCCAAACAAAGTAGGATGGTGAAAGCAGAAGCAGACAGACCTATGATGATGCCAACTTGGAGTAGAGCACTGGTGGTGGAAGTGGAGAGAAGTCCAAGGACTTAAATATGCTTTGTGAAGACTCATTATACTTTATCACTGAAAGGCTCTTATCCAACCTCATAGCAGTCATCTGTACAGGTGGTGCTATCATCATTTTATAAGTAGGGTGTGGTTGAGGAAGATTTAAGTATTTTGCCCAGAGTTAGAGAGTAAGAAAAAAAAGGCCTTATTTACCTGACTTCAAATGTTTTTAATATGTGTGTATTCCGTCTCATGACATTAAAATAAAATTTAGTTTAATATTAAACTCATTGCAGATATTATTGTCTTATATAATTCTTTTGTTCTTTTAATGAGGTGAGAATTTAGATAGTCAGTGCTTTTTTTGCAGATAGTTGAAAAGATAACAAGGAAGGAGGGGAAAGTGGGTTTTCATATGTAAGTATGTTACACTTGTCTTAAAGTTAAGTGGAACTCTGAATTTTACCCTAAGTGAAATCTGTCAGTCAGTTGTCAATTATTTGAATAGTACATATTTTATTACCAAAATAAATGTTATTACCAATTTACCTTTGAGAGTAAGTGGCTTCTTGTAGACCACTATTTTATATTTTTTAAAGTCATGATTTTATGACAAGTTTTGATATTTATTTTTAAAGCTATATTTTGGGTTAATCTATAAGTTGCACACATGCACACACAAATTTTTAAAAATTTTATAATAGTTTATTTTTGCATATTTTTGTGCTTTTTTCCATCCCAGTTGCAATCCCCTTGGGTTTCCCATTACCAAATCGCCCATGTGCCATCACCATAGTCCAGTGCAGTCCCTCCACCCACTGTTTTTGATCCCATTCCCCACTCCAACCCCACAAAATGTCTCTGGTATATAGCTGTTCGTCATTATCATTATTTTCTCACCTGTTCCGTTATATACTTGCTATGAGAGAAACCATCGGTATTTTTCCTTTTCTTTCTGGCTTATTTCTCTAATCATGATCTTTTCCAATTCCATCCATGTTGCTGCAAAAGATGTGTTTTTTTTGGTTGCTGAGTAATATTCTGTTGTGTATATCTACCACATCTTTTAATCCATTCATCCATTTTTGGGCATTTGAGCTGTTTCCATGTCTTTCCTATTGTGAGTAAAATAGCAATAAACATGGGGGTGCAGGTATCTTTTTGAATCAGTGTTTTTGTTTCTTATAGATAGATACCTAGGAGTGGGATTGCTGGGTCTTATGGAAGCTCCATGTTTAGCAGTTTGAGGAACTTCCAAACAGTTTTCCATAGTGGTTGTATTAGTTTGCATTTTCTCCACATCCTCGCCAACGTTGTTGCTAGTTGTTTGCAGATGTGCCATTCTCACTGGGGTGAGGTGGTATCTCATTGTGATTTTAATTTCATCTCCCTTATTACAAGTGATGTAGAACATTTTTTCATGTGCTTGTTGGCTATCTGCATTTCCTCTTTTGAGAAGTGTCTTTTTAGCTCTTCTGCTCATTTTTGATGGGGTTATATTTTTGTTGTTTCATCAGTTCTCCATAAATTTTTGTGATCAATCCTTTATCGCTAGTTTTATGCACACACACAAATTTTAAGTTACAAAAAGTAACTCAGAATTTGTTTGGAAACAACAAAGATGATTCTCTTATCATTTACTTTTTCCCATGCTAGCCCTAGAGTTATAGAACAACTTTTAAAAATAAATACTTTTTATAATATATTTACAATTATACATACATGTGTACATGTGCTCACACGTTCAACAACATACTTTTTTAGAAAAGGGATACTTTTTGAATGCTATATTTGCATTGGGTTTAATCTTTCTTTGCCTATTTGTACAGTTATTTTTAATAGCTCTACAATATTTTATACTATTAATATATACATATATTAATGTCTTAATTCAGAATAAGATAAAAATTTATGAGGTGAAATAAAAAATGATTGAAAGACTTTTGCCTTGCCTTGGGTATATATGAGTAGGCACAAAATAGACCATAAATCACAACTACTTCTCCTAGTTGCTACCTTTTGATTGGTAGCTTTCTGTATGGTATTGAACTCAGTCTCTGTTAACCCAGTGGCTTATTTATTGTTTACTTACTCATTTAGTTTTTATTTTATTGTCATTAATTTAAGAGGCAAATTGCTTTTTTTTTTTTTTAACTGAGAAGTATTTTTCCCATAAATGTGAACCTGAGGTAATGCAGAGTCCACATTATTTCCTGGGAAACCAGGCTTTTATTGGCTAGAATCAACTGCTTTAATTTGGTTGTTTTGTTTTTAGGAAATTATTCAGGAAGTGTGGCAAGAGAGGAAGTCTTGCTGTGAAGGAAATTCAGGAAATCGGAGCTCAATTAAAATTTTTTTCAGATTTTTCATAATTAAGAATGTTTCAACAATCAAATTTTAAACATATGGTAATCAACAAGTTTATCTTCCAGCTCTCAGATGTTACATATATTTATCACTGAGGAGTAGGAATGTACTATTTGAAATGATATGAAAGTTTTGTCACCTATATTTGGTAGTTGTTGATTAAATTGCAGACTTCAACTTTTTTTAGGGGATACTTAAAGAGTTATGCTATCACACTCAACTTTTTTTTTTCCTTCCTCCCTTTACCCCTACTCCAGCACACTCAACTGTTAAAGTTTTCTCTTTGTTTTGTCTCCTGTACTAAATGTTTGGTAGCTTAGTTCATATTAATAAAAAGTGAAAACAAACAAAAAAACCATAGGGGTTTCCGTAGTCATTTATAAAAAAAAAATTTTTTTTATAGCCTCAAAATCTGCACATCAGATTAGAAGTTAAAAAAGCAATGTTGCAATGGCATTGTTTTTGAAATTGAAGTATTATTATAAAATTGAAACCTTTATTATTATTATTTTTTTTACTCAGAGGTGTGGGGGTGGGGATGGTGGTGAGAGGATTCACCTGAGACAGAGTGGAGAGCAGAAGGCAGACCTAGAAAATGCACTGCTAAGGGGAGCCACAGGGGAGACAGGAGAGGTCTCCTGAGCAATATGTGATTTAGCTGCCTGGCTGGGGAAAGGGCTCACTACAGTGGTGATAGTGCTTAGACTTAATCCCAAGGCCACCACGGTGGCCCCTGAAACATTATTGTTTTGTTTGTGATTTGAAATTATTAAATAAATTTAATAATTGATTAAGTTTAGTAATTCATACAGGAGATTGACTATATTTCAAAATTGTTAATTATATAAAAAATTTAAAAATTATTTGAGGTAACGTTGGTTTACATCATGGTGTATGATTCAGAAGTACAGGTTTATACCTCCTCTGATGGATATTACCATACCCCTCTGACTCCAGAGCACTGAGATCCCTTTTATGTATACTGTTGAGGACCTGGTCTACTTTGTTCCCACGTGCTCCCAGTCATTTCTAGATGTTGTTTTGGTTTAGTTATGTCAGTTCCTTTCTTTTGTTTCTCTGTATTCAACATATGAGTGAAATCACCCAGTATTTTTTTTCCCTCCCTTTGGTTTATTTTTCCTAGCATAGTCCCCTTCAGTTCTGTTCATGTTGTCTCAAATTGCAGGAGTTCATCTTTTGATGTGTTTTTATTTTATTTATTTATGCATACAAGAACTGAGGTGTAGGCCAGAGGTTCAGGAGGTGAGAGGATTCACCAGAGACAGATTGTGGATTAGAACAGGCAGATCAAGTGGAATACACTACTGAGGGGAGTAGCAGGTGAGACAGGAGAGGTCTGCTACATAATGTGGGTCAGCTCTCTGGGAGGGGATTGAACTCCTGCTGCAGTGGCTGGCAATAGCTTATTTGTCTGAGACCTAACCCCTGCGCCACCAGAGAGGCCTCCCCTCCAGGAGTTCATCTTTTAAAAAATTTTAATAGCTGAATTTATTCCATCATGCACATGTATCACATATACCACATCTTCTTAATCCAGTCATCTGTTGTTGGGTACTTGGGCTTTTTTTTTTTTTTTTAATAACTTGACTATATTAAATAGTGCTACAGTGAACATAGTAGAACATACATCCTTTTTTGCATTATTTGATAATGCCAAGGAGTGGAATTAATTGATGATATATCTATCTATAATATTTTTAGAAATTTCCATACTCTTTTCAGATAGACTGGACCAGTGTGCATTCCCACCAACAATATTGAGGGTTGCTTTTCCTCCACACACTCACCAACTTTTGTTTGCTTGTTTATTTATTTGTTTAATTGATATAAGCCATTCTTACTGTGGTTAGGTGATCTCATTGTGGCTTTGATTTGAAATTTCCTGATAGGTGATATTGAATATTTTTTCATGTGCCTGTGAGCCATTTGTATCTCTTCTTTGGAGAAATATCTATTTTTTAAAAAAGATTTATTTATTTATGCATCTAGAACTGGGGTACAGGCTAGAGGTGCAGGGGTGGTGAGAGGATTCACCAGAGACAGAGTGTAGAGCAGAACAGGCAGATTGATGAAGTACACTGCTGAGGGGAGCAGCAGACGAGACAAGAGAGGTCTGCTGCACCATGTGTATCACCTTTGGGGTCAGGGATTGAACTCGTTGCGCCACCGTAAGGGCCCAGAAATGTCTTTTTTTTGTGGGGTGGGGTGGGTCTTTGTTCTCTTGTTGAATTGTGATTTTTTTTTTTTTTTGTAGATAAATGATGTGACATATTTTCTCCCATTCAATTGGATATTTTTGTTTTGACAGTATCTTTTGCTGTTTGTGTTTAAGATTTTAAGTTTAATGTAGCCTCATTTGTTTTTCTGCTCTTTTCCTTGCTGTTGGAGTTGAGTCCCCAAAGACTTGAGGCCAATATTCTGGAGTATTTGTTTCTTTTATTTAATAAATTCTGGCCTTATGTATACAAGTACTAAATCCATGTTGCATTGATTTTTATGTATGGTGTAAGAGAGGGGTTAGATTTTATTATTTTACATGTGACTATCCAATTTTCCCATTACCATTTGTTGAAGAAATTTTTCCTTTCTTCATTGCATACTCTTGGCTCATTTTTAATGGATTAGCTATCCATATAGTTTTTATGGCTAGATCCATAGCCATATAAGTTTATTTCTAGGTTCTCCACTGGCCTGTGTATCTGTTTTTATTCCAGTACTATACTGTTTTGTTTACAATGGCCCTGTAATATAGTTTAAAGCCTGGAAGTGTGATATCTCTGTTACCTTCTTTTGGGTCAAAATTGCTTTGGCTACTTGAGGTCTTTTGTATTTCCATATAAATTTAAAAAATGTTAGCTTCAAAGATATTTGAAGAAGCCCATTAGAATATTTATAGGGATTACATTGAAATTGCTTTGAGTAAAGTGATCATTTTGACTTTGGCACCTCTTCCAATCCAGGAACATGAAATAGCTTTCTGAAGTTTCAGTTTTAAAGAGAACTATTGAAAGCATTATTTTTACATTGCATTTTAAAAGTTACCTGTAGATAACTTTCTAGTATATTTACATATTCTTGAAGGAGTATATTCTAATCAGTTTAAAAGAAATATTTTTTCTTTCTAATTGAAGTCCAGTGAGACTTTTAAGAAATGAAATTAGAATTGCTTCATGTTTTTACTAGCTTAATTTTTGAGTTGAATTATACGCCATTACCAAAGCATTTCAGTTAACTTTTTTTTTTTT
>NW_004567130.1:8195555-8223342 GCF_000260355.1 Condylura cristata | reverse complement strand
TGGCTTAAGTTTCTTAGTGCAGTGCTTTAACCTGCTGCGCCACCAGGGAGGGCCAGGATTCTGTTTTTTAATCCATGCTACAATTTTGTCTTTTCATTGATGAGTTTAAGTCATTTGCATTTAGAGATAATATTGATAATACTGGCACCTATATTTGCCTTTTTTTTTTTGTCCTTTTGTATTTTTATTCCTTGTTTTGAACTGTTCTTCTGTTCTTGTTCGTTCTTCTGTTGGATTTGGTTTGAGGGCTTCTTGTAGTATTTTTTTTGGAGTGGGGGTGTAGCCATGACAAAATTGTGGAGTTTCTGTTTGTCTAAAAATGTCCTTATTCTTTGTAGAGGAAAGAGAGCTTCACAGGATAGAGTATTTGGTTGGCATTTGATGCTTTGGAGTTTGTACTCTCTTCTTGCCTGTAGTGTTTTTTTGGAAAAGTCTGATGTCAGCCTGATCGATTTCCCTTTATAGGTTATTTGTTTCTTCTCTCTTGTCATTCTCATTATCTTTTCCTTGTCTTGTATTCTTGGAAGTTTTACTATAATATGTCTTGCTGTTTTTCTCCTCTCATCATGGTAGTTTGGGGTTCTTCTTCTTGGATGTCTACTTTCATCTCCTTCATATTAGGAAGTTCTCTTCTATTATCTCTGTGAATATTTTCTCTATTCCTCGGCCTTTCTCTTCGCCTTCTGGGATACCTATAACTCTGATGTTTCCTTTCCTAATGGTGTCAGATAGCTCTTGAAGCGTTTCTTCATTCCTTTTCCTTTTTCTTTCTTTCTCTTTCTTTTTTAATTCTCTGCTTCTGTGTCTTCGAGGGTGTTGATTCGTTCTTTCATTTCATCTATTCTGTTTTCATAACTTTTCCCAGCATTCGTTATCTCCTCTAGCAGCCTTTTTAATCTCCTGCATTTCTTCTATTTTCTTTTTTAAAGTCTCATTTTCTTTCTTCAGTGCCTTGATAGCTTGCCTCATATCCTCATATCATTTTTTTCCTTCTCTTCTTTTTGTTTATCACGATGATTCTGAATTCTCTGTGTGGTAGGCTGAGCTATTCTTCTATTTCTTTGGTGATTTCTGGTGAATGATAATTTTGTGGTGAATTTTTCCCCTGTGGACTTGCTTGGATATTTGTTTGTCTTCTTTTCCCTGTCATGTATTTTTCTAATACTTTCTATTCATTGAGATATGGTTTTGCTGTTATTGACTGGCATTATTTCTGGATGCTCTTTCTGGGATGGCAGAAGGACTTTCAGACACTTCAGTTGTGAAGGGTATTCTGAGCTGTGCTTTGTTTCAGTATATCCTGTTTTTCCAGCCCCCACTGTGTGGAATTGTGTCTGTCGTCTCCGTCAGTAAGAGTCAGGGGTCTCTTGTAGTGTTCAGCTTCTTCCAGTAACATGTTGAGTCCTTGTGTCTGGAAGGTACCTGTTGATCTTTGTTGCCGTCTGATGTCCTGGGTTCCTCTATGCTTGGATGTGCTTCTGGAGGGTGGGGCATGTTAGAAATATTGTAGGTCTCCCTGCATCTGGGCCTGTGGTTGAGGCAGTCACTGGTTTTGTTTACTTACTGAGCACTGTGAGCCTTGCAGGGCAGTGCCTTACTGGCTCACAAGTCTTTAGGCCTCTGCTGTCATCCCACTCTTTGTGAGCCCCTAGACTGCAATCCCTAGGACTCCATGGCAGGAGCAGTGGTTGCAGCCAGTAGGGTGGACTTGAGAAAGACGGGTGTAGTTCACTAGATCTGCCTGTTTTGCTCCTCACACTCTATTTCTGTTGAATCCTTTCACCTCCTCTTCCCCCATCTCTGGCCTACAACCCAGTTCTACAAAATAAAAACAAAATAAATAAAAAATTAGATTAAAATTTAAAATTAAATTAGGTTAAAATTTAAAATTTAAATTTAAAATAGATTTAAATTTCAATGGTTGCCCCAGTAATATCCTTTTATAGGGTATTTTAACTTTATGGTCCAAGATCAAATCCTAGCAATAAGTATGTATGAATCTTGGATTTGGTTAGATTGTAGTATTAGGTTTGTACCACTTGCTCATGTTACTCATTTGATTGACTAGATTTTGACCATTCAGGTTCCTGATTGTTTTTCCTTGTTTTGTATGCTGGCCTTGAAAATTAGATAATACATTCTTTTCCATTTGTTTTAGATTGCCAATTTCACAGTCTGACTTGGCAGATTGAGTTTTTGTCTGAATTTCTTGATCTAGCAGCCAGTTCATCTCTTATTTGCTTAGTGTGGCATATATGGGATAAACATTGCTTGCTGATGTCTACCATGACAGGTCCTCATGTTGGATGTCTCCTTTGTGTAGGGGTTAGGCATAATATGAAACGGTTGTTATTTGGAATAATTTCATGTATTGGAGTCAGCATTAGGACTGAACGTATTTACTCATCTAGATCTGTGTGTGTGTAGACATGCTCTGCTATGAATCTTGGTTAGACAGAACATGCTTTGTAATTATTTTGGGTTGTGTATCTATAGACTCTAATCTTAATGTGATTGCCTCACAGACAGTAACTCCTCAGATGGTAGCTTATTGTTCCAATAGGGAGTAAACTAAGGGAATCATAGCTGCCACTTGAGAATGACTCCAAACTCTTGGCGTCCAAAGAATTAAATAGCTATGTTAGTATGATTCAGATTTACATCTGCTTCTAAAAGTTGGAGGTCTGTTTCCTACAAGTAAGTTTATAAGTAAATTTAAGATTGTCATTCAGTGGATAACTTTAGTACTTGAAAACAGACTTGTAAAATGTTGGTTAGCTTTTAAATGTTTGTAGAAAGTTTGACTAAAACATGGCAAATGCTTCTGGTTAAAAGCTGTAACATTTCTTAATAATATTAAATTTGATAAGGAGTTTGTATTGTCAGAGAGCAGTGACTTGACTTTTGTAAGGTATATATTTTCAGTGCAGTTAGCCTCTAGTGTAGTCATGAAGAATCCTTTATAAAACCATGTGACTGTACATTAAGAGCTACTAATTACTGAGTAAAATGCACCTTGATTTTGTTTTCATGATTTCTCAGACATGTGCGCCCTCTTGTGTTTAACTTAGTTAAGACTATTCTCTTTTGTAGCTTTTATTATTTCCCTCGATTGGGATGGTTTATGTACATTTTTTGAAAAGGTTAAAAATTTCAAGAATAGTGATAGAATGTCAACGCATGTTACCAGTTTCACTGCTAGAAAAGAATGTTAAATACGTTCATGGTTCTGTTCCTTACATTTATTTTCTCATATTCTACATCAAATTTTGTAGTATTAAATAAAAGCATTTAATGTCATCTGTGTTCCTGAACATAAGCTGATTTAAAAAGCTGATAGTTTATTTATATTGTTATGAAATTCTATACTATTGTAAACTATTTTGGACAACTAAGTTAGTAGAAAATGGTTGAACTTTTGTATGCCTTCACAGAATATTTGTTGAAAGGAATAACAAAAGTATGTAACTAATGACCTGCATTTTCTTACTGACAGAAAGAATTCAAGTTGATGGCTAGTTGACATCTTGCTATAGTCTGAGGTTTTGTTTGTTATTCTGGTTCCAAAGACATCAGATAACAGTGACTTTCACCTCTGCATCAGAAGTAGGTCCTTTTTAGGTCATGGTACTACCTCCCCTTTTCCTGGGGACCACAGTATCATAAATAAAGCACTTATTTTAAACAGAGTAGGAATTAAAAAGGTGATCATAAATCTTTGTTACCAAAGGTTTAAAATTGAGAATGACTTGCAATCAGGAGATAGTAATAAAACCTCTTACATTTGATTTGCATAGGTAAATATCAGTTTAGAGATGGAAATAAAGTACATTATATGGCTTTTTTGATTATGCTCTTAAATTTATACAACCTACACTTTATTTTTAAGATTTATTTTTATGTATGCATACAAGAACTGGGGTGTAGGCCAGAGGTACAGAGGTGTGAGAGGGTTCACCAGAGACAGAGTGGGAAGCAGAATAGGCAGATCTGCTGAAATACACTGCTGAGTGAGCAGTGGATAAGACAGGAGAGGTCTGATGTATCATGTGGGTCAGCTCCCTGGCTGGGGATCAAACTCAGACCCCAGTGGTGGGCAAGAGCTTGATAGGGTGAGATTTTAACTCCTGTGCTACAAGGATGGCTCACAAACTACACTTTAAAGAGTGATAACGTAGGGTTATTTGTGTGAACTTCATGTGGTTCTGTAACTACATAGTATTACAGAGAAGTCGTTTTTTTTAAAGATTTATTTATTTATGCATATAGAAACTACCGTATAGGCCAGAGGTGTAGGGGCAGTGAGAGGATTCACCATAGTCTGAGTGTGGAGCAGAACAGGCAGATCCACGAAGTACATTGCTGAGGGGAGCAGTCGGTGAGACAGGAGAGGTTTGCTGTGCTGTATGGATCACCTCCCAGGTGGTGACTGAAATCCAGAAAGTAGCTGTGGCCAGCGAGGGCTGTGAAGTGTTTTTATTTATTTTTTAAGATTGATTTATTTATGCATACAGAACTGGGGTACAATCCAGAGGTGCAGGGGTGGTGAGAGGATTCACTATAGGCAGAGTGGGGAGCAGAAATGGTCAACTTAGGAAGTACACTGCTGAGGGGAGCAGTGGGCGGGTCAGGAGAGGTCTGCCATACCATGTGGGTCACCTCTTGGGCTGGGGATCGAACTCGTGCTGAAGTGGCTTTAGCTTCTTACTGCTGCGTTTACCCACTGTGCCGCCATGAAGGGCCTGAGAAGTGGTTTTTACCTTGATTTTTCATTAATTTGTTCTGTGCATAATGTTGTCTGTGCTTGTGCCTTTTTAATTTTCAGTTATTCATTTAGTGAAACGTTTTGTAGTCTGCCAAATCACTAATAAAAAATAAAGGACTTTTGGGAAATTGTTTTTCTGAAGTTTTACTGCTCTGTATCTGGATTTATCACACCTATAAATTCTGCCCTTTTTGTTCTTGTTGTATGTGGTGTGTAGATTTATATTTCAATCTTCATTTTACTTTGTTTTTTTACTATTCAAAGATTTAAGAGTTCATTTTCTGTGTATCATGTGGATATTGGAAATTTTGCTGCTTCTTAACTAGGATCTGTTTTTTTTTTTTTTCCTCCATCAGCAGAAGTCAAGTTTATTAGGGAAAAGAGGAAAAGGACATAGACATACACAACAGTCAAGTTTATTAGGGAAAAGAGGAAAAGGACATAGACATACACAATAGTCAAGTTTATTAGGGAAAAGAGGAAAAGTTTTAAGAAAAGAGGGTAAGTTTAAGAAAGGAATGCCTACATAGACACAGGGGGACAATGAGCTGCCTTAGCTAGGATATTCTGAAAAGTATTTGACAAATATTTAAATAGTAAAGTGCATGTGTAGTACTGTGTCAACTATTCCTCACTTATAAGTGATACATTTTTGACTTATCTTGGGCAATTTAGGTATGAGTAATAGTGTTTACAACTTTTAAATTGTTTATATTTACTATTCCCTTTTAAATTTTGTGATGTCAGTATGTAACAACTTTATCTATCTTACAGATGAAGGAAAACAAAAGTACCTTGTAAATATAAAAGGCTAAATGTGTAATTTATTATCTAAAATGTATAATTTTATTATCTACTATGCTCCTTTTATACTTAAGTCTTTTTAAGTCTATCATTCATTCTTACTTTGTATATATGTTTTCTATATAAATAGATCATATGATATTGATCATGTCATATTGATATATAATATTTGATGACTTTCATACTGCTATTGGCCAGTAACGTGGATTTTCTATATTGATTTTAGAGGTATTCATGGTGGATTTGAAATAGTGTAGTCTGTGTATTATGTTTCTCAGTCATTTGTGTTTCCTACCTATAGTTTGAAGGCAATCTTCAGTCCTTCTATAGTCCACATTTTGGTTTAGGAAAACAAAGATGAAATTGTGTTTAAATAAAAATTGAAACACTAAATTGTATAAGCCTAGTTTCTTTTGAGTATGGTTACTAAGTATCAGTTAAATACAAAAGCCAAACAATAATTAATATAGAAACAAAGTATAATTGGTTGCTAGGTTGGGGTGGCAGAAATAGGGGATTGTTTTTCAATGAATATAGATTTTAACTTTGCAAGATGAAAAGTTATGGAGATCTGTTACATACTACTGAACTGGACATTTAGAAATTGTTAACATGATAATTGTGTGTTTTTGTGAACCATAAAAACAATGCATTAAAAGCAGATAATACATAAAGTTAATATAGCAAATGTTCAGAAATGAAGAAATATTTTAAATCATTCTCAATGATTGAGATTAAAATGAACTTGCTACTTTCCTTTTTTTTTTTAAAGATCTATTATTTATGCATACAAGAGCTGTGGTGGTGAGAGGATTCACTGGAGACAGAGTAGGGAACAGAGAGGCAGATCAACTGAAATACACTACTGAGGGGAGCAGTAGGCAAGACAGGAGAGGTCTGCTGCCATGTGGGTCTCCTCCCTGGCTGGGGATCAAAGGCAAGCTGCAGTGGCTGTGATAGCTTCATAGTGCTATGCTTTAACTCATTGCACCACCAGGGAGGGCATCAAATTAGTACTATCCTTGAGACTTATGCAGCATCAGCATCTTGGCTAATATATGAACCTGACCTTAATATTAGTCTTTTACTGTATTTTGTTCAGTTAATATGTTAAAAAGTATTCCTGCTTCAAAAGCATGATTTTTATTCGGGTTTCTCTGGAAAGAACAAGAAATACATTAAGTTTAATGGTGACTTTCACACAGGAACCTCCTTTCCATATGCTGCCTGAGCTATTTGGAGATATCTTAGCTTTGAAAAATTAATAAGTGATTAGCATAAAATTCTACTATAGTCATCTATAATATGCAGTGGTTTATGTAGGAGCTCTTCAATTTCTTCTAGTAATGACTGCCAAAATCTCATTATTCTAACTTCTATTAAAATGTTAGTCAATACTGCTATCTTATCCTTTAGTCTGAAGATTTAATTATAAAATGATTTTTCACACAAAAGTAATTTATTAAAACAGAAAGGCACCATAATCTATAGCATAGTTATTTTCCTTTATCAGTATTAATTTTCCTTTTAGTGCTACTACTAGGCAAATAGAGCAGTTCAAATCAGCAAATACATGTTGTGGAGTTTTAAATAAATTTTCATCACACTTAGAATAAAATTCTTATCATGGTCCAAGAAAACCATGATTATCCCCTCCCTACCTCTTTGATGTCATCTTTCATCATTCATTCCTTTGCCCATTATACTTCCACTACAGTTTTTCCTCCTGGTGCTTGAATACTTCCATTTCTTCCCTAGATTGGGCTTGTCTTTTGCTCCTCTTGTTATGGCTTTTTTTTAATATTAATATATTAGCTTGAATATCACTGCCTCATCTGCTGTAACTATTTAGTCACCTATAGTCATATATTGTCTTATTATAATTTTCTCTGTAGAAGAGCTAAAGAAATTCTGGAGAAGACCATGAAAACAGAGTAGGTAAAATGGAAGAAAGAATCAGTATGCTCAAAGATACAGATATGAAAAAAATCAAAAAAGAAAAAAAATGATAAGAATGAAGAAAACACTTTAAGATTTATCTGACACTACAAGGAAAGGAAATAATAAGTTATAGGAATCCCAGAAGAAGAGAGAGACATGGGAACTGAAAATCTTCTTAAGGAAATAATTAAAGAGAACTTCCCAAACATTAACAAAGAAATGAAAATAGATATACAGGAAGCTGGAAGAACACAAAGCTGCTATAATAAAAGGAAAGTACAGCAAAGCATAATAGTAACGGTACTGAAAATCTAAAACAAAGTAAAAAAATGAAGTTAACTAGGGGAAAGAAACAGATAACCTATAAAAGAAAACCAATATGGCTTATACCCAACTTTTCTGAAGACACACTACAAGCAAGAGGACAATGGAGTAAGATTTTCAAGAAGCCCCAAAACAAAACAAAACAAAAAAACAGCCAAGAATACTGTACCCTGCAAAGCTCTCCTTTCCCTATGAAGGAAAAATAAGGACCATCTCTGACAAACAAAATCTTCATAAATTTGCTTCTACTAAACACCCTCTCCAGGAACTATTACAAGAAACCTTAAAATGTAAACCAACAGAAGATTGGACAGGAAAAACTGAACAAGATCCCAAACAAAACCATGAAATGAGTGAAATAGCAAGTGCAGATTTCTATGTATCAATAATCACCTTAAATATAAATGATTAAACTCACCAATAAAAAAGACACAGAGTAGAAGGCTGGCTAAGAAAACAGAATGCAACCTTCTGTTGTCTCCAGGAACATACCTAGCTGCTAAAGACAGACATAGATGGAAAGTCCAGAGCTGGAAAACAGTCTTACAAGCAAATGGCCCCTATATGTTTATCAGATAAAATAGACTTCAAATTAAAAAGGGTGATGAGACATATGTAGTCACATACATATATATTGATCAAGAGGGCAATATACCAGGAAGACAGTGCTCACTAATATGTATTCACCTAATGAAGGAACTCCAAATTACATTAGACAGTTATTATCATCTCTGAAAATAGACATTAGAAAAATATATATGTAGTAGGGAACTTTAACATTCCCTTCTCACCAAGAGACAGACCAATGAGACACAAAATAAAGGACACAATAGCCCTAAATAAAGATCTAGACCACATGGGCCTATTTATAGGACACTTCATCCCCCCTAAAATACACATTTTTCTCAGATCACTCTCCAGGATCAACATGTATTGGGTCACAAGACAAACATCAACAAATACTTGAAGATTAAAATCATACCAGCTATCTTCTCTGACCATAAAAATCAACTATAAAAAGAAAGCAAGGAACCCCTTTATTACATGGAAAATGAAGAACATGCTGCTGTAAGGCCACATATTAATGAGGAAATCAAAGAAGAAATTGAAAACTACATTGAGACAAATGACAAGAATACACATCTTTCCAGACAACTTGGGCCATAGCAGGAGCAGTAACAAGAGGAAAATATGTAGCAATACAGGCCTACATCAAGAAACAAAAAATAACACAAACCCCTAATTTCCCACCTAGAAGTGCTAGAAAAAGAACAGCAAACTCAAAGCCAATAGAAGAAAATAATGAAAATAGAAGTAGAAATAAGTGAAATAGAGATAAAAATGACAACCGAAAAGACCAGTGAAACCAAAAGTTGGTTCTTCGAAAAAATAAACAAAATAGACACCCTAGCCAGGAAATGAGACCTCTTGGGTAGGATCATAAATGAAAGAGGAGAAATCGCAACAGGCACAGCAGAAATCTACACAATCATCAGAGATTATGGTGACCATTTATATGCAGACAAATCAACAATGTAGAGGAGATGGACAAATTCTTAGAACAAGCATCCAAAGCTGAATAAAGTAGAAATCTTAAACCAATTACAAGCAGGGAAATTGAAACAGTAATCAAAACCTTTCCCCCAAAAAGCTCAGACCAGATGGTTTCACAGAGTTCTATCAAATGTTCAAAGATGAACTGATGCTTACTCTACAAAAACTATTTCAAAAAATTGAGAAAGAAGGAATACTACCAAATACTTTTAGAAAGCCACCATTACACTAATGCCTAAACTAAACAAAGGCAACACAAAAAACTATAGACCAATGTTTATAATGAGCACAGATGCAAAATTCCTCAATAAATTCTTGCAGACTAAATCCAGCAATGCTTCAAAGGCTAATACATTATGACCAAGTGGGATTTATTCCAGGAACATTAGGATGGTCAACATCTGAAAATCAATTAATGTAATCTACCACATCAGTAAGAAGAAAAATAAAAACCGTATGTTTATATCAATAGATGCTGAGAAAGCATTTAATAAAGTTCAACATTCATTCATGATGAAGGCCCTCAAAATTCTCAGGATAGAAGGAACATACCTTAACATAATAAAAACCACATATGACAGAACCACAGCTAATATCATACTTAATGTTGAAAAAAAGAAATTGTTCCCTTTGAGATCTGGAACAAGACAAGGATGTTTACTCTTACCAGTGCTATTCATTATAATACTGAAAGTTTTAGCTAGAGCAGTTAGGCAAGAGAAAGACATACAAGGAATTCAAATAGGGAAAGAAGTAAAGAGATCATTATCTGCAGATAATGTGATAATAATATGGGTTCTATATGAACCCAAAAAAATCCACAGAAAAGCTGATTAAAAAAAATAAACCGGTTCAATAAAGTAGCAGGTTAACTAGTAAGACTCCTAGATTCAATTCTAGTTCCATGTACGTTTAAAAAATACATAAACTCACTAGAAGTTGCAAAAATACAGGGGATTCATGTACCCTTCATCAGGACATAAAATACAGAAGTATGACATAAAAACCATGAATTGACACTGGACTATCTACTGTTTATTATAGTGCTTAGAAACGATAATAGACCAAAAATATTTTTTAACTCATGAAGGTAATTTCTAGGTATATATTACTTTCTCTGACAATTATACAAGTGTTACATTCTTTTGGAAATTTACAAGCTAACCATATAAAATTTGCAGTGGGGTATATGGTCCCTTTTGGATTAAAATATTTATATTAGGAGCAATAGCTTGACATGCTTTGCAAGATTTGTCATAATTTGGAAGCCTTGAAGGTCTTACCTACTTGTTAGACTAGATTGAAACTTACAGAATCTCAAGGCTGTTACCAATGTTGTGGTCCTTTGTCAGTGATAGGACCCTCATGTATGAAATTTGGTTCTTTCATTCAACAAATGATAATTTGGTATCTTTTATATGTTACAGAATATTATAGGGACTTAGAACACATTGGTGAATCAAATGTTAGAGTTGCCACTGAGATAAAGCTTTCTAATGGAGTAAAAAAGAAATAATAGGAACAGATGTAAGGTACATTAGAAAGTGACAAGTGCTTTAGCACTTTTTTTTTCCTTTAGGAAAAAAAAAAGAGGCAAATAAAGGTGTGCTGATGGGAGGGTTGGCATTTAGGGTAGGTCTGATTCAAAAGGTAATATTCAAGCAATAGTTCAAAGAAATGAGGAAGTTAGCTGTGAAGGTCTCTGGGGGAAGGGCACCCCAAGCAGAGGTTAAGCTGAGGGCTTTAGGCTAGACCTTTTGAAGGATTATTTGAAGAAGGAATTTTGGATGTCTGGAATGGAAAAAGCAAAGGAAAAAGTAATAGGACATAGCAGTTACTGATGATGTGTAGGCCATTGTAAGAACACTGATTTGGATTGGGAAGATGATTAGAAGTTTAGTTTTAGAAATACTGTTTGAAGTACTTAAGTACTTCAAGATATGCAAATGAAATGGTGGTTAGGAGGTTAAATTTGTAAGTATGGAATTTTAGAGAAAGGTCAGAATTGGAAATAAAAATTTAAAATGATGATGCTAGTTGGAAATACTGAGGGGAAATTAGAACAGGTCTAAAGACTGAATCTGAAGGTACTCTACCACTCAGGGGTCAGGAAAATGACAAGCAAGGACAGGTGATTGAGGAGGCTGATAAATCATTATCAACAAATATTTAAGAGTGTGGCCTTTTTGGAAACCATATGATACATAATCAGTGGATCATTAAGGCATTGGCATGATCAAGATACTGAAAATGTATGTGATACGAAAAGAGGAAGTGGGTTTAGTTGTATCAATGTGGATAGAAGTTGCTGATGATCTAAAATATCCTTAACTTGGAATTAATGTTTTTGTAATTATTTTGCATAGGTTAATTCATTGAACAACAATGAATAACAAATATTAATTCATTGAATAACAAATATTTGTGTTATTGCTTGGGATTCTGGGACTACTTGTAGATTTGTTCTAAAGTTTTCATAGGGAAGATTACCAAGACCCCCTACAATGTTTAGAAATGGGGAAAATACATACGAGATTAAATAAATAGGAAGTTATGGGAACCTTGTCAAGTTCGTTGTTTATAATTCAACTAGGGATAATTGCAGGAAATGTCCCCTAGCCCATAGACTCTATAAAAATACATTGATGTACAGTTGTCCCTTTCAAGGAAAAGTGTCACTACGAGTGTACAGCTAGATTGTTTAGGTAAGCTAGAGGTTGGAAGATAGGATACTGGTAATTTTATCTTACAGGATTTATGAATGCTAGGCTTGAAGAAAATATTTACGATACATATCTTAAGGATGGCATCCATTGAATGATGAATAGTTTTTCTCTCAGGGTTCTGAAAACATGAAATCCATTGTGTAAATATACCTCACAATGTTTTTGGAAATTCCTTTAAAAATTATTTACTACTGATTTTAGTCTTTGGAAAAGAAAAAGGAAAAGGCAGAATTACATTGCATGGTTGAATTCTGTGTAGAAAGAACACACTAATATTTGTTTACATGACATTATTACTGATAGGTATCATCAGCTTTTGGGTTGCACCTCCTCTTTTGTGTTATGAAAGGGAGTTTATTTTGAGGTCTTTACAGTTTTTTTTTTCTTGTTGACTGGCATTTATGGTATATTCATAGAATTGTAACTCTAGTGAAGTATTTTCTACTATTTTTCTGGAAACTTTCTCTTCATTGGCCTTCATGACACTTTTATAGTTCTTTCATTCTTGTTTTATAATTCTTATACTAACTACTATTTTGAAAAATTATATTAAAAAAACCCATCTATGTTGGAATTTCCTCCAGAACACTTTTGGCAATTTCTGGGAATCTGTGATAGCTAAAAATGGGTGAGTGAAAAGGTATGTTAATGTTGGGATCAGGGTAAAGGAGGGGACCAGTTAATTCAATATCAAGCTGAAGATGAAAAACAAACTTTAGACTAGGTTATGAACCAAAATGGAAACTAGAAATTGGTATTAAGGTAGTTGCTCTCATATGCAGGAGGACAAGTGCATTCTAAAATGTAAAGTACTTATAAGGCTGGATACATGGACATTTTTTGGTGCTGGTATTCTTCCATGGCATGGTTCTTTGAAATGATTGAACTTGAGAGGTACTTTTGTCTCATGTTTTTTTCCCTGATAACCAAATGTATGATGTTTTATACTATCTATAAGCAGAGATCAGTCATGTTAAAGGCTCAGTTCCACAAAACTGCCTCCCCATTTTGGAAACCAATCACAAATCCCAGTACTGAGAGGCTGACTTTAAATTTGGAGGTTCTCATTACCCTTTCCTCAGGCTTGCTAATTCAAAATGACACCCAGAACTCAGGAAAACACATTCTGGATTTAGTATAAAGACTGAAACTCAGGAACAGCCAACAGAAAAGACTCATAGGGTAGGTGTGTTGTTGAAGGATGGTGGTGGTGGTTGTGGAAGAGAACAGAGCTGCTATGTTCTGGATCTGCCACCTTCCCAGCAATTTACCTGTTCAGTGGGTTATTATATTGGCACAGTTGATTAAATTATTGGCTACTGGTGATTGAACTTAATCTTCAGCCTGCAGATAAAGGATGAAGCTGAAATTTCCCAACCTTCTAATCCATGTGTGGTCTTTCTGGAAATGTTCCCTCCCCCCCCCCAAATACTCTCCCCCTTAAAATTATTTAGGGACTTCCAAGTTTCCTAGAGGTAGGGAACTAACTTCTAAGTTTCCCTAGATACCATAAATTTAGCCATGATTGATTGAAAGGGGTTTGTTTTGAATATCAAAAGACTATCACTTAGGTGTAGATCATTGTGTGAGAAACTGGGGACAAAGACCAAATACATATATACTTTATTAAATACATTTTGTGTCTCTGCAATTAAGGGGGATGAACCACAGGGAATGACTGACACCATTGTCTTTAATTCCCTTAGCAGATGTTTGGAATCTAAACTTAATGGGAAAGTGTGCATTGTAGACCCAGTTTAGGTCAGAGCTAGTTTTTTTCTGTATAAAATGTGTAATTCCATGTTGCTGATGGCCATTTGATGAGTTTAAGACTCATGATTTAGGTTATTGAATACTCATAAAGAATTTCATTGAATATGCTTGAAGAATTTCAAAGCGGAAATTAACTGCGTATCTTTTTGGAGAACCATTGTGATTAGAGATGTTTAATAAAATCCCGGTCATTATATACAGGAATTTCCTTAGTGTTTGGTCTACTCAAATGTAATACGCAGACCAATGGAATAGAATAGAAAACCCAGAAATAAAACCATACACATATGGACAACTAATCTTTGACAAAGAAGCAAGGAATATGCACTGGAACAAGGACAGTTTAATAAATAGTGCTGGAAAAACTGGACCACCACATGCAAAAGAATAAAACTAGATTACTGACTCACACTAGGCACAAAAATCAACTCAAAATGGATAAAACAATTGAACATAAGACCTGAAACCATAAAATATATAGAAGAAAATATAGGTAAACATTACATGACATACATATCAGTAACATCTTTAAACACACAGTCCCCAAAGCAAAGAAAGTGAAAGAAAAGACAAATAGCTGGAATACTTCACACAAAAAGTTTCTGCACAGCAAAAATGATATTAACCAATACAAAGAGATATCCTTCATTGGGAGAAAAGTTTTGCACTCCTGATCAGGGGCTGATCACAAAGTTGTACAAAGAGCTCACATTGACTCAACAGAAACAAACTAAACAATCCAGAAGAGGCACAAAAGGGACTCCCTGGTGGCGCAGGGGTTAAAGTCTTGGTGTTCTCAAGCTATCACCAGCCACTGTACCCTGAGTTCAATCACCTGCCAGGAAGCTGACCCACATGGCTCAACAGACCCCTCCTGTCTTGCCAACTGCTCCCTTAGCAGTGTATTTCAGTACATCCATCTGTTCTGCTTCCCATTCTGTCTTTGGTGAGTTCTCTCACCCCCTGCACCTGTGGCTTATACCCCCGTTCTTGCATGCATCAACAAAAATGTTTTTGAAAAAGGGGGGTCAGAAGAGCTAAAAATGCAGTTCTCCAGAGAGGAAATGCAAATGGGCACAGGTATATGAAAGAATGTTCAACATAGTGAGAATGGAACATATTTTAAAACAAAAAACAAAAAAGGACAGACCACAACAAATGTTGGCAAGGATGTGGAGAAAAGGAATTCTGTTATACTGCTGGTTCAACCACTATGGAAAGCTGTGTGGAGTTCCTTGTATCTTCAGTCTACTAGTAATTCCACTGCTAGGAATCTATCCAAAGGACACAAAAGCATTAATTCAAAAGGAAACCTATGTGCCTATGTTTATTGTAGCACTATTTATAATAAGTAAGACTTGGAAACAACACAAATGCCAAAAAAAGATGACTAGCTCAAGAAGGTTGTAGTGTATATACACAATGGAATACTACTCAGCAATAAAAAAGGATAAACGGGAGTCTTCTCTGGTACAAGGGCTTAGAGTGCAGCACTATGAAGCTATCCTCAGCCACTGCAGCACAAATTTGATCCCTGGCCAGGGAGGTGACCCACACGGTTCAACAGACTTCTCCTGTCTCTCCCACAGCTCCCCTCAGCAGTGTATTTCATTATATCTGCCTGTTCTGCTCCCCACTCTGTCTTTGGTAAATTCTCTCAATGTGTACCCCCCATCCCAGTTCTTGTATGCAAAATAAATCTTTGTTTTTTTTTTTAAGATAAAGTCATGTCATTTGCTGCAGCATGATGGAACTAGAAGGGATTATGCTAGTGAAATAAGTCAGAAGAAAAAAGAAAAATATGGGATGATTTCACCTATAGGAGGAATATAGAGGAATTAAATAAGGGATCAGAAAACAAAAACAAAAACCCCAAATTAACAAACAACTATAAATCAGAGACATTTTGCATGGGAGGAGGAGGGATCAAAACGGGAGGTGATGGTGAACAGGGAAGGTGATGGTGCACAGGTGATTTGGTGGTAGGAATTTTACAGGGTCTACACCTGAGAGGAGAAAGTATACTGTACAAAAATGAACAATGATTAAAATATATGTAAACAAATGAATTAAAAATAAAATATGTTGTTTAATCTGGCAGCCTGAGTTCAAAAGGTAATAACTATAGGAATATTTATGTACTATTCCTATAGACCAAAATTCTAGGGAGTTAATAGTCCAGAAGCATAATGGTAACATACCCATTTAAATAGTGGCAGAATCTAGATTTACAGAAGTTTCTTAATGTGAATTAACAGGTTTTGATGAACTTCGGGAGCAGCATGTAGACCCTAGTCTATTCATAAATTTAGGAATCACAGTACAAAAGTTCATCCATAAGTTTTCCTATAGAATGAAGATAGAATGAAGTTTGATCTAGTGTCTTGTCTCCAGTTTTTGTTGAGGGTCTTCAACTTCAGGAAGCTATTTAACTTTTTGGACTATTGTGCTAGTGTGAGATCTCTGGTATTTGTGCTTGATGCAAAGGGAGCAAGGAGAAATGATCTTGGATACTTCCTTGAAGAAACTAAGAATCAAACTGGGAAGAAAGACAAAAAACTGTGCCTTTTTCATTTCAACTGTTGTCATTAAAAAAAAAAACCCAAAATAGTACATTTCTACTGTTTTTAACATATTAATCACAGTAATTTAAATTCCCTGATACTTCCAATTTCTTGGCTGATTCTGGTATTGTCTCTTGATCATGTTTTCTGTTTTGTGTGTTTTGATTGACAGTATTTATGCAGAACAGTAGATGCCGAAGTCGATAGTATTTATACCTAAAAATGGTTATGCTTGCATTTTGTTGCCTTTGTCTTAGTTGTGTCAGTGAATCAGAAGCTGAGCCAAGTTTGGGTTTTGTTGTTGTCGTTGTTAGCCTCAGTCCACCATAGCTTAAAATTCATCTAGTGTTACCTTGTGCTTAGAGGGATGGCTGGTTTACCAGAGATTTCTTTCTCAAAGTGTGTCTAGCTTTCCTTTGTATGTGCATGTCAGGGAAGTTCTCTTTCCACATTTTTTGCCTTCCCCCCAGAAGATCTTCTCTTATTTGTTACTCAGTGCAGCCTGAGTATTAGGGAACCAGTAAAGGGGATATTTTCACTTGTCCTGATTTGTCTCAGCCTTAGGCAGTTCCTGTTCTGGAGCTTCCTAGGTGTTTCTTACTCTTCATTCCCCCCAGAGAGAGAGGAAAATGATCTGGATCTAGGAAAATTTTCTGTTCCCTTTCTCATGTCTCTTTTGACCACCTATCCCAATTTTAGGCAACTCAGAGCTCTTGTTCAACAGGGGAGAAAGATTTAGAGGTGGATTCAAACTTCTTTGGAGTAGTTGCTGCATCTCTCTACTGGGTGAGCACTGAAAGTGAGGCCTTCCTTCTCAGCCTTCTCGTGTGCCCCTGCTCTTTTTCTGGAGTACCAGGTAACGTCTCTAGAGAAAAATCTGAGTGGGTACAAACATCTTTCTTTCTTCCTTCCTCCCTCCCTCCCTCCCTTTCTTTCATTTATTTGTGCATACAGAACTGGGGTACAGGCCAGAGGTGCAGGGGTGGTGAGAGACTTCATCAGAGACAGAGTGGGGAGCAGAACAGGCAGACAGATGAAGTACACAGCTAAGGGGAGCAGCGGGGGGATCAGGAGTGGTCTGCTGCGCCATGTGAATCACCTCCGGGGTCAGGGATTGAACTCGCACTGAAGCAGCTGCAGCCAGCTTGCAGTGCTGCGTGCTAACCAGCTGTGTCACCAGGCAAGGCCAGATTTTGTAACTTTTACCTAATTACCAATGAGGAAGCTTTACTTTATATTTTATACAAAATTTTACTTGTAAGAGTAAAAATGAATCACAGATTGTAAGTGAAAATGACTTTTTATTTATATTTGCCTTATTTTTTCCTTCTATTCCTTAAAAAATGATCTTTTAAGGAGTATAAAGGACCAGAGGAGAAAATAACAATAATAATAATGAACAACTATATACCAGAGACATTTTACAGGGGTGGAGTGGGGCATGGGATCAAAAATGGGGGGGTGGGTGGAGGAGCAGTGCACTGTGCTATGGTGATGGCGCACTGGGTGAATTGGTGGTGGGAAGCCCACAGGGATTACAACTGAGATGGAAAAGGCACAAAATGATGTAATAATAAACTGTTATTAAAAAAAATGATCTTGTAAAATGAGAATACTGCAGTGCTGTAGGGGAAGAAAGGGAAAAGAGGTGGTTACATTGTGAGGATGGGAAAAAGGCAGGCATTGGGATCACTAGGCAACAGGCTGTGAGAAATGTAGCATTTCTTATTTGTGTCACCACTTAACTATGGAAGAACCACCCTAGAGCCTAACCTGGTATTTCCTTTTAATCAGGTCCAGCTGTTGGTCCTGTGAACATACTTTCTTCTGAGTACTAAGGGTGTGTTTTCTCCTTTCGTATGCTATCATATGGCTCTTACAAATCACCTGGAATGTACTTGTGCTTCAGGAGTCCCTGTTACACTGGTCATTTTTCTTTATGAATCACAAGTAAAACACTCACCCCAAGTTGCATATAAAAACTTTAAGACAAAGAATGTGACTTGACCACGTAAATATTCTTCTTCATCTTCTTCTTCTTTTTTTTTTTTTATGAATAGAGTTCTTGTTTTTAATTTGATGAGCAGGGAACTTTCCAACTCTAACCCTCTCTTTACAATCTGTCTTTAATTTGCAAAAAAAGATGCATTCCAATTTTTCAGACATAAAACTCTTTAATGGATTTTTTTGGATTTGCCTGTCTGTAGTCATGTGGGATTATCCTGAAATCCAGCATATAACATTTCATGGGTTTCAATCTCCTGTTTTCATGTGCACATTTGCATTTACTACTTTGATATTAAAGAAAGATGACATCTCACCTTAATCTCCTTAAATAATACGTCTTTGAGACTCTCAAACTGTTTTTTATGGTGTTGTTTTCCAATAAGGTCTTCCTTGAAAGAAATATGCACACATTCTCAACATCTTGCATCATTTACTTCATTTAACTTATTCTTTGTGAGACATAATCTGTACGTACTTTTAAAACTGCTCTGTGTTTAAGCATGAGCCACTTTAATTCTGTCTTTTTGGTGACCCTGAGAAATATTTTTTCCCCCGTTTTTAGGATCTTCTCTCTATTACCTCTTAATGACTAAAACTTTCTGAATCACATCACTGTACAGAGCTTGTCCATATACTCATCTTAATAAATTAAGACAAGGTAATTTTAAGTAGTAGTAATCATCTATTTTTAGCTGAAAAAATGGGTAGTAATTAAAGGTATGAACATTGGAGTTAGACCACAAAATTATTAATATTATTTTAAAAATATACATGCATGCAGAACTGGTGTACAGACCAGAGGTGCAGGGACGGTGAGAGGATTCACCAGACACAATGGGGAGTGGAACAGGCAGATGGATGAAGTACACTGAGGGGAGCAGCAGGCGAAGCCAGAGAGGTCTGCTGTGCCATGTGGATCACCTGCCTGGTAGGGGATAGAACTTGCAGTGAAGGGCTATGGCTAGCTTCACAGTGCTGCACTTTAACCTACTGCACCACCAGAGAAGGCCCACACAAAATTATTACAATAAATAGAGGTTTGTTAAAAAAACAAATACCTATTTTGAGATATAAACATTGTTAGTGAAAGCGTTCTAAATATTTCCAAAAGCTTAAAAAGCCCTTAACTTTATTTTATGCTTTTAGATGATGCATATTATCAGTGTGTTGTTTATAAAGTATGACTTATTAATAAGAATTTGCCAAGTAACATGAATATATAGGAAAACAGCCATATGTCTAAGGAAGAAAGCGTTCTTGCAGTGATATTTGTAGAAAAAATTACTGTCTTCTTTTTGTTAGTAGAAGGTCCCAGCTGACTTCCTTTTTTTCTCATAGCTTGGAATTGTGCTTCATACACAGACAACTGACAAAGGTGGTAAGATTTAAAGTGAAAAGGATTCAATCATAGTGATGACTACAACAATATATACAAAATGTTAAGAGTAGTTATACTTTTGTAGTGTGAATAACAGGTGTATTTTGTGACTTTATTTTTACTTTCCTACAATTTAAAATACTGTTAAAGTATAGCTTTAACCATCAGGGAAAAAAAGCCTGTGACTTAGTTATTATGGTATCATCAGTTTTTAATTCATGCCTGGCATATTATAGGTTCTCATAGTGAATCAAGTGTTAAACATTAAACAAGCAATAAAGGAATGTAAAATTTCATTACTTATAGGTATATTATACATTTTGAACCACACTATTTGAAATGAAATAATTAATGAACAAGTTCAGTCACAATAGGTTCATATTACTTATAATGCATTTTTCTAATTTGTAATTACCAGATTTATAATTTAAGGATATATATATATATAATTATAAATTTGTAATTATAGGATTACTTTTTGTGAAATTTTATGCAATTATCCAGTTCTATATGCACCCCCCCAAAGGAAATACATTCTTACCAGCACCTTAAATGCCAACTGTATGCTTTTCCCTGTATGTCTGACTCTCCTGATAAGGTAAACATTCTTCTAGATTTTATAATAAATCATTCACTTACTTTTCTTTACAGTTTTGCCACTTATCTTTATGTAGATCCCTAAATAATGTTACTTAGTTTTGCTTTTTTGGGAAATTTTTTGAAAATGGAATGAATCTTTAAGTTTTCTTCTGTGATTTCCTTCTTTAGGTCATGTTTCAATATTCATCCATTTTGATGAATATAGGCATAGTGTATTTAGTTTCCTTTCTTTAGGGCTCCCATTGGTATAAACATACTATAATATATTTAACTTTAATACTTGTATCATTTCCAAGTTTATTACAAACAGTGTTGTCATGAACATTCTGAATATTGCCATGAATGATTTTTTAATGAAAGAGTTTCTTTTGGAGTTGAAAGACAAGTTTGCAAAGTATATACATCTTTACCTTTGTTACATATTAAAGAAAAGTCTTTCAGTGTTATATTCCAATGTACCCTGTTAAGGGTAGGATAAATTTGAAAATTCTTATCACATTCCTGCCAGTACTGGGTCATCACAGTTTAGGTCATTTGCCAGTTGGATGGGTTGCAATGTATTTTTAACTTCAGACACACCTAGTTTTTTAAAAAATTATTTTTTACATCATTTCTTCATTTTCTGCATTTTTTTCTTCTCAGTTGTAACCCCGTTGGGCTTCCCACCATCAGCTCACCCATGTGCCATCCATAGTCCCTTGCACTCTTCCCACCCCAGTTTTGATCCATTCTTTCCATCCCATAACATGTCTCTGGTTTAAAGTTGTTCATTGTTTTCATTTCTACATCATTACATTTGCTTCTCGCCTGGACACCCCCTCCATCCCTGCCATCAGTGACACCATCCAGTATTTTTCTTTTTTTAAAGATTCATTTATTTATGCATATAGAACTAGGGTACAGGCTAGAAGTGCAGGATTCACCAGAGACAGAGTGGGGAGCAGAACAGGTAGATTGTCAAAGTACACTGCTGAGTAGAGCAGCAGGCGAAACAGGAGAGGTCTGCCTCACCATTTGGTTCACCTCTAGGGCGGAGGGTCAAACTTGCATCAAAGCGGTTGCAACTAGCTTGCAGTGCTGAGACTTAACCCATTGTGCTACCAGGGAGGGCCCTATTTGACCATTTCTTTTTGGCTTATTTCATTAAGTATGTTGTTGCAAAAGGCATGAGTTTATCTTTTTTGATTGCTGAGTAATATTCCATTGTATATATGTACCACATCTTTTTAATCCAGTCATCTACTTTTGGGCATTTGGGTTGATTCCATATTTTTCCTATTGTAAATAGTGTAGCAGTAAACACGGGTGCACGTAAATTTTTGAATCAGTGTTTTGTGGATAGATACCTATGAGTGGGATTGCTGGGTCAAATGGAAGCTCTATTTTTAGCAGTTTGAGATATCTCCAAACAGCTTTCCATAGTGGTTGTACTAGTTTGCATTCCTACCAGCAGTGTTTGGGAGTTCCTTTTTCTCCACATTCTCACCAACATTTGTTTTAACAAGGTACTATTCTCAGTGGTATGAGGTGGTATCTCATTGTGGATTTAATTTGCATCTCCCTTATTGTAAGTGATGTTGAACATTTTTTTTCATATGATTTTTGGCCATCTGCATTTCCTCTTTGGAGAAGTGTCTTTTTAGCTCTTCTGCCCATTTTTTGATGGGATGGTTCACTTTATTTTTCTTGAGTTCAATCAGCTCTTTGTATATCTTTGTGACTAGTCCTTTGTCATTAGTATTGTGTGCAAAATTTTTCACCTAATTTGTTGGGTGTCTTTTTTTTTTTCATTTTAGCTGTAAATTTTAATGAAAGTTGTATATAAACTACTTTATTCCTGCATCTTCTCAATTGTTTCTTCCTTGTATTTGCCCTTTTCCTTTCCTACTTGGCGAGATTTGGATTTGCGTTCTAGGATCTTTTTGCGGTGTTTGTCCAGCTTTAGTCTAGTGATAACCACCTTGCTGGGGTGAATGCCCACATGAACGGTTGTGCCATTGGCCTTCTCCCGCTGCACTCGTTCAATGTAGATGATTTACTTCTTCCTGTAAACCTGGACTACTTTGCCAATTTGCTGTCCTTTATAGTGTCCCCGAACAACCTGAACTTCATCATCCTTCCGGATGGGCATGGACCGGACATTGTACTTCTGCCTCAGCTCTTTGGAAAGAGGGGAGGACATGATCTTCCTACGAATGTGGGAAGGTGCATTGAAATGCCTTTTACGATTCTTGCTCCAATCGGAAGTCACAAAGGGATTGAACTTCATTTTGGCCGCTGGTGCTTCAGCGATGGCCGCAAAAGGGAAGAGAGCCTGTTGGGTGTCTTTTTATGTGTAGTGTGTCTCTTTTGCTCGTTAACTTGATGTAGTCCTAGCTGTTTATCCTTTCCTTGAGTGTTGTATCTTTAAAGATGTTACTGAGGTGTATGTAGAGTAGTGTTTCACCAACCTCTTCTTCCAGATATTTTATGGTTTCAGGTCTTATATCTAGTTCTTTAATCCACTTTAAGTTGGTTTTTGTGCATGGCGTGAGGTAGTGATTTAGCTTCATTTTTTTGCATGTAGCAGTCCAGTTTTCCCAGCACCATTTGTTGAGCTAACTTTCTTTGTTCCATTGCATGTTCTTTGCTGCTTCACAAAAAATTAGCTGTCCGTAAGCCTGTGGGTTTATATTTGGGTTTTCTGTTCATATCCACTGGTCTATATGTCTCTTCTTGTTCCTGTACTATGCAGTTTTGATAATTATGACTTTATAGCTTGCAGTCCAGGATTGTGATGGCTTTGGTCTCTTTAGTCCTAGTCAGGAGAGTATTGGTTATAGGAGGCTTTTTGTGGTTCCATGTGAATCTCATCAATATTTATTCTGTTTGAAGAATGCCATTGAGATTTTTATTGGAGTAGCATTAAATCTGTATCAGTAAAATGTTGAAAAGCAGTGGTGATAGTGGACATTCTTGTCTTGATCTTAGAGGAAAGGTTTTCAGTTTTTCTCCATTGAGGGTAATATTAGCTATGCATTTGTCATATATGGCTTTTATCATGTTAAGGTATGTTCCTTCTATTCTGAGGATTTCTAGGGCCTTAAAAATAAATACTGAACGTTTTTGAATGCCTTCTCTGCATCTATTGATATGATTATATGGCTTTTATTTTTCTATCAGCTGATGTGATGGATTATGGTAATTGATTTTCTGATGTTGAACCGTTCTTGTGCTACTGGAGTAAAACCCACTTGGTCATGGTGAATTACTGTTTTAATTCAGGATTGGATTCTGTTGGCTAAGATTTTTTTTATATCTTTATATTGTAACAAACTTAATGATTTCCTTTTACATACATAACTTAGGTTTATTCTTCTATTAAGTTCTGTAGGTTTTGACAAACCTTAATCCTTTGTATTTGCCATTATAGTAGCATACAGAGCAGTTCCATGGTCTTAAAATATTCCTTGTGCTTTTCTTATTTATCCTCTGTCCCTTCTCCTGGATACTTCTTTGCAATCACTGATCTGAGATCTACCTCTGGTTTTACTTTTTTTAAAGATTTATTTATTCATACAGAACTGGGGTACAGGCCAGAGATGCGGAGGGTGAGAGGATTCACCAGAGATAGAACGGGGAGCAGAACAGGCAGATCGATGAAGTACATTGCTGAGGGGAGCAGCAGGCAGGTCAGGAGAGGTCTGTCCCACCATGTGGTCACCTCTGAGGCAGGCGGGAATCAAACTCATGCGGAAGTGGCTTTAGCTTCTTAGTGCTGTGCTCTAACCCACTGCGCCACCAGGGAGGGCCCTGGTTTTACTTTTTTAACAATATTACAGGGTGTGTGTGTATGTGTATTATATTTCTGTTTTTTATTTTTTTAAAATAATATAATAGTTTATTTTTAATCCCCATGGACTTCCCATCACCAATTCACCAGTGTGCCATCAACATAGTCCCGTGCACTCCTCCCACCCCCATTTTTGATCCCATTCCCCACTCCACCCCATAAAATGTCTCTGGTATATAGTTGTTCATTATTATTATTTTCCCCCCTGGCCCTTTATACTCCTGCTATGAGTGAAACCATCCGTTATTTTTCTTTTTCTTTCTGGCTTATTTCACTAAGCATGATCCCTTCCATCCATGTTGCTGCAAAACACATGTGTTTTTATCTTTGATTGCTGACTAATATTCCATAGTGCATCTGTACCACATCTTTTTAATCCAGTCATTTACTTTAGGGCCTTCAGGTTGATTCCATGTCTTTCCTATTGTAAATTGTGCAGCAGTAAACATGGGGATGCTGGTGAAAAGCTATACATTTTTAAATTTAGGAAGGCATGTTAACCCTGAGATAGATGGGTAGTTTGGTCTCTTGGAATAGTTAGCCCAGTTGCAAATTCAAAGGAAAAGTCCTTGAAGGAAATTAAAAGTGCTAGTCTACTAACTGTATGAAAAAAAAAAGAAAAAGCAAAAATCTTACTGCTAATATGGAGAAAGTCTTAGTGATTTGGATCCCCTACAAAACTCCTTTAAGCTAAAGACTAGTAATCCAGAGCAAGACTCTAACTCCTCGACTTTATGAGGACTGAGAGGTCAGGAAGCTGCAGAAGAAAATTTTGAAGCATGACCCTAATGGCCACAAGGTTTAAGGGAAGAAGCCATCTCTATAACATAAAAGTACAACATGAAATAGCAAATGCTAATGTAAAAGCTGTAGTAGGTTATCCAGAGATGTAGCTGAGATAATTAAACAAGGTGGGTTTTACTGAAAAACAGATTTCCAGTGTAGCCCTAACAGGTCTTATATTGGAGGAAGCTGCCATTTATTAGGAGGTAAAATGGTAATAATACCTCATGTAAAAGGTAAGAATCTTACAACAATATCCCTATCCTTTGTGATAGTGTTGTTGTATGTGTCTAAAACCCCAGGCATTGTAAATCCAACAGAATAGTGTTTTGTTTTTTACAGCTATATTACTTAAAAAATTTAAGGTGAAAAGATGTTTTCATATTTACTCTCAAATTTACCATTTCCTGTGCTTTTCATTCTTTTCCAAAGATCTGAATTTTCATCTGGTATCGATTTCCTTCAGCTTGAAAAACTTCCCTTGGAATTCACATGAGGAAGGATTCTAGATAATAAGTTCTTTATTTTTATTTTTTCTGAAACTTTTTCTTAATTCTTAAAGAATGTTATCACTGAATATAGAATTCTAGATGGGTTCCCCCCCCCAAACATTTTAATGTATTTCATTGTTTTATGGCTTCTTGCCTGTGTGACGTACATTAGCTACATGAGCCTTCAAGGCATTTGTTTCATTTGGCACTTTATTACAGATGACCACAAGCAATATTTTGATTAACTGTGATGCCACTGTATGCCAGGGGCTGTTAGCATCTCATTTCCCATTGGCAGGGACCTCATATTTTCCTCAAATCCAGGGGTCCAGATAGACCAACTTCAGAATCCCATCTTTGGTCTTCTGTTCACTGGGGCCGTATCTTGTAATAAGTCTGAATCAGTACATGCCCGATCAGGAGACTGGAAGTTTAGTATTATATTGAGTAAAATAAAAGTGTGTAAGATTAAAAAGAACTTTTTAGAGAACTTTAAAATTTATGGAAATTATCCAAGAAAAGACTAACTTAGAAGGGTGTCCCTTCCTTAAGGCTAGAGACCTTGTTGGAGAAGGTATACTTGCTGCCCATTGGAAAGCAGAGAAATTTCTGATTTTCCTGGACCAAAACTGGTAGGCAGTTCATAGGCAAGCACAAAGCAACTCTTGGGCCCAGGCAAGCCTTACTCTGTTTATCTCAGTCTCAAGAAAGGCATGCAAGAGGCATGGTAGGGGTGTGACATTTAGAGAGTTGTTGGAGACAAAGTTAAAGCAGAAGGAGCAAGTAAAGGGGGTTGCAGCAGCAGTGTGGGCAGGAGGCTTGGACCATGTACTATCTGTATGGAGAGTATAGCAGAAAGGTAATCATCAGATAGAGCTGAGGGATTTGTATTTGCTAAGGGATTGCAGATTCTGAGCACTTTATTGAGGCAGAGTGCAAGGCGATGTCCTTATCCTGATACTACTGATTATCTGTGCAGCCAGAAGCAGTATGGAGCTCTCCTCCTCCTGCAGTGGTCTTCTAGTGCCCTCTGCTGAGAAAGCTCAACATCATCGTTGTAAAGGAAAATACTTCCCATTATTGCAGAGCAGGTATTGGAGGGTGAATTTGGAGGTGAAAGACAATAAATTAGTTACATCCATTTTAACTCCTTAGGTCAGTTAGACTGTGACTTCCTATTAAGTTCTAGCTACCCTTTACTGTGTGAATTGTAAGTGTTCTCAAATAAAAGGCCAGCCCACTGTTCTTCCTTCTTTCAAAGGTTGATTCCTTTCCATTTTTTTTTGTTTTTATTTTCCATTTTGCCTTTTTTTTATTTTCTTTTATATTCTCAGTTGTATATTGTATTTTTCATCATTTATAGTGCTTATTTTTGGAAGTTGATACATGTGTATATACTTATTTGTCATTGGAAGTAGAATCTGCACTTGTATTAATGGAAGGAAAAATTTTATACTGTGAAAGATAGTTGGTAGTATAATTATATCTAACACATATGGAAAGTTTGTCATATATCTTAAGATACATTATTTTATACCACTTTACTGGGTAGTTATTATCTCTAGTGGTTTTTCAGATTGAGGCTTTTGAAGCTGAGAGAGGTTCTTATTTCTGATACCACATAGCAAAGCTAGTATTTGAGTGCAAATGTGCTTTGACAGTACATGTCATATACTTACAGAAGTACAAATTAGTTCGCAGTGTAAAAAATTTTAAAAAGTTCTATAATTTCTGCTTTAAATTCCCATTAAAATTCTAGTCCCTGAAGTACACAGTGGTTTGCTGTCTTGTTTTGGTAATGAATTCTTTTGTGGAGTACAGTAGATAGTGTTTGCTAAATTGGACTTATTTCAGTCTAAAAAGCCATTCACATATTTCTATGTACTGTAGTATGAGGTTATTAAGTAAAAATACTTTCAGGATTTTAATAGGTCAGTTAATTCTTCAATGTGTATTTTGTTGATTTTCAGATTTAATCTCATGTTTCCTTGAGCTCTTAATACTCAGGATAAAAGAATGAATTTTTTGTTATATCATGGCACCCACACAATTTCCATTTGTGGTACTTAACATCCTGCCTGTTGGAAATATGCAATATAATCAGACTCTTTACACAAAATTTCTAAAAATATTCTGTTTAAGTAAAAATTTTCTCCTTTCCCATCTATTTAAAAAAGATGTGAATGTATTTACTGCCTGAAAGATTTAAAAACTGGCACATTTTATTCGTAGATAATTTTTTTTT
>NW_004567130.1:8192348-8193030 GCF_000260355.1 Condylura cristata | reverse complement strand
CATTGCTGAGGGGAGCAACAGGCAGGTCAGGAGAGGTCTGCCCCACCATGTGGTCACCTCTGAGGCAGGCGGGAATCAAACTCATGCGGAAGTGGCTTTAGCTTCTTAGTGCTGTGCTTTAACCCACTGCGCCACCAGGGATGGCCTGATTTATCTTTTTTTTTATTTACCTGTTTTATTATTTTATTTATTTGGTTTATTTTTATATCATCTTGTGCATTTTTCCATCTCAGTTGCAATCTCCTTGGGCTTCCCATCACCAAATCACCCATGTGCCATCACCATAGTCCAGTGCATTTCCCTCCACCCACTGTTTTTGACCCCATTCCCCACTTTACCCCATAAAATGTCTCTGGTGTATAGCTGTTCATTATCATTTTCTTGCCTGGTCTGTTATATTCCTGCTATGAGAGAAACCATCTGGTATTTTTCCTTTTTTTTCTGGCTTATTTCACTAAACATGATCTTTTCCAGCTCCATCCATGTTGCTGCAAAAGGCATGTGTTTATTTTTGGTTGCTGAGAAATATTCCATTGTGTATATGTACCACATCTTTTTAATCCAGTCATCCTAGTTTGGGTATTTGGGCTGTTTCCATGTCTTTCCAATTGTAAATAAAGCAGCAATAAACATAGGGTGCAGGTATCTTTTTGAATCAGTGTTTTTGTGTCTTTTAGGTAGA
>NW_004567130.1:8174538-8189908 GCF_000260355.1 Condylura cristata | reverse complement strand
CAGATCGATGAAGTACACTGCTGAGGGGAGCAGCGGGCGGGTCAGGAGAGGTCTGTCACGCCATGTGGTCACCTCCGGGGCAGGTGGGAATCGAACTCACGCGGAAGTGGCTTTAGATTCTCAGTGCTGTGCTTTGACCTGCTGCACACCAGGGAGGGCCATTCCTTATTAAATAATTTTTTTAAAAAAGGTTTACTTATTTATGCATACAAAACTGGGTACAGGCCACAGGTGCAGGGCGGTAAGAGGATTTACCATAGTCAGAGTGGGGAGTAGAACAGGCAGATTGACCAAGTACAGAAGAGGTCTGCTGTTCCATGTAGATCACCTCTGGGGCTGGGGATCAAACTTGCAGTGAAGGGTTGTGATTAGCTTGCAGTACTGCTTTTTAACCCCCTTGCCACCAGAGATGGCCCTTAAATGATTATTAATATGGTTTTCCGTGAGTTTGTTTTTATAGTTTTCAGTTAAAAGCAGCTTGTCCAATTCTTGTTTGACTTAAAATTTTAAGCTTTAATTTTATTCCTTAGATTTCCAGTTTGCTATATTTGCTTTTAAATTCTGTACTTTTCTGATGAGACATAATTAAAAATTAAAAACCATTGTTCCATTTTCCTTACCTACTTGTTACTTAACCTAGGAAAAATTGTTTCAGTCCTTCTCAAAAAGTATTCTATTTTTTTTGTTTTCCTTCTCAAAATTTTCTATAAAATTATCACTGAATATAGATATTATTACTGCTTCTTGGGACGTTCCATCAGTGCTGTTTGCTGGGACTGTAATTATTTCTTCATAGTAATTCATTAATTTTGTATTTACTTATTCCATACCATATTGTTTGTTCTAATAACAGACAATTCAGTTACTTACCAGTGAGCAAAATTGCTGATGTGGAAGATGTGCCATGTTTACCCTTTGGTTTGTGTTTCTTCTCCAGCACTGTCTATTTATATGTATCTCTCTCTTTTATATATATATATATATCTACATATAGAGAGGTTTATATATCTATTTTTGAAGTACTGCCTTATAGAGTGTTATTTTTGACTTATAAATAAAATGTAACTTAGATGGGGTACCTGGAAGGTTATAGGAAATCCTTTGCAAAAGTTTCATCCAGGACTTGCCTTGGATCATATATAGTCTGGGTACTTCTTTCTTCTCTCCTTTGTCAGAGAAAACAACAGAAGCAAGACTTCACTGTTTTCTCAGCTAGCTCTGTGATCATGAGTAAATTACTTAACCTTTCTGAGGATCTGTGTCCTTGCTTACAAAATATGAGTGGTGATGTAGCTAACTGATTGGGCTAGTAAAGTGCTGAGCACATAGAAGGTTCTCAGATATTTTTTACTCTTTATGCAGTCCTCTCCCCCCCCCCCCCCACTTCCTTTTGAAAGTCCAGAGGACAGAACTACAGCAAGTTCTGTTTTTTGAGTTACCTGAAGTGTGGATCTCTGGGGCTAGGCAAGTGGACTGTTGGTGACTTCAGTTTTAACTGAAAGAATATCCTCAGTATCCAAGCCAGTCTTTTTATAGTGAAGGTGGCCACTCACTTAGACTTTCTTTTAAATGGGTTCACACTCCTTTTACTGAAGAATTTCTGCCGGTAACAGTAAACATTCAGTTAGCTGACTTTCAGTAGTTGGCGTTGTAACCCATGGCTGAAGCCAGAGGCTGTTAGAAGTGGTGCCTCCTGGAATGGGGTATTGTTGAGAATGGAGAGTTCTAGGGAAAATGTGAACAAAGTATTAAATTTGGGTTGGAGACTCTGATAACAAATACAAGGGACTGCAGGAGTAGCCTCCAGTATTCAATGTTGGGGATTCAGCATTTGAGTATTTCAGCGTTCAGATCTTTAGTGATTGTGGAGTCAGCGATTTCGGCTCCCACCAGACTGATCTTCCAGGAGACTGTTGTGAGCCTCTGAAGGATGTGGGGAGGCTTTCAGTAGCCTACCTCAGAGAGAAGTTCAGAGGCTATGGAAATAGTTGAGGGACTGAAACTGTTCTCAGTTTTGCTGCTGTTACAGCCTGGCAGGGAACACGAAGACCCAGGCTCTTGCATGCGTATGGCTGTTTATCTGGTCGTTTGGCTGCTGCAGCTCCTGTTTTGAGTATAGATTGTCTGGTACTATACTAGGGCATCTCAACAGCTCCAGCAGCATTTTCTGTTGTTGTTGGAACCTGAGTTTGAACCTGGCCTACAGTCTGGCTGTTGTGAGCTCCAGGCCCAAAGTGACAGGAAAACGCTATCTTGTGAGTGTGTTTAAGGCTTTAAAGCAGTCGACACTGGGTGAGGTAAATGGGCATTTTTGGCCTCAGTAACTCTTTGTTTTTCCCTGGTTTGTTAAATAAATTCCATTCTTGTTGTCCTCTTAACCTGAGTGCTCTTGCAGTTGTGTGCATGGATGAAGAACTCAGACAGTGACTGGTAAACTATTTGGGCAGTGTCGTTGGCCAGTTTCAGTGCCCCTGCTGCCTTCTGTCAGCACAAGGAAGCAAAGAGTGAGATGGCCCCAGCGTTTACTTATTTCTCTACTCTTTGGATTTGAGAGTTTCTGAGCCTCATTAGGATTATAATGAGAAAAGGTCTGTAAATCTGTTACAAGGTTAGACTGAATTATGTATTTTTAAATTAATATCTAAAACATCTGAGAAGAGGGGTCTTTGGGCCTCTTTAATGGCACCTATCAATTTTACGTTGTATCTCCTTTGCTTTTTTTACCTTATAGACACTGATAATACAGCAGTAAATGCAGACTTTAGAACCCATGATTGCAGAATTTTCTTATTTATATATTAGTTGACAGACACATAAATCATAGGGATTATGATAAATGTTAAGAGGTAAATACACAGAGTATTGGAGAATAAACAGAAGAGATGCGACTTAGAGACATTATCAGAATTCATTTCAGATAAGATGACTATTAACATCAGACATGAAAGCTGAGATAATTTTAGCTTTGTGAGGAGGCTGGAGTACAAATGCTTTCAGGCAAGAAATCTTGTGTTTCCTGTATTGACAGAGAGGATTTAGGTTGCAATATTTACCGGGAGGGACATAGTGGTAGGAGATAAAATTAGGTAGACAGGGCCAAACTGTATAGAAGTTTAATTTTAATAGCATTCCGAAGCCATTTGATTGCTTTAATTAGGGAGTGGACTGACTTGATTTGAATTTTTAAAGGTTACTCTGGAAATTGTGAGGTGAGTAAATTGTTAGGTAGCCCAAAGTGGAAATGGGGAGATATGAGATGTCTTTATTTTCAAAAAAGATTTATTTAATTATGCATACAAAACTGGGGCACAGGCCAGAGGTGTTAGAGGTATGAGTCCTCCAGAGACAGAATGGGGAGCAGAACAGGCAAATTGACTGCCGAGGGGAGCAGTGGTGGCACAGGAGAGGTTTGCCTCACCATGTAGGTCACCTCCCTGGCCAGGGATCAAACTCATTATGCTGTGGCTGTCCATAGCTCCATAGTTTAAAACCCCTGCAAAAATATCATTATTTTATATCCTTGTTAATTTTTTTCACAGTGTAGGGATTTCTCCTCTCAGTGTGGTCAGTTAACACTGACAAGACTTGTTAATGAAATGCGATATAAAAGAAAAGGCAAAGATGATTTCAAGTTTTCTGCCCTTAGTAACTGTTTGGAAAGAATAGACTAAGGAAAGAAGAAGGAGAAATCAAGAGTTCTGTTTAGGACCTAAACTTATATTAAGTTTAAGATACTGCTAATACCTCAAGATGATATCTCAAATAGGCAGTCAGGATTTGACTCTAGAACTCAGAGTAGAGTTAATGCTAGAGATAAAAATTAGGAGTTATCAATATGTAAATATTACTTACCACTATGGGATAGGATGCAACAACTATGATCATGTGTAGCTTAAGATAAGAGAACTTGGTACTGAACCTTATGAAACTCATCATGTAGAGCTTGAGCTGAAGAGATGACAAAAAATGAGAGGAAGCTACCAGTGCAATGGGAACAAAACCAGAAGAGTTTAATATCATTAATGCCAAGAAAAACCAGTTTCAATGTAGGGTGACTGTCAGATGTTTCAAAACAAGTGAGAGGTTGATTAAGATGATTCAGAGAACCACCATTGCACTGGCAATAAGGGGTATTGTCTTTGGTAAGTGACAACAGTGTAATGGTGCTGCCAGATACCATGTTCATAATACGAAAAATGAAGATGGAATTTGAGAACGTTGGAGGGCAGTATTTTTGTAAAGTATAGCTATGAAAGTAAACAAAGCAATGAGGTGATGTTTAGGAATAGATTTCACATGTTAAAGTACTATACTTATCTCCAACCTATGAGGGAGGCATTTAAAGACACATTTTCTAATGCTAATCCTTAAGTTGAAAGTTATATATATATATGACATGAACTTCATTTTAGCCTTGTTTGTCAGAACATGACTAATACTCTACTGTACTCTTTTCTGTTCAAACGATTCAGATTTTATTATAACCAAGGAAATATATACTTGTTTGTTATAATAAGGTTTCATATTAAATTTCTTTATGTATTACTCCACTTGTTCCATTAATAGAGGTATGTAAAATTTTCTACAATAATTGTGAATTTTCCCACTTTGCCTTTTTTGTTTTGATATGTTACTGGGTTGCATTAATCAGCTTTTGCTGCATAGCAATCTCAGAAATCTCTATGGTTTATAACAATGAACACTGTCTATGCTGTAGGTAGTTCTGCTTAAGCTCCAAGTTGAATTAAGTTATATGTCATCATGTAGCCCCAGCTGATGGGGTAAAACTATTGGGGACATTATTCTAATGGTAGACCAGACTTAATACAAACTGCCTATGTTCATGTTATGGTAATAGACAAAATTTGACTAATCAGGTATCACAGTCAAGCCCAACATTAAACAGAATGCAGGAGATTTCCTTTAGTGATATGTTCTAGGAAATGTATATTTGCTGAAGAATCACCCAGTTTATCATATGGATACATGTAGATGAAGAATTGTGATACCTTCCTGCTAAATTAACTTCTTAAATTATTGCTATGAAGTATCTTTGTAGTAATGCTTATTTTGTGAAAGTCTCATACTCATAAAGCTTTATCAGTCTTTTTTGTTTTTACATGCTGTATCTATTTCTATCCTTATACTTGAGGTTTTTCCTGAATATATTTAGGGCATATCACTTGTTAAGTCATGTAGTAAGTTTTGTTTCATTATTTTTTTAAAAAGCTTATTGTGATATAATCCACATGCCATTATATCCTTTTAAAATACAGTTCAGTGGTTTTTAGTATATTCATGTAATTATATATGCATTACCACTGATTCTAGAACAGTTTTACCATTCCAGTCTTATACCCGTTATCTGTCACACCCCATTTTCCCAACCCTCTCAAACTTCCAGCCTCTGGGATGTTTTTATCTCTATGGATTTTACTTAGTCTAGATATTTTGTATAAATGGAATCCTGCAGTAGCTGGTCCTTTACGCTATATTTTAGGCTTATGCTAGTTCGTCATTCTGTTACCTGAAACCAGCTGCCTCAGCGGTGGGTGCCGGCAGGAGCAGTGGCTCTCTCAGCCTGTGCTCCACAGAGTGCTTTCATGTAACAGCATACTTCCTGGATTGTGGCATGGACTAATCAGGTATAAGCTATGAGCTGACTGGTGATAAATGGTCCACAGGATTGAAAAATGGTCCAGTCAGACTTGTGGGTCGAGCACCCTGAAAGAGGATATAAGCAGGATCAGCGGGAACTGAAAGAGATGACATTACCCCTCAAACAAGACTGATGGTTCCAGACTCTGAAGAAAGAAAAAAGATGATTCCAGTCATAGAAGGAAGAAGGGGAAGACTGTTCCTGGTGTCCAAGGAAAGAAGAAGCATCCAGCAGGTGACCTGTGAAGAGGGAAGAAAAGCCAAAGACCTCTGTGTGGGCCTCTGGGCCTCTCTCTGGTATGGTGCCTAAGGGAGCACCAAAGGCCCTGACCTGGTATCTAGAAGAGCTGTTTGTTGTTGGTGTCACCTAACTCACAAAGAGCTGTTAACACTTGGCCTTTCCTACACCACTTTCAGGGACTAGTAATGACCATCACTACTGGCCAGTGCTGTCTAGCACTCTTGGTGACCTAGCAACCTAGCAAATTATTGACATTACCTGGGTGAGATGATCATCCCCTTGTGAGTTCTTTGTTAACACTGTTTGTAAAATAAACCTCATGGTGGTAGTTCCTGGAGCCTGAGGTCTCTTGCAGTTGGGTACATTGTGAGACCGACAGTGACTATCCTTTTATCAGGCACTGCCCTTTGTTTGGCTGTAGCCCACAGACCTCCACTGTGTGGGTGCTGTATTGCTATAGCCCTTGGTTTTGGTTTTTGGCCTTTTGGCCTTTTGAGGTTTTTGGCAGCTCTTTGTCTCAGAGCCTGGACAGGTGGGTGGCCATTCCCTCCTTCCATCTGACCTCATGCCTTCTGCCCTATCCACCCCGCTTCAATTTTTTTTCCTTTGCTTTAACTCATTTTTTCCTATTGTTACAGGGCACCCCAGTGTGAACTGGGCTGTCTCTCTGTGGGTTCTCACCCTCCCCCCCCTAAAATTTAGTTGTTCTGCAGGGTCAATAATGGGTTTATTTACAAAAGGGGAAAGGGAAAGAAACAGCCCAGGGAAAGAGAGAGATTCAAGGTAACTAGAGTATCTTACCAGCTCTGCTGACTTGGAGCTCTAGTAACAAACTAACTGATAGCCTCCAGTTACCCCTTCCTGAGAGTGGTGGCCTCTTCCCCCTCAAAGTCCCAGAATGCCTGCTTAGCTGGAAGTTGTAGTTTTCAATCACTGGAGTAGGGGTTGGAGTCCAGAAAGCTGGAGTAGGGGGTTGGGGTCCACAAAACTCTGCAAAGTTCCTTTAGGATATCCTTCCCCTTAACACTATTGACTTGCTAATCTGTTATTAGCTCATCTATTGAATCATAATTTCAGTAGTTATTTTGTTAGTTCCAGTGTTTTATATTTTAAATATTAATATATATGAATGATCTGCTGAAATTCTCAATCTTTCAATATTGTGTATCTGTTAAATATTAATGATGTTACTATAAAAGTTACTTGCTTATTCTATTTTCTCTGATTAGCATGTGGTTCTCTTGTTTACTCTTTCTTGGCGTATCTGATAAATTTTGGTAGAAAGCTGGACATTGTGTGAATGTGAATGTGCAGAATATTTTGTACTAGTGAGATTCTTTCCCTACTAGGCTAATCAGAGACTGAGCTGAAGCTAGGTTTCTAGAACTTTCTATGGAGTTTTTTTTACTGATCACTGAGGTTTTTTTGCTATAATTATTGTCTTCTCAGCATTCTGAGAACTGCTGAAAATTTTCCTGCTTTTTGGAAGGCTTTCTGCTTAGCCTCTTCTGCACTATTTGGAAAAAGTCTTATGGAGAAAGCTAGCTGTGTGTCAGGCTTAGTTTTGGGCTTCGTTTTCTATTGCTCTTCTGCCTGGGATCTTGGCCCTTCAAGTTTCTAATTTTGTTTTACTAACCTCAGGAGACAAGCAAAGGCTCTGCTAGTTTCCTTATTTTCTGAAGCAACTTCTGTCTGAAGGAAGGCATGGATGGATTTTCCTTGACCTTTGCTCAGAACTAACAATGCCCCCAGGGGAAAAAAGAGTAGCAGAATATCTGCTCACCCTTCACTGTGGAATCTTGGTTTCCTTTAATCACAGTTGTTACATCAGCTCTCTCATAGACCTTTAAACAGTAAGTTAAAAAGTATATATTTAGATTTTTGGGAATATTTTTGGAAAAGTTGAACTACTTACTGTATTTTTCCCCGAAGTCATCTGGATAATCATGTTGCTTTTATTTATTAGTCAAGCAGTATAGATATAAAACTATAACTTTTATAGTTTATTCATATCTGTGCAGTTGACCTCCAGTTATTTACTATAAGATAGTAAAATTCTGATAAGAATTACTCCAAATCTTGGAGATTTATAATATGTGTATATGAGACATTAATTTGTGAAAGAATTGTTTACTACAATTCTTTAAAAGATTTCTATTTGGGGCCCTCCCTGGTGGCGCAGCGGGTTAAAGCACAGCGCTGAGAATCTAAAGCCGCTTCCGCATGAGTTCGATTCCCACCTGTCCTGGAGGTGACCTCTCCTGCCCCGCCCGCTGCTCCCCTCAGCAGTGTATTTCAAAGATCTGCCTGTTCTGCTCCCCACTCTGTCTCTGGTGAAGCCTCTCGCTGCCCCTGAGCCTCTGGCCTGTACCCCAGGTCTGTATGCACAAATAAATGGATCTTTAAAAAAGAAGGAAAAAAAAAAAAGATTTCTATTTGATCCTTTTAACTTTGTGAGAGTAAACATTATTATCTATTTTTAATTTTTCAATTAAATGTTGACCTTGAGGGCCCTTCCTGGTGGCACAGTGGACTAAAGTGCAGCACTATGAAGCTGTCTGAAGCCACTGCAACCCAAGTTCCATCCCCTGCCAGGGAGGTGATCCACATGCCCAGTAGACCTCTCCTGTTTCACCTGCTACTCTCCTTAGCAGTGTGTTTCAGTACATCTACCTGTTCTGCTTCCCACTTTGTCTCTGGTGAATCCTCTCACCCCTCACATCTCTGACCTGTACCCCAGTTCTTGCATGCATAAATGATAAATAAGTCTTTTTTTTTTTTTTAACAAAAATGTTGAGCTTGAATAGACTATGAATTGCCTGCTTTAGGTCAGAATTAGGTCTCAAACCCAGATCATACAACCTCAAATCTAGTATTTTCCCTACCTGCATCCATTTGGAACTCTAGAAATTGGTTCTTGTATGAATCAGTTAAGTAAGATATCACATATACATATTCTAAGGATAAATGTTTTATCTCTAACTTGTTTTGCTTTGTCAATACATGAAGTTGATACATTTTACTTCTATCTTGTCTGTTTTTCTTTATTCTCTAGTTCATTAAATTGACAAAAGCAAAATTAAAATGCCAGAACAGAAATAAGACCCTAAAATCATCTATAGGAAAATTTCTTCTATTCCTAACAGATCCAGATGACTCTGGGGGTTCCTGGAGCAGACTTTTGAATTACTTCAGTTACCTCCTTTTTTAATAAGCAGACACTTAGACACCATTACCAATACATTGCTTCTTATCATACCTCCTGCTAGTTGACCATTTTTGATCTGCTTTTACTTAGGAAACTAGATAACCAAAGATTTGAAACTTGTCTTAAAAATAAGAATACCATGTTGGACCTTAGAAGGTAGCTGGAACAGCTTTTCTTTACCTTGTAAAGAAAATTAAGGTCCAATGAAGTAAAGTGCCTTGCCCAAGATGCACAGTCAGGTAGTGAATACAGTTAGTGTAAGAAGAATGGCGTTTTCTGCTGACTCTATCATAGTGTTCAATTTTTCGATCATTTTTATTTTTTAGGCCCTGAATGAGGGCCTCAGCAACTGTAATGAGTAAGGACATACGACATACTTTTTGAATGTTTAGAGATCTGTTATACCTCTAATTGAAGTGCATCTTCTTCTTTTTTTTTTTTAGATTTATTTATTTATGCTTATAGAACTGGGGTATAGGCCAGAGGTGTAGGGGTGGTGAGAGGATTCACCAGAGACAGTAGGGAGCAGAACAGGCAGATTTACGAAGTACAATGCTGGGGGGAGCAGGAGGTGAGGCATGACCACGTCATGTGGCTCACCTCCTTGACCAGGGTTCAAACTTGTGCAGAAAAGGTTGAGGCTAACCTGTTAAGCTACCAGGAAGGGCCAAAGTGTTTCGTTTTAGAATTTTAGGGAACTTTGTACTTCCTTCCTAACTGATAAATGAATTCTGACAGGCATTTTACTTCAATATGTTTGGTTTGTGGGATTGTGATTAAATAAGTGATTACATGATTTATACTTATTTAATCATATATACTAATACTCAAAAAATGTCTGTCATCTGTGATTTTGGAACCAGTAACTATTTTGTAAACTAACTAGTAAACATCTCAGTTCACTGAAACCTATGCAGCTGAAAGTCTATAACCTCTGAATCTGAAATATTTATGCTGAAGTCAGAAAAAAGCAGTTATAGAAATACTTAGATTACTGCTAAAAGTTGCCAAATACAATTTTTGATGTGATGGTTGAGACATTTTGTAGCTTAAGAACTTAAGAGTTTCCTTACCACAAAGCCAGTGTTGCCATTGGCTTGTATATTGGACCTAATTGGAAGTGTAGTGTGGCCATACCTAGAGTTCTGTCTGCAGCCTTTTGGAAGGTGGAGTGTGAATGTGGGACTTGGCTGTCTTATATGGAAGTTTTCTCTAGATTATCACTTTTTTTTGGTATCCCACATATTTAGTGATGTTCTGTTTTGTGAATTATTGGGCAAAACGTTATGAAGAACCTTTCAGTTACTTAGGTATACTTTTGTTTAGGACCCATTGATTTTTACCTTTGGGAAGGCAGTTTTTTTTTTTTTTTCCTTGGTTTTAGGGAACTGTTGTCTTCAAATCCTGGATAACACATAGAATGCCAGACTTATAAATTGACTTTATTGGGGAATTTTGTAAATGCTGGAAGTTGGAGTGTAGTTTGAGTTATATTTTAACAAATAATTAGTATATAGTACATCTTTGTTCTTAATGGAATTACTATTACTTTTGGCTGTGAAATAATAGTAGAAGATTTCTGCTTTTATCCTCTTCCCTTTTAATATTATAGAGACTGTAGTTTTGTTTACAGTCTTCCTGCTAACTATAAATAATTTGAGTTTCATGCTTTTATACTCTCTTTAAGTTTGGCCAGTTTGATAAAGAAGAAAGCTTGGGGGCTTTAGAGTTACAATTACTTGTTTTGAAAACCCAGTTCTGCAACCTTGGGCAAATATTTATTGTGTCTGACTCCAAGATTCCCAACTATAAAAATTGTTGTAGAGAGTAAGTATTTATTCCCTACAGAATAGTGATTTTTAATGAATATTATTGATAACATATGAAAACTATTATTCTGTAGCATGGCATGTATTTTACAATTTAATCAGATTTTTCAGAGCTGTGCTTGTTTCTCATATTTCTAAATAGATTTTGGTTTTGAAATGCTTAAATAATTCTTAAGAAGCATCACAGTTTCTGTTTGGAGGTTTCTCAAACTGCTAAACATGGAGCTTCCCTATGACCCAGCAATCCCACTCCTAGGTATCTACCCAAAAGACACAAAAACACTGATTGAAAAAGATACCTGTACCCCCATGTTTATTGCTGCTTTATTTACAATTGGAAAAACATGGAAGCAGCCCAAATGCCTAAAAGTAGATGACTGGATAAAAAAGATGTGGTACATATATACAATGGAATATTACTCAGCAACCAAAAAAAGAGAAACACATGTCTTTTGTAGCAACTTGGATGGAGCTGGAAAAGATCATGCTTAGTGAGATAAGCCAGAAAGAGAAAAATACTGAATGGTTTCACTCATAGCAGGAGTATAATGGGCCAGGCGAGAAAATAACAAAAATAATGAACAACCATATACCAGAGACATTTTGTGGGGGGTGGAGTGAGGAATCGGATCAAAAACGGGGGTTGGGGGGTGGAGGGGAGTGCACGGGATTATGGTGATGGCACACGGGTGACTTGGTGATGGGAAACCCGTGGGGGTTACAATTGAGATGGAAAAAAAAAAGGTACAAAATGATGTAAAAATAAACTGTTGTAAAAATAAAAAAAAGAGCATCACAGTTTCTAGTAGAAATGCTCATGACTCAGAAAATTTATAGCATTGCCATACTAGTTACTGTTAGATGAATTAATCTCTTTTCCAAATCACATGAATTCATTGAAATGTTTTATAAGTGGATATAACCATTCATTTTTATTAAGAATGATTTAATATATTTGCATGTAATAGCTGACTTATTTTGTAATTCACAAAATTTCAACCCCCATTTCATTGCATCATATATAGTGACTAGTCTGTATTTCATCCTCATGTGAGAAACACTAAATGAAGAAATGTTAGGCCTTTCAAAAGACAGTGTACTCTGTTGCACTGCCTATCAGTACATTGGCTAAAGATTAGCTTTCTTGACACTTGCTTTAAAACTCTATAAACAGTTTGTGCTATAAACAGTGGTGCTAAAAGCACCACTATTTGCTGAACTATCTTGATAACTAGTATGATGCAGAGTAAGCCTCACTTGAAAACTTTCAGCAATACCTTTATACTTGAGTGTTTAAATCAGTACGTGTTATAGGCCAATAGAAAAATATAATTTTATGTGAGTAATAATGCTTATTCCTCCAGTTTTTAATGCGTTAAAAATAATTGAGGGGTCTTTAATATCCCTTCAAAAGTAATTACCAAGGTTTTAAAGAACTATTTTGAAAGACCATAGAATTCATCATATAATAATTTAAAAATCTTTTAAGTGGGATGTTTAAGTAAGAAAAATCAGAATATTATTGAAAACTTTTCTCTGCTAAAAAACTGCTTTGATTTTTATGTCATAGTCATTAATTTAAAATATCAGTTACATGGATTATGATTTACAGTTCACATAGTAATTTTCATCTATCTTCATAATAAAAATTCTCTATTCTTGTGCATAAAAAGATAATAAACAGCACCTGCCAGAGCACTGTAGCTATAAGAGCCATCAAGTATGTATTCACTGTGCAGTGCAATAGTGAAAGAGTTAATAAAGCTGAATATATTACAAGAGTACAACAGTTTTTATTTAGGGCATAAGGGAGGGTATGGAGTATTTGGGATAAAGCATTAATAACTTCTCCATTCTGTAGGACCGACCTGTTGCTTTGGAACTACTCTCTTAGCCCCACAGGGACTGTGAAACTGTGTTTTGGTGGTCTAGAGGAGAGGTTCGACTTGGCAAATATAGTGGCGTATGATGTCATTGAATGCATACCATATGTATGGAGAGTTAGTGAATGCTATTCTCACTGCTGTGCACAGGCATATGTAAGTGTTGGAATGGAAAAATCATCTTTATGAAAATACAGAGAGTAAAACAAGAATGTTCTGTCCTGAAGCTGATCAAATCACCAGTAGCTGCCAAGTACGAGCACTCCCTGTAAGGTTTTTCTTAATTCTCCAGCTTCCTGCTTTTTGTTGGCTCTCAAAAAGTATTCCATTTAGAAGGTCTCATGGTCTCATTCAACACATTCTTTCTATTGATATGATATGAACACCAAATGAAAATTCCATTTTCCCCATTAAAGCTGGGAGAGTATTTTAGTAGGCGTGGTTTGTAGCAGAATGAAACAATTAATTGATTTAGCGAACTTGCCAAATTGTTCTTTTTCCCAGTAAAGCAGGTTACCTGAGAGGTTCTTACTGCTAATCATTGCTCCACTCACTAATATATTAAAAACTGGCACAATTGTTACATCTTATTCTCATTACTATTATTTAAGATATTATGTTCTAGTGGTACAGTAATGGATATGTCAAATAAAGCAATTGCTCCCTACTATGAATTTATAGTCTATAAGATAGAATGGAGGGGGCCCTCCCTGGTGGCGCAGCGGGTTAAAGCACAGCACTGAGAATCTAAAGCCGCTTCCTCATGAGTTCGATTCCCGCCTGCCCCCAGAGGTGACCACATGGCGCGGCAGACCTCTCCTGACCCGCCCGCTGCTACCCTCAGCAGTGTACTTCGTCAATCTGCCTGTTCTGTTCCCTGCTCTGTCTCTGGTGAAGCCTCTCACTGCCCCTGAGCCTCTGGCCTGTACCCCAGTTCTGTATGCACAAATAAATAAATCTTTAAAAAAGAATGGAGGAATACATGGAAATAGAAAAATGTTAAGTATCCAGTTAATTAGACGTTTTTTAAAAATTATGTCACTGTACTATAGTAAAAGTCCAATGTCATTTTTCTTAAGCTTGAATATATTCTTAAGATCTTAAGCTGTCTTGTGTTAGGCCATATCCTATAATATGAACTGTTTGATTTTAAATTTATGTGAAAATAAACTACTTGCCTGTTTTAGGACATTGGAACATAAACTGTGAATAAGGAAGTTAATATATTTTATATCAGAATTCTGTTAAAATTTTGATGTATTCTATCAATAGATCTTTTTATATATATGTACATAAACTAAAAACTAAAGTATACATTTTGCTTTTTATAAAATTTGGAAACCTGAATTTTTTTCTTGACTATTTTTACCTAATAGTATATCATGAGCTTTATTCATGTCATTAAAATGTTCTCGGAAATCTCATTCCTTTTTCTTTTTAAATTTTCTTATATTGTTAATTTTTGTACAGTATTTGATTTCTCCCCTTAGTTGTAATCCCCATAAATCTCCCATCACCACCTATGAACTATTCCCATAGTCCCCTGTGCTGTTTTTTTCCCTGTTTTGACAACCTTCCTCCCCCTATCCTGCTGTATGTCTCAAATCTGTAATTTGCTTGCTAATTTGTCTTTTCTTCTCTGACCTTTTGTTTGGTTTCCCTAATGCCTCCAATAAATGAAGTCATCTGATATTTTTATTTTTATTTTTATTTTGACTTAATTGAGAGTAATCCCTTTCACCTCACCCATTTTGTTGCAAATGGCATGAATTTATCTTTTCAAATTACTGAGTAGTGTTCTCATTGTGTGTATATACACACATACATACATACATATGTATATACATACATACATATATGTATGAATTATGTATCTATCACATCTATCTATCTAGCCATCAGTCCCTCCTTCCCTCCTACATCTTTTTGATACAGTCATCTGTTTATGGGCATTTGGGTTATTTCTATATCTTAGTTACTGAGAATAGTGCTGCAGTAAACATGGGCATGCAGGTTTCCTTTCAAATTAATGTTTTTTGTATACTTTGGGTAGATTCCTAGGAGTGGAATTGCTGGGTCATACACTAGCTCCAATTTTTTGAGGACCCTTCACCAGCTTTTATATTGATTGGACCAGTTTGCATTCCCACAAGCAGTGTAAGAGGGTTCCTTTTTCTCCATATCCTTGTCAGCAATTATTGTTGCCAGTTTTTAAAATATGGATCATTTTCATTGGTGTGAGGTGCTATCTCATTGTGGTTTGATTTGCATTTCACTGAGTGTAAGTGATGTTGAGCATTTTTTCATATAACTTATCTACTTGCATTTCCTTGAAGTCTTTTTTTTTTAAGGTTTATTTATGTATACAGAACTGGGGTACAGCCAGAGGTGCAGGGGTGGTGAGAGGATCCACTAGAGACAGAGTGGGGAGCAGAACAGGCAGATCTTTGATCTCTGAGGGGAGCAGCGGGTGAGGCAGGAGAGGTCTGCCACGCCATGTGAGTCACCTCCAGGGCATTGGTTGAACTGGCACTGAAGGCTTAGCTTTGCA
>NW_004567130.1:8164487-8174098 GCF_000260355.1 Condylura cristata | reverse complement strand
CTCCGGGGCAGGCGGCAGGCGGGAATCGAACTCATACGGAAGTGGCTTCAGATTCTCAGTGCTGTGCTTTAACCCGCTGCGCCACCAGGGAGGGCCAGGAAATCTTATTTTAAGTGAGAATGAGTCTTATTTTTTAAAAGGAAATACTGTCTTTGGACTAGCAATAGTTAATGGATCCTTGCATGTCAGCTTCTAATACTAGAACCAGGAAAACAGTATTGGGTAGTAATGACTGAAGTTATCACTTGATATTGGCTTTTTACATTCTGTATCAGGGCATGACTACTACAGGTTAAAAAATGAGCTAATGTCTTCCTTCATCAGAAATTCGAAGTGTGGGCTGATCAAGAACCACAGCTTACTGTATAATCCTGAATATGAGTATGGGGAGTAAATTTCCACGTGAAAATATTAAAAAGTGGAGCATAATATACAAAATTTCATACACACAATAAATTTTGCTAAAATTATTGTGGAAATTTTTATACATATAAAAATGGAATAGTATAATGAACCTAACTCAAATGTTCAAAAGTTGTCAGCTCATAGACACTCTTGTTACACTTTTACGCCATCCTACCCTGCTCTTACCTGATTTTCTTGAAGTAAATTATAGATATTATATCAAATATTTTTTATTAAGTTCTTGTTTTCCTTCAGACCTGGGAATAGACAACCCAGAGGCTGATTGTTAAAAAGTATGAGTCAGATGTCAGAAAAATATTATTATTTAATTACTTTTAAATCCATTTAGCAAACATTCTTTGTGAGTACTACACTTGGTGCTGAGGATGTATAGATTTAAAAGACATTGACCATGTTTTTAAAGAGCTCAGGTTCTAGGAGTAAGTACAGGTAAACACTACATAATTGAAACAAAGTAGAGCAAGTATTGAGTTTACACACACATATGTATGGTTTCCTGTATATACATATATATGTATACGTGAAGTATAGACATATAAATACACACACACACGTACACATATGGGAATGCCTAAGAGAAGTATATAATCCAAGGCATAAAATTACATATAAACTAATAATTACCCTTTATGTGACTAGCTTTTAGCTGTTTATATGTAATTTTTAAAGTCTTATAAGGCCAGTTATTGGAGATATTGAAATACTTTTAAGTAAATACAACCAGTTTGTATTTGTAGTAAATACAACTAGTTTGTATTTATTACAGAAAAGAGACTGAGAGTTTTTTCCCCATTATCATGTTCATCAGTAGGTTACTGTGGAACATTGGGAAAGAAATGTATGTTTGTTTTTTTTAAGATTTATTTATTTGTGCATATAGAACTGGGGTACAGGCCAGAGGCTCAGGGCGGTAAGAGGCTTCACCAGATACAGAGCGGGGAGCAGAACAGGCAGATCGATGAAGTACACTGCTGAGGGGAGCAATGGATGGGTCAGCAGAGGTCTGCCACACCATGTGGTCACCTCCTGGACAGGCAGGAATCGAACTCATGTGGAAGTGGCTTTAGCATTTCAGTGCTGTGCTTTAACCCGCTGCACCACCAGGGAGGGCCAGAAATGTATGTTGTTTTATTGCCAGGTTTATATTTAAGATCAAAGTCTGTAAATATAGCAAATATAATAAATTATTGATTTACATGAGACTGTTGACTCAAGTGTAGTTGTGAGTGAATTGGAGAAGTTCAACTTCCCATTACTGATCTACACTTGAACTGGTGAATTTGTTCATGAGGCTTGTTTCATAGGAAACACTTTCTGAAGCGTAAATTACAGTGGGCCTGCCAGGCTTTCATATTAGATGGACAATTATCAAACTGGGGATTGTTAGATCAGTGTTTGGAATCTTGCACAGGCAGCTACTAACTAGAACTAATGACTGCTTACTAATTTTTGTCAGTTTTATTATCTTGATAATCTGCAAGATTTTTTCTTAACTAATACTATTAAGGTATATCTAAAGATAGCATTACATGTGAAATGTCCTTGCTGAGAATAATAATAAACACTTTTATTCAACACTTTAAAGATTGGAAATCACCATAAATCCAAATAACCCAGTAAAGTAGCCTTTTCATTATCACTGTTTCATAGACATGGAAATTGATACCTACTGATATTAAGTGAACTTTTCAAATTTACCTAGCAAATTGTAAAGTTGGTTCAAAATCATTTGTTCAACCAATACTCACTTTGAGTCTGGTTGTAAAAAGCACTGGGGATAAAGTTGTGAAAAATCAAGGTACTTGTATCCTAAGGGAGAACAAGATATTAAGTGAATCAATCACAGAACTAATTCTTTAATTACAGTTGTGATTTATGGAGAAAAGCACAACACAAAATGAGAGTATACAATAGGAAGGTCTGTCTGGTCTGAAATTCCCTGTGGACATGTTTCATCTGAATTCTGAAGAAAGTGGAGGAGGCACAGGAAGTGTTCCAGGTAGAGGGAGAAGCATGTATAGTTAATCTGAGAAAGAATGTCATTAGGTTTAGAAACTGAAATTATTCAGGTGTGCTTGGAGTACAAAGAATGCATGAAAGAGACACTTAATCTATGGCACAGGAGACTGGGGTCCAAACCTCATGCTTTTTTTCAGAAAATTCAACAGAATTGTTAGTGGCTACTTCTCGAGAGGAATTGTGTGATATAGCATGAAAAATACAAACCTCCAACATAAATTAGAAAGTACAAGTTAAACAAGAAAATCCCATTTAAAGAGCTAAAAAGACAGCTACTAGATTTGTATGGGTATTGTGGTATTATATATATATAATCAGTTATTTCTAAAATATACAACCCAGATTGCTTTTATCCTTGGTTTAAAGGCGTATTCCCTTTCCTCTGACTTTTGTAAAAATTAGAAAAGGTATGCATTAATCAAGATTTCTGCAGTGATACCTTTACTGTCAGATCTTGTAAAAGGTAGTTGGAATGCTGCTTTAACATTTTCTTTTATCCTTTCTTCAGAAAAGAGTCTGCATAACTCCTATTGTGATAATATAGTGATAATAATAGTGATAATATAGTGATACTAAAGGCAGTTGGTCAACATTTTCCCAAAATTGTAGCTCTTTCAGATGCAGGGATAGTGAGGATTAGGCTTCATTATAGACAGATACTGGTGCTCTGTTGTAGAAATAGCAATTATCTCTAACTATCAGATGGATTTTCAATAGTTTAGTTATAGATCCCGTCTTCCCCCATAGTAATTCTGTTCTATGCCATTTGGGAAATATGTATGAGAACTATATTAACTATGTAAGCCTTAAAATATTTGGTGAAAAAAAACATAGGTTTTATAATTACTAGAGAAAATTTTAAGTACCAGTCAGCTCTTCCAATGTAAAACATCAGAACATACTGTAATACCAAAATTTAATGGCATTCAAAAATAATCCCATCAAAAAGTTTAGGAAAAGTGAACAGGTGACTGTTTTTTAGAAGATGTTTTCCAATATTATATAAAAATTTATATTATATAAAAATTCCTAAAAGACTCCTACTGAGTTATGGTGAAAATAAGTTGTTTTGAAATTTACCTAGAAAGCACTTAGTAAGACTGATTCATTCTTTTGAAATACTGGATAAACAAATACAATTTCTTTAAACTTATAAAAAGTTACTCTTGGGAGAGATTATTAAAGAACTAGGATGAAGTAAATATCATATATTTCTTTTAAAAATATTTATCCCTTTATTTTATTTATATCTTTGACATCATTGTTCATTTTTGTACATGTATGCTTGTATGTTTTCTCCTTTTAGATGTAGTCCCCCATAAAATTTTCACCACCAGTTCACCTGTGAATCATTACCATAGTTCCTTGTCTCTTTTTTCCCCGTTTTGATCCCTTTTCCTCCCCGTCTCTTGCAGGATATCTCTGATTTATGATTACCTGCTACTTAAAAAAATATTGTTTTTTTCCCCCTGATTTGGTTCCCCTATAGCCCTCTATAAGTGAAATCATTTCCCCCTTCCCCCATTCTGGCTTTTTTCAATGAGCATGATCTCTTCTAGCTCCATCCATATTGGTGCAAAAAGAATGAGTTTATCTTTTTTATTTTTAATTTGCTGATCATATTCTCTTTCATTGGTCCCATGTCTGTACCATACTGTTTTAATTATTATGGCTATCTCCATGAGGAATAAAACTTTTAAATAAAAAAATAGAAGAAGATACAAAGAATTTCTTTAAATAAAGAAATAGAAGAAGATACAAAGAAAGACATCCCTGCTCATGGATTGGCAGAGCTATCATGATCAAAATGGCCATTCTACCAAAAGCGATTTACAGATTCAACAGTATTTCAATAAAATGTTCAATGACATTCTTCATAGAGATAGAACAAATATTGATGAAAACTAGATGGAACCACAGAAAACCTGGAACAGCTAAAGCTCTCCTCACTAAAACAAACAAGAATGGAGGTATCTCACTCCCAGACTTCAGACAATACCACAAAGCTGTAATAATTAAAACAGTATGGTACTGGCACAAAGGCAGATACAGACCAAAGGAATGAAATAGAAAACCCAGAAATAAACTCAGATATTTATGGACAACTAACTAATCTTTGACAAAAGAGCAAGAATATGCAATAGAACAAGGATAGTTTGTTCAATAAATGGTGCTCTGAAAACTGGACTACTACATGCAAAAGAATGATGCAAGACTACTACATTATACCATGCACAAAAACCAACTCAAAATGGATAAAAGACCTGAAGCCATAAAATATATAGAAGAAAATATAGGTAAAACACTAAATGACATTCATCTCAGTAATATCTTTAAAGACTCATCCTCCAAAGCAAAGAAAGTGAAGGAAAAGATGAACACTGGGGCCACATCAAACTAAAAAGCTTCTGTACTGCAAAAGAGACAATAACCAAAACAGAGACACCCTACTCATTGGGAGAAATTTTTTGCACTTGATTCAATTGATAAGGGACTGATCAGGTTTCTCCTAGTGGCACAACAGGTAAAACCCCAACACTATGAAGCTAGCCACAGCCCCTTCAGCGCAAGTTTGATCCCCAGCCAGGGAGGTTATCCACATGGCACAGCAGACCTCTCTTGTTTTGCCTGCTGCTCCTCTAAGCAGTGTACTTCTGTCTCTGGTGAGTTCTCTTACCCTCCCTGCACCTCTGGCCTGTACCCCAGTTCTGTATACATAAATAAGTCTTTTTTTTTTTTTTTTAAAAAAGAACTGATCACAAAGATATATAAAGAACTCACATGACTTAAAAAAAATTAACTTGTTTCCAACAAGGAAATGCAAAATGGCCAAGAGGCACATAAAAAATGTTCAAAATAGTTATAATCAGGGAAATGTAAATCAAAACCACAATGAGATACCACCGTGCATCAGTGAAAATGGCTCACATTAAAAAAACCTGTTAATAACAAATGTTGGTGAGGATGGAGAAAAAGGGACTTTTACATTGCTGGTAGGAATGCAAACTGGTCCAACAGCTATGGAAAGCTGTGTTAAGCTTTTAAACTACAAATACTAGAACTACTGTATGACCCAGCAATTCCACTCTTAGGGGTCTATTGAAGGGACATAAAAACATTCATTTGAAAGGGAACCTATATGCCTATTTATTGAAGCACTATTTATAAAAAGTAAGACTTGGAAGCAACCCAAATGCCCAAAAATAGATGACTGGATAAAAAAAGAGGTGGTCTATATACATAACGGAATACTATTCAGCAATCAAAAAAGACAAACATGCCATTCACAGCAATATGGATGGAGCTAGAAGGAATTATGCTCAGTGAAATTAGTCAGAAGGAAAAGAAACGTATCAGATGGTTTCACTTATAGAAGGACTATAGGTGAGCCAAATAAAGATCAGGGAAACAAATAATAAAAAAACAACACAAACACACAGACACACAAAACCAGGCAACTATAAATTAGAGATACTCTTCAGGGGAGGTCGAGGGAGAAGGATCAAAATGAGGGGCAATAGAGTACCAAGGATTATGGTGATGGTACACTGGTGAATTGGTGGTGGAAATTCTATTCTAACTACATCTGAGAAAAGAAAGCAAACATTGTACAAAAATGAACACTGTTGTAAAATATAAGTAAATAAATAAATCACTGTTAGTTGCTTTTCTACATATAGTACCTGATGCAATGTTTGATATTCTGTTTATTTCATGGGTTATGCAAATGTTTTAAAAATAGAAACTGAAGAATATTTTTCAAAATGTTCAAATTTCATACCAGTAAGAAGTATTTCTCTGGCCTCTACATTTTATCAAGTAAGATATCTTGTTTATAAGAAAGTTTAAGGCACGTATAATAGAGCAATCAATGTTTTTTTATTTCAAACACAGTGTACAGTGCCTCAAGTGATTGACCTGTTTGTAGTTTCTTTCTTATTTTGTGAAATCGTAGCTAAATTTCTTATTCTTTGTACAGCTTGATGAAACTCAGGCTATCAGAAATTCATGCAAAAGAGTATTATTATTAAAAATAGAAATTGTTAGAATTGCTAATGAAAATTATGGGATTGCTGTAGTAAGGAATTGTCTATTATAAGTGTTGAGGTTTCTGCATATCATAGACTTTAATGTAATTATCTGTGTCCTAGAAAGATTATATATTATTCAAAAGAGAAAGCCCTCTGAATATTATGGATACATTGGACTTATATTTTGTATAAGTTTTAAATAATTATTTATTTGTAATTTTCCTCTTTGTAATGGGTTCTTCCATAAGAAAAGTACTTTTAAAAGATTATCACATGTATCTAACATCACCTCTGAATTCTTAACTTTTAATTTCATGAGCAAGCTTAATAAACCATATGAATGTAATTATTAGAATAAATGATCTTAAACATGCTGAAAGTGAAATTCTAACAGCGAAATGTGTGAATGGATCATATCAGACAAATGTTGCAGCTGTCAGATAGCTCATGGCAGTCTTTTAGAGTTAAGGTGCTAATAGTTTCTTCTTGGAGACCGTTCCCTTTGCAAGCTCTCTAAAAGGTATAGTATTAGCATCTAAAATTGAACAGATATTTAGTACTTTTTGTATGATTTGGACTATGTTAGAATTAATAGGATATTCTATCATTTTTTTTAGCTTTATTGACATAAATAACAAACTGTAAGATATTTAAAGTATACATTTCGGAGATTTGATATAAATCATAAAAGGATTCCCTCATCAACACATCATCAATTGACATATATTTTTAAAAAGATTTATTTTTTCATGTTTACAAGAACTGAGGTACAGACCCGAGGTCTGGGGTGGGGGTGGGGGTTTGGTTGAGAGAATTCACCACAGACAGAGCAGGGAGCAGAACAGGCAGATTTACTGAAATACACTGCTGAAGGGAGCAGCGAACAGATCAGGAGAGGTCTGCCATGCCATGTGGGTCACTCCCTGACCAGGAGTGGAACTCAGGCTGTAGTGGCTTCAGATAGCTTCATAGTGCTGTGCTTTAAACCTGTTCCGCCACCAGAGAGGGCCTAAGTCACATATTTTTTTGTGAGAACATCTTGTGAGAATTTACAATTGAAAATACAAATTATATGCTTTACATTATGAAAAATTATATAGTTAAAAAATACAATTATACAATATTATCAATGAAGTATATTATGTTTTACATTAAATCCTCAAAGCTATTTCATTTTATAGCTGACAGTTTGTTTATCAGCATTTTCCTATCTCCCCTACCTTGCAGTCCCTGACAACCTTTTTTTGTTTCTTTGAGTTTAACTTTTTAAAAAATTTTGTGTGTAAATGATATTATAGAGTTTTTGTGTTTCTCTGTCTGATTTCTATTAGTATGATGCCCTCAATCAATGTTATCACAAATAATAACACGCCTTTTGTGTTTATATATGTACACACACCATTATTCCATAAATGTACTATATATATGTGTGTGTATTTACTCACTGATGGACACTTAGGTTGTTTCCATATCTTGGCTGTTTTGTATAATGCTGCAGTGAACACTAGAATGCAATATTTTGTTTCATTTCCTTTGAATATATAAAGAAATGGGTTTGCTGTTTTTTTTCTTTTATGTATACAAAAGGGAAGATTTATTATAAAAAAGTTAAGGATGCCTGTAACAGATATAGATGGGCCAGTGAGCTGCTGGGAATACTGGTTTATATGGTAGATCTGCTTAATTTTTTGAATAACCTCCACACTGTTTTCCATAATGGAGATGCCAGTTTATTCCCATCAACAGTGCACAACTATTCTATTATTTTTATGTCTTTACCACTACTTGTTATCTCTTGTGATTTTTCTAATAGCCTTTCTAACCGATATAAAGTAAAATCTCCTTGTGGTTTTGATTTGCCTTTCCCTAATGGTTAGTGATGTTGAGCACCTTTTCATGTGTCGGTTGGTCATTTGTTATCAACTCTGGAAAAATGTCTATTCTGTTTCCTTGGATATTGAGTTATATACATGTGAGTTTGGATATAAACCTCTTATTGGATATATGACTTGCAAATATTTTCTCTCAGTAGATTGCCTCTTTATTTTGTAATTTTTTATTTTCTGTGCAGAGACTTTACTTTGATGTAGTTCTTAAGATTTGTTTTCTATAATACGTATATTTTACTTTTCAGCTTTATTGAGATATAATTGACATAAAATTACATGTTTAAGGTACATAAGGTGATGATATGATATACATATATGTATATACATAAATATACATATATTTTGTCAAATATATTTGTTGAACCCTCTGGGGTAGCTAAAAGAAAAAAATGGTAGACAATAACAAGTATTCATGAGAGTGTGGGAAAATCCAGAACACTCATCCAGAATACTGCTGTTGGTGATTATAAAATGTTGCAGCTACTTTGGGAAACAGTTTGGCAGTTCTTCAAAACATTACACAGAGATTGCTATATGACCCAGCAGTTCTACATCTATGGATATGCCAAGGGAATTGAAAAGTATGTCCACATAAATCTTGTACAAGAATATTCAAAGCACTGTTAATTCTAAGAGACAAAATGTAGAAACAACTCAAATGTTCATCAACTAATGATTAGATTGAAAAAATCTAACATATCCATGCAATGGAATAGTATTCAGCTGTATTGGAATGAGGTATTCATACATGCTACAACTTGGGTAAACATTCTGAATGTCAGAAACTAGATCTCATGTGAATTCCAGCATAGTCACAGTAGGCAAGTCCATTTGAAAACAGGTAGTAGATTATTAGCATTCAGGAGCTGTAGATGGGGAGAGAAATGGAGACTGGCTGCTATTGGATATGGAGTTTCTTCTTGCCAATGATTAAAATGTTCTACAATTGATTGCGTTGATAGATGTACAACTCTATGAAACTGAAAGTACTGAGTTGTATACAAAATGAGTTTTATGATGTGTGAATTGTCTTTAAAGTTATTTAAAGAAAGGTGTTGGACTTCACTTAATATTTAATTTAGAGCTGTAATGTCATGTTATTTTTTCTATGTTTGATGAGTCCACAACTGTGTTCTCAGTTCTCTTTCAGGCAGGACTCATGAGTTTATTCTTTATTCAATTGCCAGGGCTTAGCAATCTATTATATTCTTTCTCCCTTTCCCACTCCCTCATTCCCTTGTCCTCT
>NW_004567130.1:8163195-8164387 GCF_000260355.1 Condylura cristata | reverse complement strand
CACACACACACACACACACACACACACACACACACACACACACACACACACACACACACTATATGAGGGGTTTTTTTGGTCTTATTTGAGCTTAGAGTTTGTTAATCTTTTTTACAGGTAGATGTTGTATAGTAACATACATTTGAAGAGGAGGGAACCTATTCTTATATACCTGAGTAATACATAGTGTTAGAAATCAGTGTTATCCTAACAAAAATGATTATAAACATACATTAACAACCCCTCTCCCCAAAAAACTCCACCAAAACACCAGGTCTCAGTTTCACTGAGATCTTTGTTTCCAATAGGCATTTATCACCTTTCTTAGAAGTGCTTTTGCAGCATCTCTTAAGTTTGGGAAGCTTGTATTTTCATTTTTCTTTCAAGTTACTATTTTTTTTAATTTCCCTTTGATTCTGATTTCTCTTTTGATCCCTCTTGCTATTAAATTAATATGAAAATTGAGGATTGACTGTTGAATTCAGCAATATGGAACTCACTGATAATCTTGTCAGGAATAGTTTTGGTAGAGTTGTGGGGGTGTAAGCTTGCTTGTCTTGGGTTTAAGAAGCCATAGGTAGAGGAAACTAGAAAATGGTGTTTATATGAACTCCCCCACCCAAATGTCCCCAGTTGTGTAAAACTTAGTATGTTCAGACAATATGAAGCGTTCAAACAATTTTATGTTCTTAAGATATCTCGCTGGAACCAGGAAGGAAAGGACAAGACTAGGAAAAGCACAGGGGACTATGGTGATAGTGCAGTTGGTTGAATTGGTGGTGGAAATTTCATTGGGAAATCATACATTGTACAAAAATGAAGTGTGATATAATATATTTTTAAAAGATTTTAAAACTATGTGCATCGCTGAAAATATCTTTTATTTACTCTAACCAAGGTTTAACAGTTTGGATAATTAGAATATTCCAATTTGGAAATGTTTTCTCTCTCTAAATTTTGAAGGTGGTTATTCATTGTCCTTTTGTCATTGTTTTTGAGAATGCTGATGCAATTTAAAATCTTAATCCTTTTAATGAAAACTTTCTTAGCTCTGGAAATTTATAGAATTGTCTTTGTTTTCATGTGTTCTGGGGAGGGTGTCTATATTCATTAGTTGTCCAGGGAGTAGGTGGATTACACCCAATCTAAAAACTGATGTATTTTAATTTTGGGAAATTTCCACAAATTTTTT
>NW_004567130.1:8146822-8162825 GCF_000260355.1 Condylura cristata | reverse complement strand
GTAATATTCCATTGTGTATATGTACCATATCTTTTTATCCAGTCATCCATTTTTGGGCACTTGAATTTCCACAAATTATTTTAAAAGATTTATTCCCACAGTTTTTCTGTTCTGGTTTTCTGGAACTACTTTTATTCAGATACTGTTTTTCTTTAGCTAAGCTAATGCATTTCTTTTTCATTTTCCCTCTTAATCTAGTTTCTATATTCTCAGTTTTATCATCTAACGCTAGTTTATTTTTCATTTTATCTTACATTTCAAACAGCTTTGTTCTTTGATTATTTCCTTTTTTTAGTATCCCATTTTTGTTTCATAAGTGGAACATGGTCTCATTTCTTGAAGGGTATTATAATTGTTTTAATTTTTCTTCAATCTCTTCCAGATTTCCCCTCTTCTTCTTTTCTTTCCTCCTACATTTAAGCCTGTATTTCATATTCATAAGCTGTCCCCAAATTTGTGATATTTGATGTTTGTCCAACAATAAAAATAAAACCAGTATTGGTTCTATGGCATTGTCATCAGTAAAGAGCAGTTGAGATGTTTCTGTGGGAGGCACTATTGATGTCAGTTGCCTTAGGTTTTTTTTTTTTCTTTTTTCTCTTGGGTTTGTGAGATTTTTAGGGAAGACTATTTCAATTTCTGACTTCAAGGATAGTCTGATTCTGTTTTTGTTATAGTTTTAGATTTTGAAGTTGAGTTGGAGAAGTTTAGAGAAGAATATTTGTTCTTCCAGTAAACTTTCAATTCTTATTTCATGCAGTATTCTACATGTAAGGGACACCAGGAGCAGTCCATCAGAGATCCAGTGTTTTAACTTCTCTAGAGATTAAATCAATACCATTTTCTGCGGGATTGAGGAGCAGCTTTTATATACTTTGAAAATGGGTTATCTTGGGTCCTCCCTGGTGGTGCAGTAGGTTAAAGCACAGCACTGCAAAGCTAGCCGCAGCTGCTTCACAATGAGTTGGATCCCTGGCCAGGGAGGTGATCCATATGGCATGGCAGACTTATTCTGACCCGCCCACTGCTCGGCAGTGTACTTCATTGAGCTGCCTGTTCTGCTCCCCACTATGTCTCTGGTGAATCCTCTCACTGCCCCTGCACCTCTGTCCTGTACCCCAGTTCTGTATGCATAAACATATCAATCTTTTAAAGATCACCTCTGGGCCTGGGGATTGAACTTGCCCTGAAGTGTCTGCACTAGCTTGCAGTGCTGTATCTAACCCATTGTGCCACCAAGGAGGGCCCTCATAAATAAATAAATCTTAAAAAAAAAAGTTATCTTTGTACATGGGAGTTTAACTGCTTTTTAAACCTTTTATTAAAATTTTGATCAAAATTTTAGAGAATAACAGTTCACACATACAGTTGCTAACTCAAGGCCAGTCTTTTTTTTTTTTTTGCTGTATTTTGAGGCAATTTTAAACATTATTTGTTCATGAATATTTCAATATAATGTCTAAAAGAAGACATTTTTAGAAAACAAGGAACATAACCACAATACCATCATCACACTTAAATATAATCATTTCTCATCATGAAATAACTTAATTATTGTTCATATTTCCTTCATTGTTGCATTAATGGATCCCATTTTTACTCCATAGCATGTTTATTTATCTCATAATATAAATTAAGGTTCATATATTACTTTCAAATCTCTTAATCAGCACCTCCTTTCTCTTGCGTATGCCCTTGCTCTGTCTTATACTCACTTTTGCTTTTTTTTTTCCTTTGCAAATTACTTGTTAGAGACATGAGCTCGATTGTTATATACTTTATCAGTTTGGTCTCTACTGATAGTATGTTTGTGCTATCTTCAACCTGTTCTTGCATCCCTTCTATTTCCTAAAAACATACTTGGATTTACTTGCTTCCTCAGACTCAACTATTGCAACTTTGTGTGTTAAGAGGTGGCAAGACTATTTCAGAAGTGTTGCATGCTTTATCATGTGACATTATATCTTGTTTTCTTTCTTTTTGTTGTTAGCACCCAGTGATGATCATTGCCTAGATTCTTAAATTTATTTGGAATTGCAAAATAAAGATATTCTAATTTCATTCAAGCTGTATTTATTTGCTAAGAAGACTATTACAAATGAATCTCATCAGCTATTTGGTTACCTGTGATATGATTCCTACAGAAAGGCAGGATGAATGTTTCCTGTTTCCTTCCCACATTTTCTTTTCACAGTTGGTTGCTTCACATTCTCCAAAGCAGACCAATGAATTTTCTTTTCCTTTTTTAAAAATATCACCATAAAGTTTTGATCTCAGTGAACTTCAGTTTTGTTGTCATTATGATCCTTGTGAATGATCAATCTCTGTCCCTTGAGGTTTTTTCAGGTTGACTTCTGAGCCCTTACAAGACTCCTATGTTACCTTTTTGGAATGACAAGATGTTTTAGGCATTTTCTGCCTTTTACCTGGATCCAGCCACTTCTCTAAGGAATTCTGTACCTTTTTGTGGATGTGATATTTAGAGAACACAGTCTATGTTCTAGGGACTGATTGATTTCTTAAACAGATTTCAGCTAACTTTCCTGTATCCACATCTTTTTTAGAAGTAACTGGTGCTGTTGCACCCTAAATCTTTGCTTGCGAGAACTTCACTGTAAATTGGTACTTTCTTATCTTTCTGTACAGCTTCCAGAATTTTTTTTTATTTTTGTCTTTGTGGGTTCATGACTTGAAGTAAAAATCTCATTTCAAATTTAGAGAATTTTGTTGTGTTAAGTACTTTCGTTTAGCCTATTTTACTGGAAGCCACCCATTAACTACTTATGAACAATTTGATTTTAGTCTCTTAAATGCATCTATTAGGATATTTAAAAAATATATAAAAATATATATATTACTCCTTAGGAGTAATTGTGTAAAAATATCTTTTATCAGTTCAATAAGAGGAGGAAGAGAAAGAATTAAGAAGGGAGGCAAGAGGCAGGAAAAAATAAGACAGAGGATGTCATATATAAGTCTTTTTTCCCCCTATGTAATTCTTAAGCTTAACAGCCTTATTGTCAAGTCTTAAGGAAGAAAATCTTGACTAAAACCAGCTTAAACTACTATATAGTTAGTTGCCTTATGTTTTAGGTAAAGGCACATTCTTAGTGACAGGACTTTTTTTCTCTTAAGTGCATAGTATATAATGGTGATTTATATTTTATTTCAGGCTATTGTGTGTCAACCATTTTCTGATTAGAGAAATACTGTTAGTACAGTAATTTGCTTGGAAGATTAGCACCCTTGATAACTGCTGGATTTACTCAGTTGATAATAAAGCCTAGTATCCTGCAACGAACAATGTGTGAAGCTGTTGTCAAACCTGCCGTTCTTTGTGACCATGTTGGGGTTCTCCATTAAAGCCTAGCATTGGAATTACATAAAATTTCAACTGCATTCAAGTTCAGCATTTCTTTATTTTTATTACTAATGGAGGTGCTTTTTGAAGAATTAAAATAGCTATGTGTGGTGGCGCTCAGTGTTATTAACATTTCTGGTTCTCCTTTTTCTGGGCATATGGTCAGCTTGTACTTTTCACGCCTACTGAAGTTAGGTCTGGTCATAAGACGTGCTCTGTCCAAGGGACTATCAAGGAATCAACACCCAATTTGCCATTAGCTATATTCTCTTTCACCTGCTTATGACCTGCTTTGTCCTACCTAGGAGAAGCACTTGCACTTTGTATGCCTGAGTGAGATCTATAAAGAGCAGAGCAGTGGACATAAACAAATTAGGAAAGAAATGAAAAAAACAAAAAACAAAACAAAACAAAACAAAAATCCCAACCTTATTCTTAAAATCAGTGTTTTGGGGTTGTCTTGCTGTAGTTGTTCTTTACTAAAGAATATGAAATTGAATCTTTTATGATTATAATTCTGTCAATTACATATTCATGTGAGCAAGAATTAGAAGTGGACATGGCACCATACTCTCATTTGCCCTGATTCCTGCAGTTAAGAACAAAAAGACAGATGACTGATTTTTAAAAAAACATGATGGCTGTTTTGAAATTTATGAAAGATAAATTTTTAAAGTGCTTTCAGGGTGATATTTTGAAGCAATATGTTCCTTATATTATTGCTAGCTATAGTTGTATTATATGACACAGAATTAAAGTTTTTGAAATCTGACCTTGTGAAAGGATGTCTTTTAGTGTAGAGATTAAAAATATAACTTTTAGGCCCTCCCTGGTGGCGCAGCGGGTTAAAGCACTGCACTAAGAAGCTTAAGCCACTGCCGCATGAGTTCGATCCCCACCTGCCCCGGAGGAGCTCCACATGGCGTGGCAGACCTCTCCTGACCCGCCCGCTGCTCCCCTCAGCAGTGTACTTCGTCGATCTCGATCTGCCTGTTCTGCTCCCCACCTTGTCTCTGGTGAATCCTCTCACCCTCCGCATCTCTGGCCTGTACCCCAGTTCTATATGAGTAAATAAATAAATCTTTAAAAAAAAATACAACTTTTAGAAAAGCAGTATACTTAGAAGTTTAAGTTTGTTCTTTTTGTTTACTGTCACTTAAAAAAGATCTTCAAACAAAATGATTTGAACTTAATTATGAAAATTTTAAGGGCCTAAATTGGGGGTTGTTTATTTTAGGGAGGATTTGCATTTTTTTCTCCTAGAAGTCAAGGATTCTATAGACCCAAAAGCACTTCAGCAGAATTCAAGAATTTTGGTATAACTTGGGGGTAGAAGGTTCTCACTCATTTCATCCAGGTTTAGTTCTTCCAGACCCCTAATTCCATTTCCTTTCGTCCCCTTAGAACTTTTCCTTTCTTCCTTACTTGCAAGTTTTTATAGCGTATTTGCTTTTGTAATAGAGGAAGAATCTCATCTGTCTTGAGCAAAAAGTTCTAGAAAAGTCATACCTAAAAATATTAAGTGGCATCTTGTATACTTGGCAATGTTAATTCATAACTTGCTATGATTCACTGATAATGTTAGATTCATGTAATAAAAGTTTAGTGATATTTTCACGTTTTATTTAGTCTCAAAAGCAACAAAGGTAGGCATATCTCTTTTGTAGAGTCACTCATTTCTAGGAATGAGAAATTGGCTTTATAAATCACAATCAGGAGGGATATTATGGTATTTAATTTACCACAGAGTATTATTTCACACATCAACATAGTACATGGTTATCAACGATAACCAATATGACATTGTATCTTTTGTGATTACAATTTTGTCAATTACATACTCATGTGAGCAAACATTAGAAACAAAGAATAAAAACATTTAAAGTGTTGAGATTCTGAAAATTTTATTCTAGTGTTTGTAAAATTTTGCACATTTGGTAAAACACCAATTTTTTATCTCCCAATTTTTATTAAAATCTACATATACATTTATACAGAGAAAGAAGTCTTAGAGGGGTGTGTGTGTGTTTATTTATCCTTGTTTATATACAAAATTTTAAAACTTATAATGTAACCCTTTATAATTATAAAAATGATAAAACTATTGTCATTTAGAAAAAATGTCCCATGTACTGTAAAAATGAGGTTTTACTTTATATCTCCTTGCATTATATCTTTTAGGTGTTTGCCTTGTATCTTTTAGTAGAGCTGTGGGAAAAATGCTATGATGAAAGGAAAAGGAAATTCACTAAAATTTTTCATGTCTTCTGCGATGAAAGAACATAGAAGTTGAAGATTATATTAAATGATTTACTCAACTAAATGTTGGATGAGATTATTTTGACTTCACAAGTTCTTATACTATTCTCAAAGTTTTGATCATTTAAAAGCAAATATCAAAATATATTTAAACATACATTTTCCCAACTTTTGGAATTTGTTGGAAGAATTAACACTTACTGAAGAGGCTTGTTACTGTACATATATTATGTTTAATATCACAGTTGTCTTTAATCTCACAACAACCCTATAGTGCTCATGTGTCCACTTTGTATATTTGTGAAAATTGAGATTTAGGAGAGTAAGTGGGGTAAAATAATTTAAAAAGTGGAAAGGTCAGTTCTGAATGATTTGAAAGGCTTTGTTTAGCCTGGCTTATTCATGAAGGGTAGACCTTTGTTGCTGTTTATCTTTTTTTTTTTTTTTGCTCTGTGTTTATACCGTTCCACTTGGTACTGGGTTGTTTTAACAAAGGAAGACATTGAAAATTACACATAAAAAGTTGATTAGTTGTAATCCTCAAAAGATTTGAATCACTCCCTTTTTTGGGCAGTATGCAAATGGTTAAACTTGATGAAATACTAATGAAGAATTACCTAGTTATTTGTTTGACTTTGCCACGTGGGACACTTGGCAAATGAGACAATTCATCTCAGTGTGCCGTTAGTCTCATTTCTTAAAGAAAATTAATTAATGCAGTTTGTCTTCTTCCCATATCTCTGATTGTAGTTCTTTTATTATACTTTCACTTCCCTGCATTATTTTTCTTTCCAGGGTATGTCTGTTCTTCAACCTGATAAGTAAAGGTAATTTTTCTCAGTGTGAGGTGCATTTGTAATTTTGTTCCCTTTAGACATTTGTACAGTAATCCATAGGAAGGAAATTCCACACTAAAGAATTTCAGAGATGTCAATTCCTGTTTTAAAGTAATTCAGTCAATTTTTTCTTATAATTGTCTTTATTACTCTGTCTTCTTTTTGCCATGATGGGTTAGTGTGATGTTAACCCACATAATTAAATTCATCTTAGGTAGAACAACTCTCACAGAAATTCATTAACAACATAGTTTTGCTCTTAATACCTTTACATTTAAAAATATTACCTAGGATTTTGGGATTGTGTTTTAGTGCTTTTTGAAAAACAGGGAGTTGGTTTCTATAATTTTAACATTTACAACCAGAAATACAATTTCTTTTCAGGAAATGGCTTGAGCACTTTGTCAGTAGTCTCATTGAATATATTTTTTCTCTCTTCACAATGTGGACTTCTCATTTTAAAGGTAGAATGACTACATGCTCATTTTCTTTCTCTTTTGATATCCATCTGAAAACATGGTTTTTCAGGAAATCTAGCTTTTAAATCACTTAACACTTTTTTCCACCCATGAACCCAGCAAGAAATGAGTTTGAACAAAATAAGATTGTAATCAATCATCTCTCATACCTCCTTTGTATAAGAATTTTAAAGTCGTGCTGGGAGAATATGGAGAGTTGGTATGAATATATTTAAACCAACTGGATAGGGAAAGATGTGAAAAAAGGATGGAAGGGAAGTTAATAGGAATTAAGCACATGTGTGGTGTTAAGATAGTAGTTTGTATTTTTATATTACAATCAAATAAAGGCAATTTAAAAGTTACTGTTAGATATCATTTTGGTTTCAGATTATCTTATAATATATAGGATATTGCTTACTATTAAGTTACAAATGAAGTATAAGATGGCTTGAGTATGATTTGATACCAGCTTAACGATGGAAGGATTTTTTTTCATACAATTTGCTAATCTTTTCTAATTTTCTTACCATACTAGATTTTAAACTTACTAGGTCACTTGATTCATGTAAACTCTACATAGATTATAGAAATAGTATTCCATTATTTCCCCTTATGATAGCTAATATCTGGCAGTTGAAGGAATGGGTAACCTTTAAAATGAAATATCCCTGTCATAATATCATGGCAGAAAACTGACAGGATAGTAAAAATACATTGGACTTTGAGGGACAAACTAGGGGGCACAGGTTATGGATATTTTTATTAGGGAGATTTACAGATGCTATGCTGTTCAGTATACTGAGTATCAAGCTGAATAGCCCAACTGAACAGACAGATCAGACATTGTAAATCATATTTGGTATTGAAAGATAACTAGGGAGAATTTTCAAATTTCAGAAAATACTTGTAAGGTTGGTCTGTTTTTCTTTTCCTCTTCACCTTTTTGTTATATACTCTTTATGTATATTTTCATTGAATTGTTTCAATGAGAATCTATATAATTTGTCATGGAGGTTTCATGGGAGTGTGATTTAATATCCGTGGAAGAGATCTGTGCTAGAAGACCTGGGGAAAAAGGGGAGAGAATAATTACAGTTAGATTTAGGTATGAGTATAGGGACTATTTTTGAGGTTGCCTACCCCTGAGGCTTCTAGGGAGTAAGCGTCTCCTTTCAGAGACACTTCAGTTATTAAAAATGACAAATTGTGGGAGGTTGCCTATTTCTACAAATACGTTTGACATTCTGCAATGCTGGGACCATAATTCTTTTAAAATTTTGTAGAAATGGATGATGACTGTAGAAGAGCTTTTGAAGAGCAAGGACAAAAGACTATTGCTTGTAAGTTTTTACAATGTTGAATTATATATTATGTAGGAAAACATGATCTCTTATAACTGTTTACCAGTCCTTTTGTGAAAAGGCATAATTTATATTACTTTTTGTGTGTGTAGCCAAGCATTTCAGACTTCTTAATATTTTATTCTGTTAAATTTCATATTGGATCATATGCTTAATAATAAGCTGTATGCCCAATTGCTTTCATTAATGATTATGAATTAAGTTTACGCTATACAGTTCTTTTTCATTTCTCAAAATTCTTTCTGGCATTACCTGGTTCTCATAGCAAACTATTTTAGAAGGTTATCCTGTTCTTATATCCACTAATGATTAGGTAAGATTATGTCATGACTGTGATCTGAATAATCTTACATCTTAAGTTTTAAAAAAACACAAATCCAAGAGAGGTAAGATGGTGGCAGAGTGAGGACGCTGAGCTCATTACCTCCAGGCTCACACAAGAAGATAAGCCTTGAAATGGATCATAGGCACACATATTATGAGCATCAGCCTAACTGAGGGCACCCTAGACTTGGTAGATCAAGGATAATTGAGGGAAACTCAGCAATTGGGGAGCTCTGATATGGGTTCTCTCATCTGTGAGGACCAAAGCAGCTTGGAAGTGCCGCAACTGGGAGGCTTGTGAGTCTTCTACCTGCTCCTCTCCCCCACCCACACAACCAGTGCATTAGAGCCCAGGAGGGAAAGAGCAGGCTTGGCACCTACAGCGCAGGAGGAGAGAGATGGTTTGGTGACTGGTGCAGCTGGGAGGCTTGCAACTCTTCTTTCCATTCCCCACACTGGTACAACCAGCACACACAGCCCAGGAGGTAAAGGGATATGACTTGGTGGGTGACTTGGAGGCTGGCTTGCAGGCAACTGCTTGGCTTTGAAGAAACCTGGGACAAAGAGCAACAGAAAGGAGAAGTTCAACAGAGATTCAGCCCATCCAGGCACTTCTTGCAGGCTCCTCCCAGAGACTAGGACTTAATGTGTTACTGGAAGAAGCAGAACCCCAGAAAAGACCTGTGGCTATTATTGGCTGAGAGGACATACCCAATTTACACAGTGGGGGCTAGAAAAACGGACCTTGGAACAAAAAACAGATCAGAACATCTTCTACAACTGCAGTGTGTTTGGGTGTGTACCCAGCCACAGAGGCTTAGACACCAGGCAGACATATTCATATTATAGCAAGAGTAATTAGAAATCATGCCCACCAGCAACAGCAGCACAGGAGTTCTTAGAACAGAACAAAGTAGAAGGCTAACAGGAAGAAGAAAAAAACATAAGTGATAAAGCAGGCCCCTCTGGAAATGAAACACTGCAGAGAAAAAGTCATTCCCCAGAAAACAATATTATGGAAACAAGAATACTCCACCTAACAAAGATTTCGAAAAGGCCATTATGGAAATAATCAAAGAGCTAAAAGAACAAGTAGAAAGAGATAAAAACACAGTCAGTGAGCTGAGGAAGAGAGTGAAGGATCTGGAGGATAATCAAAGACAGGTGGAGGAACTCAAGAACTCTGATAAAACCCAAGAAAACAGAAGAAATGGAAGAACAAATACCATTCTTGAAGATTCAGACATACAAAGGACAAAAATGGAGAAGAAAAGAGAACTACAAAGGGAAAAAAATTGAAAAGGCAATCCAAGAAATATCAGATGCAATGAGGATAGAAATACTAGAAACATAGGTGTCCCAGAGGGTGGAGAACAGGGAACTGAAACACTGTTCAAGGAGATAATTGAAGAGAATTTCCTAAACATGAAGAAGGAAATGAAAATAAAATACAGGAGAACACCAAACTACTACAATGAAACGAAAGTTACAGTAAGATACATAATAGTAAACTTTTCAAAGGTCCAAGACAAGGAATACATAATGAAGCTGACGAAAAGGAAGAAACAGATAACATACAAAGGAAAAACCAGTCAGGATGACATCAAACTTCTTCAAAGAAACACTACAGGCACAAAGAGAATGGAAAGACATATTCAATAAACTTCAAGTCAACAAAGTCCAGCCAAGAATACCCTGTGGTGCTCTCCTTCCTCTATGATGAAAAAATAAGTTTCCATGACAAAATCTCCAGAAATTCATCATTACTAAACCCCCACTATAAAAATTACTACAAGGTACCCTAGAACTGAAACCAACAGAGAAGTGAATAGGAAGGCTAGAACAGGTAAGGAAAGAATCACAAAGAGCAAATATATTGAAATCTGTATATTTTATTTTGTCAATATTATCTCTGAGTGTAAATTGTCTAAACTCATCAATTGTTGGGGGCCATACCAATCATGGGTTTTTGGGGTGCAGAACAGGAAGGGTCTCAAAGAGGGAGCAGAGATTCCTAAACAAGGGGGGAAAAGGGAAGTGGGCGCAAGAAAGACATGGGAGTCAGAGTTGGGTACAAGTCTTCCTGTTCTGCTCTTAGCAGAAGTTTATTTTATACTTTAGGAACAAGCAGTGGGATGACATCAGCACATGAACTGGGCTGAGATTATAATCATCCTTTTTTTTTTTTTCTAAGAACAGTTTGGGGTCATATTGTCCTTCAGCTGAGATTATAACATTTATTATTTTAAAAATCAATCTATTAAAGTTAGGATAGGTTCATAAAATTTAAGGCTAACACTGTTATATTTACCACAGTTTTGATTGGCTAAAATAAAGTCTCTTTAAACCTTAAATGCTACTTAATGATCTTCATTCTCATTGAGACATCTTAGAGGGTAAAGTTAAGTTGAGGACTAGGGTGGAGGCTGGGCTGGAGATGTGAAGGGGGATAAGGTGAGGTCACGGGCCAAGGTGAAGTTGTGAAAGAGGTTAAAGTAAAGATGAAGACTAGGGTGGAGGAGTTTTCTGGTAGATAAATCACTAAGGGGGATAGTAAGATTCCTCATTTAAAGACTGAGCAATAAAAGCTTAAGTAAGAGAATAGAGTGATAAGATTTGGGTTCTCCTTGGGCAGTAAAAGAACTTTAATTATTTTTTAGCATGTTCTAGAGCTGTCTTGTCTTACAATATTGATTTTGTTATAATTGCTTTTATTAATCAGCCAGTTGTAATATTATTTTTTGCTTTCTAGGGGAATTTCCTGTCTAGGGGCCGCACTTGCTCATCTGAGCCAAACAGCACCTTATGAGACTAAGGCAATCCGGTTGCAAGCTGATACTTGCTTAGAATATTTTAATATTACAAAAAAGGAGGTCATAACATAAGTTAGTGTGGAAATTCTGATTTTTCAGAGCACTTCCGTCTCTATCCGGAATATGTCAGTTGATAGAAATTGCATAGCTTGTTGTCAAACAATAAAGAGACAGAGTCGCAGGTTGGATAATGTAACAGAACCCAATCTTTTGCTGTCTACAGGAGACACACAGCTACAAAAGGTAAATATAGATTGAAACTAAAAGGATGGATAACAAAGGAGCAAAAAATAAGCAATGTAACAAAAAAAGTTTGTTGAACAAATGGTTTTGGGAAAGCTGTGCTGCTATGTGTTAAAAATGAAACTAGATTACTATCTTGCACCATACACAAATACCAAGTCAAAATGGGTTAAAGAACTAGACATAAGACCTGAAGCTATAAATTATAATCTATAGAAGAAAATACTGGTAAAACACTAAACAACATATACCTCAGTAACATCTTTAAAAGATACATTACCCAAAGCAAGGATAGTGAAAGGAAGGATAAGCAGCTGGGAATACATCAAATTGAAGAGCTTCTGTATATAGCAAAAGAGAAGTTACACAAACAGACACCCCACTGACTGGGAGAAAATTTTTGCACCCAATACAAATAATAAAGGACTGTTCACAAAGTTAAAGAGCTGATGAAACTCAACAAAAATAAAGTGAACAACTCTATAAAAAATGGGTACAAGAGTTAAAAAAGACACTTCTGGAAAGAGGAAATGCAAACAGCCAACAGGCATATGAAAAAATGTTCAGCATCACTTGTAATCAGGTAAATGCAAATCAAAACCACAATGACATACTACCTCACACCAATGGGAATGACGCATATTAAAAAAATAAGCAACAGGCCCTCCCTGGTGGTACAGCAGTTTAAAGCACAGCACTAGGAATCTAAAGCCACTTCAGCATGAGTTCAATCCCCGTCCCAGGAAGTGACCCACATGGTGTGGCAGACCTCTCCTGAGCCGCCCACTGCTCCCCTCAGCAGTGTACTTCGTTAGTCGGCCTGTTCTGGTCCCCACTCTGTCCCTGGTGAATCCTCTCACTGCCCCTAAACCTCTGGCCTGCACCCCAGTTCTGTATGTATAAATAAATTTTAAAAAAGGAAAACAAGCAACAATAAATGTTGGCAAGAGTGTGGAGAAAAAGGAACTTTCCTATACTGCTTGTGAGAATGCAAACTGCAACCACTATGGAAAGCTGTGTGGAGGTTTCTCAAACTGCTAAAAATGGAGTTTTCATATGAGCCAGCAATTCCACTCCTAGGTGTCTACCCAAAGGACACAAAAACAATTCAAAAGGATACCTGCACCCCTGTGTTTATTGTTGCCCTATTTACACTAGGGAAGAGGTGGAATCAACCCAAATGCCCAAAAATAGATGACTGGATCAAGATGTGGTATATATACACAATGGAATATTACTCAACAAAAACAATAATAAACTCATGTGGGCCCTCCCTGGTGGCGCAGCGGGTTAAAGCACAGCACTGAGAAGCATAAGCCACTTCCGCATGAGTTCCATCCCCGCCTGCCCCGGAGGAGATCCACGTGGCGTGGCAGACCTCTCCTGACCCGCCTGCTGCTCCTCTCAGCTGTGTACTTCGCCAGTCTGCCTGTTCTGCTCCCCGCTCTGTCTCTGGTGAATCCTCTCACCCTCCGCATCTCTGGCCTGTACCCCAGTTCTGTATAAATAAATAAATCATTAAAAAAAAACAAAACAAAACTCATGCTATTTGCGGCAACATGGATGGAACTGGAAAATATCATGCTTAGTGAAAAAAGCCAGAAAGGAAAAAAAGAATACTGGATGGTTTCACTCATAATAGGAGTGTAAGGGATCAGGAATATATATTGTAGTAAAGTAAAAAAGAACATCAACTAACAACTGTAAACCGGACACATTTTATGGGGGAGGAGAGGGGAACAAGATCAAAACTGGGATGGGAGGAGCACATGGGACTTGTGGTAATAGCACATGGGTGAAACGGTGGTGGGAGTCACGGGAATTACAGCTGCGATGAAAACAGGTACAAAATGAAGACTAATATAAGAAATATAAATGTGTGTGCGTGTGTGTATATATATATATTTATATATTTATATATATTTTTATATATAGTAAAAACCTACAAATCCTTTGAGAAGTTGAAATGAATAAAATGGCAAGATCTTTATTAGAATATTCACTTAGCTGATAATTGTCTTGAGGAAGAATGTTGAGATTCAAATTTTCAGCTCCTTGTTCTGTGTAGTACAGTAACTTAAGCATTTTTTGTTTAGATCTATAAAATGTGGATAATAACATTTCTTAGAGTTGTTAGGGATACCAAATGAGGTAATGCATGAAGTGTTTAGAATAGTCTGACACATACTAAAACCTCAAGAAATGTTAATATAAATGTATATAAATAAGCATATATATTTAAATATATTTTAAACACTTTAAAACAAAAATTTCTTTAAGTCATTTAAATTATAATGTACAAAGCACTATACAATTTTGTAGGGATGGAAAGATGAATTAGACATTAATTCTGTCTTGGGTAAGGGATGGTATAGTTCTAATTATGACTTGTAAAATAATACTATATATTATTTTATAAATATTAACAAATATTGATCAAATTTGTTTATCAAATTTCTGTGCTCATGAAATTTCTGCTATGTGATAAGTATTTTCTAAAGGTATTTGCAATGTAATGATAAAAAAGACAAGCCCGATTTCTATCCAGCGTGTGGATTTTGTGGGAAGAAGAAAAACACATTCCAGAGAAATAATTCCAGATACTGATAGTGCACTAAAGGTTTTTGATGTACTGGAAATGAATTTGGTTTTACTGAGGAAGTAGCATTTAAATTGAGATCTGAATGACAAGATAGTAACTACATAAAGACTTGGGAACAACATTTTCTGGTAGAGGAGACACCTACAGAGACCCTGAGACAGCATTAACCTTGTGTACTTTCACAGAAAGTCCAGTGTGCTGGAGCTTGAGACCTGAAAGTTGTGATAGGAAATGGTGTTAGGGAATTTGGCAGAAGCTAAGTAATGTTGCTTGCTAGTAGGATATGACAACAGGTTTGGATTTCCCTTTAAGAGCAGTGAAAAGTCACTGTAGAGTTAAACCTGATTAATGGTGTAAAAAGATTACTGCATCTGCTATATGGATTAAGGGGTCAAGAAGGGAGATCAGTTTCAAGGTGAGTCCTATTGGAGTAGTATGAGTGGCTTTGAATGAGGGAAGTAGCAGTACAGAAGTACAGACAAGGACAAATTACAGATATATTTGGTTGTAGAGCTACTAGGACTGGGTGACAGGATGGATATAGGGAGGGGAGAAAGATAAGAATCAAAGTTGAATCCTTAATGTTAGCCTTGAGTAATCCGTTGGATAGAGGGACTTCTTACTGCAGTAGGGAGACTAGAAGAGAACAAACATAGCAAGGAAAATACATAATTTATGCCTTGTTCTTCGTAAAGTTAAAAGTCTAAAACACTCAACTGGACTCCTTTTGGAGGCACTTGGACCTAGGACTCTACACCTCACAGAGGTGAAAGCTCGAGATAAGATTTTAGAGTCATAAAACCAGATGAGGCCCTCCCTGGTGCCCTAGGGGTTAAGTCTCGGTGCTATCACCATCATTGCCTGAGTTCGATTCCCACCTGGCCCACATATGGCGCATCAGACCTCTCCTATCTCAGATCTCTCCTATCCTGTCGCCTGCTGCTCCCCTCAGCAGTGTGTTTCAGTAAATCTGCCTGCTCTCCTTTCCACTGTCTCTGGTGAATCCTCTCATCTCTTGCATCTCTAGTTTACACCTGAGTTGTTCTGCTCAAAAAAAAGAAAAAAAAAAAAAGAGGACTGAATGAAATATGGAGAAAGTGTTAGAAAATAGGTTAAGATCTAGTATGTTTCCACAATGGAGAATTTTGTTGTAAAAGATATTTTATCTATGAAATAATAAAGTCAGTTAAATAGTTGTAATTTTGACAGTTTGGATTGAAGAAATAAGAGGCATACAGAACTGGGGTACAGACCAGAGGTGCAGGATGGTGAAAGGATTCACCAGAGACAGAATGGGGAGCAGCACAGGCTGACTGATGAGATACACTGCTGAGGGGAGCAGTGGGCGGGTCAGGAGAGGTCTGCACACCATGTGGTCACCTCCCGGGCAGGTGGGAATCAAAGGCATGCGGAAGTGGCTTTGGCTTCTTAGTGCTGTGCTTTAACCCCCTGCACTACCAGTGAGGACCAAAAGGCATCTTTTAAGTGAAGAAACTTATTGGCCAGAGTTTTGGGCTTAGTTTATATCTTGGGTTATTTCTTTATTTAATAAAACATTAACTTAAGTGACATGATATTTTTTTTTTTGGCTTCTAATATTTTCTACTTGTGTTTTTAACATTCCGGTTGATACAGTTTACCCTTTTTTTTTTTTAATTATTACAAAAGTTTATTTTTACATCATTTTGCACATTTTTTTTTCCATCTCGATTGTAATCCCCGCGGGTTTCCCATCACCAAATC
>NW_004567130.1:8143500-8145125 GCF_000260355.1 Condylura cristata | reverse complement strand
ACACACACACACACACACACACAGAGTAGCACTGTTCACAGTAGCCAATAGGTAAAAACAGCTCCAAATCCATCAGTGGATGAATAATATATAAACAAATTGTGATATATATATATATATATCATGAAATATTATTCAGCCATAAAAAGAATTGAAGATCTGATACATAATGTAACATGGATGGACCTTAAAAACAAGCTAAGTAGGAAAAGTCATAAAAAAAAGTTGTATATTGTGTGATTCCATTTATAAGAAATGTTCAATTTTTCAGCACTGAGGGAGAAGGAGGAATGGGGATAGAAGTGTTTTAGCAACTAGAGAGATGGGGTGGCACAGCATTGTGGATGTACTAAATGGCTCTGAATTGTTCCCTTTAAAAGTGGTTAATTTTGTGTTTTGTGAATTTCACCTAAAATTATTTTTTAAAAATTTGCTTACTTGCTTAATAATGAATATGATCCATTTGTTTCGAGGGCCTACTGTATGTAGGGAATTGTGTATAAGACTCCCACTTACTAGCTTTATGGTCTGAGCGAAATAGGTGAGTGGAAATAAGAAATTAACTAAAATTATGTAGATTTTTTTTATACATAAGGGAGAAGAAAAATACTTAACTGACATGGAGTATACAGAAATAGTTTCTCAGACTTGATGTAAGATGTGGGACAGAGCAAATATGCTTACTGGATCATTATAGAATTGGTGTAACTGTGATGTTCATTATAGAATTGGTGAACTGTGATGTCAAGTTCAGAAATGCTAATTCTTTGGTTCTTTGCTTCCCATGAGACTGCCTGCCTGTGTGACTGAACTCATTTTTACCTACTCTTCTTTATCCTTTATTGTGGGTCCCATGTTACAGCTGAAGTCTTTTGAGCTTGGAGGTTCAGTGAGAAGCATTGCAGTCCCACACCACTCTTTAATTGGCTGTAAGTATCACCTTTGAATGACATGCTCTTTCTTCCTAGGAGAATTTTATCTCAGCACTTGAAATCAGTCATTTTTACTTCCGCAGTTAGAAAATTTTGCCCTTCTTTAAGTAAAATAAACTTCCTATTCCCATATTTTCATTAATTTCATCCCTGTAGCTTTGTAGGTTTCCACAGTGATTTTCATATATAGATTTCCTGTGTTTTGCTAATCAGAATCTAAGTAAATTTGGATTATTTTAAATCATAACCAAGAGTTCATATTTTTTCCTTAGTAAAGTATAATCTGATATGTATGTCCTATAATCACAAAGTACTTCCCACCCCTCTTAATTTACTCTAGATTCTATTTCTTTCTATATTCCCATGTGTTTAATTATTAATAGTGGTTGCTCTACTATAGGCATCTCTCCAAATGCTATAAGCCCAGTGTTATTTTCAACTATAGATCATAACTATTTTTCTGAGGAAATAATGAACGGCAGAAATTTTGTGACATGTCATGTAAGTGACAGCAATGGAAGTAAAAAAGAAACAATTCTCATAAAAGTACTTTTCTTGAAAAAGCTAAATTTTTATGTTAGGAAAAGTTTATAGATTTAATGCAACAAAGAATAGGATAACAGAGTAGTAGTGCTGCTAAGAAGACAGTTTTGTTTTTATTTCTTTTTAAAAAAATTATATATATATATTTTA
>NW_004567130.1:8135492-8143329 GCF_000260355.1 Condylura cristata | reverse complement strand
TGCTCTTACCACTCCAGTTTTGATCTTGTCCCCTCTGCTCCCCCATAGAATGTCTCTGGTTTATAGTTGTTAGTTGATGCTCATTTTTACTTTATTACAATTACTACATATATATATATATATATATTTTTTTTTTTTTCTCTCTCTTTCTCTGATCCCTTACACTCCTACTGTGAGTGAAACCATCTGGTAGTTGTCTTTTGTCTTTTTCTTCCTGGTTTATTTCATTAAGTATGATCCTTTCCAGTTCCATCCATGCTGCCAGAAATGGCACTAGTTTATCTTTTTGAATGCTGAGTAATATTCCGTTGTGTATATGTACCACACCTTCTTGATCCAGTCATCAATTTTGGGGCATTGGGTTGATTCCATATCTTCCCATTGTAAATAATGCAATGATAAATATAAGGGTGCAGGTGTCCTTTTGAATTAATATTTTTGTGTCCTTTGGGTATTTTGTGGCCTTTGTGTTCTTTGTGGAATTGCTGGATCATATGGAAGCTCCATTTTTAGCAGTTTGAGAAACCTTCGAACAGCTTCCCATAGTGCTTGTACCAGCAGTGTAGGAGATTTTCTTTTTTTCCCACATCCTTGCCAACATTTGTTATTGCTAATTTTTTAATATGTGCCATTCCCACTGGTGTGAAATAGTATCTCATGGTTTTGATTTGCATTTCCCTGATTACAAGTGATGCTTAACATTTTTTCATATGCTTGTTGGCTGCTTGCATTTTTTCTTTTGGAGAAGTGTCTTTTTAGCTCTTCTGCCCATTTTTTGATGGGGTTGTGCACTTTGTTGAGTTTCATCAGCTCTTTGTATAACTTTTTGATCAGTCTTTTATCATTAGTATTGTGTGCAAAAAACTTTTCCCAATCAGTGGGGTGTCTTAGTTTTTTGTAATGTCTCTTTTGCTGTATAGAAGCTCTTTAATTTGATGTGCTCCCAGCTGTTTATCCTTTCCTTTACTGTCCTTGCTTTGGGTGATGTATCTTTAAAGATGTTATTGAGGTGTATGTCATGTAGTGTTTTGCCAATATTTTCTTATATATGTTTTATGGTTTCAAGTAATTAGGGTTTTGGACCTGAATTTGTACCCTCTCGCTATTCTCACCATTATCTAATGTGATAGGAACCAATCTTAGACACATTAAAAGTAAGTGAACTTGTGCACGAGATATCCTTTCCTCCTCTAGTTTCTGAAATCTGACCCTTTTGAGGTAGTTCTTATGTATGTATGCAAATGAAGCACTGAAGAACTGTAGAAAGGAACTAAATAAAACATTGGTTTACCAATCGTCAGAATGTTAGTATGCTACAGAAATGTGCCAGACTGCTTTTGACAGAACCATAATGAAAGGCTTTTAAAACAGCATGCCAAATACTAATTAATTTTATGAACATTTCAAGACTCCTACTGTTTATATTCCTAAATTTTTCTGTACAGTCTATGATCTGATATTATTGCCAGAAAGTTGATGGTGAGGTCACAAGTGTAAAATTTTAGCTTTATGGCAGGTTAGTTGGCATCAAACCTTAGGATCTATGTATAGCTTAGTTACATGAGAAACAAGTGCCTGAAAAACAAGAGAAAAAATTGTTGGATGTGTTTGCAAAAATTTCCCCAACTCATTAAACAAATGCTTTTAGAACGAATGCTTGTAGCAGCACTCTTGTTTCTCATATATAGCCTTTGTGAGATTGCTGTGGTGATCATTGTGACTGACAGTTCACATCTGGAGACTTGTAAAATCTGCATATTGATAACACCCATTTGGTTTTACCTCATTTTCTATAATATGTGCTTGGTGCTTGCCTTTTCTTTCCCTCAGGAAGGAAATGCTCAGCCTGATAGGTAAAAATGAGGTCATTTTATAGTTTTATTTTTTATTTCTTATAATATTTTGTAAATATTTAAAAAATATAAATGAGTCCATTGTTTGAAGGGGAAGGAAAGAAAGGGAGATAGAGGAGAAGGGATTGTAATGAGTGTAGTGGAAATGAATAGAAGGGAAAGATAAATTGCAAATGGATAGCAGAGCGGCAAAGATAAAGGCACTGGGAGTGAGAGGTATAGTATTGGGGCATAATGGAGAAAGATAATAAAGATGATTATTTTGAAGTAAGTGTCATGGAGAATTAACACACCTCTGCTTATTTAAACTTTGAAGTTCTGGTTACCTACTGTCCTTTAAGATGTTTATTAATTAGGGCCCTTCCTGGTGGTACAAGGGGTTAAAACAGCACTCTGATGCCGCACCCAGCATGGCATGAGTTTGGTTCCCTGCTAGAGAGCTGACCCACATGGTGCAGCAGACCTGTCCTGACCCACCTGCTTCTTCCCCTCAGCAGCGTGTTTCAGTCCATCTATCTTTCTGCTCCCCACTCTCTCTGTGGTGAGTCCTTTCACCCCCTGCAACTCTGGCCTGTACCCCAGTTCTTGTATGCATAAACAAATCTTTTTAAAAAGATGTTTATTAATTAATTATGATTTACTCCTCTGATAGTTAAGTCATTTGAGTTTTCATTCCAGGGCAAAATCAGAGTACCTAAACTATTAGAGTAAAAATTCTCTCAGATGCAAGAGCAGTGACTCTATAAAATCATGTTAAGGTTAGATTTGTTATCCTCTTGTAACTTAGAAGTCTTTAATAGTCCCAAAGAAAAGAAACGATTATTATGCTTAGTATGGCAGTTTCTTGTGAGGATCTCTCTGAGAGAGCAAGAGGTAATATATGTTCATTATACCCTAGTGGGTTGTACTCATCTCTGATGCAAACACTGAAAATGCAGTGATTATGGAACAACCAGCTTGCTTGCTGGTTGTACTTAGCCCATATACATTGCCTTGACTTGATGCCTTTGAAACTTGGTTCACTCAGCTTTAGTTTGATTTATTTCTTCATTCTTTGAGCACTTGCAATGAGACAGACATGTACTGAGAAATTAGAAGTGAATGATTTTTTGTTCTTATTATTTTGTGTTTATTTTTTAAAATAAATTTGAGATTTATTTATATGTGGTAAATGTGTACTTTCATGTAACAAGTCCCCAATCAAGACAACAAACATTTGAATTACTCCATAAAATGCCCTCTTGTCCCTTTGCAGTCAGTCTCTCCTCTAATAACCAGAGTTGATTTTTATCCTGCTAGACCACTTGTATCTTTTCCAGAACATCGTATCAGTGAAATACTACTAAATATTCTTTTGTATCTGGCTTCTTCCTCTTAGCATAAAGCATAAACATTCACTCATGTTGTTTTAGGCGTTAACAATTATTTTTATTTGACTACACCACAATTTATTCACTTGTTAATTAGGATTTGAGTTATTTTCAGTTTTTGCTTTTATGAATAAGGTTGCTATGAACATTTATATACTCAAGTCTTTTTGTAAATGTTTTCATTTTTCTTGAGCAAGTTTGAGTGGTTTTGCTGAATCACAGGGTTTAATGTATTTAATTTTATAAGAACCTATCAAACTGCTTTTTAAAATTGTAACACCTCGTTACTAATCAAGGAAAGCAGATGAAGACTACAGTGGGATATGATGTTCACCTAGTAAATTTATAAAAGTGTCATTTAAACACAATTTTGTGGAGAATGATTATCAATAGGGACTATTACACATTGGTAGTAGGAATATTAGCTGGTATAACAGATTTAAGGACAATTTGTCAATATTTTGAAAGTTGAACTTTAAACTACAAATTGGTACTTTATCTAGTAGAGAAATTTTTATACGCATAGTAGGAGTTATGTAATAGAATTTTGAGAGCAATGCTATTTATAGTGGAGGTTGATGCAAGTTATTGGTAATGATTTGTTTTTGGATAGCTTTATAACATGCATAGTCTATAATATATATATCTTGGCATATCAAATATATTTTAAGAGATCAAAGAAATTAAACAATTATTCTGCCTTTTGTGTAGAAGAATGGATTATGAGTTAGAGGAGGAGTTCTCATTCAAAGAAGAATTTATTGTAATTATTGCAGGAAATAACTAGTTTGTCTCTTTTCCTTGGAAGGGAACACTGGATTTGACAGAAATGGGCAGGTTTGGCAACCATCTGGTAAGCTCTGGCTTTTGGGTTAATAATTCCCCAGTCACATTGCTTTTTGTATGTAGGTCCAAAATCCCAATCAATGTGCATTTAGAATCTTGGAAACAGTTTACTAAAGTACATTTAGAGCAGCAAATAACCATTAATTAATTAATTCATTATCTGACTGGCATCTTATGATTGCAGAATTTTTGTTACTGCTTAGAATATAAATAAGGATAAATCTCTATTGATAGAATGATTAAACCTGAATCTACATATACAAAAGAAGAGCCAATCAGAAGAATGGTATTTTACTTTGCAATATAAGGCTGTATTACTCCTTTTTGTCTGTGTCTCTTATTTTCCCTCCGTCTTCCTTTCCCTTTCTTTTATTTTGTCTTTGCTGTATTAGTTGTAGTCTCAGGATTTTCCTTTATCATCATTCAGAGAATCTATTTGCTTCTCACCTTTTTGGGTCTTCATTTTGCTGGATCCATGTATTTATATATACTTTCCAATACCTCCTAGAGACTGGGAGTATAAGACATATGCTTTAGTGTTATAATTAACTCTAGGTTAGAAATTATGTTCCCTGAATTCCTAAAGCAATGACTCATCATTTTCTAATTTCCTTTGTTGTACTGAGTTTCCAGTACTGTTGTGATTACTCACTCTGGATGAAAGCTGGGTTTCCCCCATCCTCTACTTCCTAGACACTAATAAGGCTTTTCTTCATCTTTAGCATTCTGCAATTTCACAATAAACATGCCTTAATATGGGCCTGTTTTGATTCCCTGTGTTTAAGTAAAATTTCACAGAACTTTACCTCTCCCTTCTTTTCTTTGTGCTTTCATTCTACATTTTCTGTTACTGGTTTTTAAAACTCCTCAAACCTGCCCTTTAATATTGATATGTTTTCCGCTTAATTCTATCATGTTGTTATTTTGCTGTTTTCTAGGCATCTTCTTATCTTTAAAATCTTCTATTGAGTTTTAAGTTCCTATCATGTTTTTAATTTTTTTTTTAAAGATTTATTTATTCATACAGAACTGGGGTACAGGCCAGAGATGCGGAGGGTGAGAGGATTCACCAGAGACAGAGTGGGGAGCAGGACAGGCAGATCGATGAAGTACACCGCTGAGGGGAGCAGCGGGCGGGTCAGGAGAGGGCTGCCGGCGCCATGTGGTCACCTCCGGGGCAGGTGGGGATCGAACTCATGCGGAAGCGGCTTAAACTTCTCAGTGCTGTGCTTTAACCTGCTGCGCCACCAGAGAGGGCCCATGTTTTTAATTTTAAAAATTCCTTTTTAAAAAATTGATATACTTCACCTACCATAAAATTTACCATTTAAAAAATAGGTTTGATCCCCAGCCAAGGAGGTGACCTACACGGCACAAGCAGACCTCTTCCTGTCTTGCCCACTGCTCCCCTCAGCAGTGTACTTCATCTGTCTGCCTGTTCTGCTCCCCGCTGTCTCTGGTGAATCCTCTCATTGTCCTTGTACCTCTGACTTTTACCCCAGTTCTGTATGCATAAATAAATAAATCTTTTTAAACAACAGTGTTTTTTAGTTTACTCCCTGTTATACAACCATCACCGCTGTCTTAATTCTTGAACATTTCCATCTCCATGAGATGCCCCTTTCCCTGTTCACTTTTCTCCTCAGCCATTCATCTACTGTCTGAATGTTTCTATTCTGGACATTGCATAGAAATAGAATCACACATGACCATTTGTTTCTGGCTTATTTCACTTAGTATATTATTTTCAAGGTTAACCCATGATATAAGTACATTCCTTTTTTTTTTTTAACTATTGAAAGCTCTGTTTTTCATATACCCTGTTCTTGTTTCATTCAAATGTTATTTTCTCTTGCTATTTTTGAGGGTATTAGTGATAACTTTTTGTTTATATATGTACAGTCTCTATTTTTCACAAGTTTCCATATTTGTATCTTTTGGCATCTGCCTTTTGTACTTCTTGAACCATCATTCTTATTTTTCTGTTTACATTTTTAGAGTGAGGTGCCCTGAAACTTCATAGAAGTTCTCTTGCAAAGGTGAGAATGAGATAATATTGGTTTATATCATTGTATTTGGGACACCATCCCTCCTTCCAGATCACCCACGTCACCACCTTAGCCCACTGTGCTCATGCCTCCTCCACCTCTTCCCCTCTGTAATCTTCAGTTCTTTTCTAAGTTTGGTTTTATCTGTTCTTTTGATTACTGTCTCTGTATTCCACTTGTGACACTATTCAGTCTTTCTCCTGACGTATTTTGCTTATAATCTCTTCTAGCTCCATTTACATTGCAAAGAGTGTCATGAGCTTGTCAATTTTGATTGCTGAGTAGTATTCCATTGTGTATCAATACCACATCTTTTTGCTGAGTAATCTGGCTGAGCTGTAGCTTTAGGGAATTCTTGATAGGATTTTTTTGGATCTTCCCCTTTCCTACCCCTTTTTTGTTACTGTTAGAATTTACAGACCAATTCTTGAATTTCTCTATTTAAAGATTTATGTTTGTATATTCATTATTGTTCTTAGAACCAAATTTGTATGCTTTTAATTCATTCACATGGAACCTTCCAACTGTGCCCATTACCTCCCAATCCAAAGAATGTTTCTGTCAAAAGAGGGAGGAGCAGCCATCTGGACAGAGTGTAACTGTCTCTTAAACTTATTTTCAACTTTTTCTCCTATTTCTGACCCATTTTCATGTCAGCATGCAGAGGTACATGTGTTGCCCCTTTCTGAACCTGAGATCAATTCTATAATACAAATTGAGTTCCTTTGCAGCTTTTCTCAGTGGTAATTAGTTTGGTCCTAAGTCAGTTACCACTTGTTCACCTGCTTTCTAGGTTTAAAAACTGCTGGATTTTTTTCTCTTCTAATCTTTTATCCTTGTGAGTTTATGCTATTTATAAACTTTTAAGATCATTTTTTGAGAGATTTTGGAAGGAAGGAGGCCTAAATACCTGCATTTAATGCACCATATTTAACTGGTAGTAATTATTTTCACAGAGTATTAAGAAAATTGTGTTGGCTTGCTAGGCCTGTTATTACAAAGTGCCAGACAGATGTCTTAAATAACAGAAGCTAATATTCTCAAAATTCTGGAGGGGTGATGTCTGACTTCAAGGTATCAGCAGGGTTGATTTCTTCTGAGGCTACTCTCTTTGGCTTGTAAATGGCTATCTTTTTCTTCTAGCTTTACATAATTTTTCCTCTATGCATGTCTGTGTCTTCATCTCCACTTCCTAGAAAAATGCTAGCCATATTGGGTTAGCACCACTCATATGATATTAATTTACCTTAATCAATTCTTTAAAGGTCTGTCTCCAAATATATTCTGAAGTCCATAACAATATTCTTGGAATGCATTGAGTGATTTAATTTAATTTTTTCAATCAGATCATTTTCATTTCATTATAATGTAAAGCAATCTCTTATGTTTATAGGAATAATTAAGGGTCACTTTTCTCTTTTTGAACTATTTTTTTAACTTTCCCCAATACTATGGGATTGGTAATGTTTTAAGTAAGATTCCTGTGCAAAAACCTACTTAGACTAACTGAAATAGAGTATTGATGTGGAGACGTAAAAAGTGACAAACCTGGCCCTCCCTGGTGGCGCAGCGGATTAAAGCACAGCACTGAGAATCTAAAGCCGCTTCCGCATGAGTTCAATTCTCGCCTGTCCCGGAGGTGACCACATGGTGTGGCAGACCTCTCCTGACCTGCCGGCTGCTCCCCTCAGCAGTGTACTTCATAGATCTGCCTGTTCTG
>NW_004567130.1:8040974-8135172 GCF_000260355.1 Condylura cristata | reverse complement strand
AAAAAAAAAAGTGACAAGCCTAAAGTCATTCTGATGGCACATTTTTTCTTTATGATCTTTTCTTTAAGCTCTTGTTCTATGAGCTTATAAGATTTTCAGTGTTCTGAAATTTGTCAATCTGATGGCACACTGTGAAATTTATTTTAACCCATTGTGTTGGATCCTTGTTAATCTGAAATGTTTTTGGTACCTCTGAAGTTTTCTTGAATTATTTCTTTGATGACTTCCTCCCTCTGTTTTAGATATTTTATTTTTTAGGAATGGTTATGCAGATATTCACCCTTCTGTACTGATTTTTGAGTGTTTTCTTTTTCTCTTTTTGAGTCTTTTTATTATACTTTTGGAGTTCCTCATTATCTGACTGTCTCTCTAGTGAGTCTTTATATTATGTATTTAACTGCCAAGAGTTAAATATCTGACATTTTTTTTTAAGTAACCTGTTCTTATTTCTTGACTGCACTTTCTCTGTTTATATATTTGAGATACATACACAAATTTTCTTTTTGTAATCTGTAGATACAAAGGTGCACAAAGATAATATGTACGATTTATCGTTAAGCAAACACCTGTGAAGCTGCTACTCAGTTCAAAATAGGATATACTTACTCTGTCTTCTTTCTTCCCCTTCCACCCTCTTTAAGAATGATTGCTTCACTGCTTGAGCTCATAACCACCACTGGTAAAAGAATAACTATGTAAGTCAGTCTATCCCATTATCTTTATAAAGAGAATAGCAGCCATTGAACTAAGAAATGTCATTGTATTTAAAAAAAGTAATAGAGGCACCTAGAAGAAAATCATCTAGGATAAAGACTGGAGTGTGAAAAGTTGATATAATATTTGATGTAAATTATGTGTAATATGTTTGATGGAATGATGGACATAAATAGATGTTCTTTTATGTTTCTTGTATTTGGGGCTTTGATAAGTCATACAGGAAAATCAGAATCTGAAGAAAGATTTTCGGTACTAACTTGTGCCTTCATCTAACAACCTGCCCTCCATTGGTTTTTGAATACTGAAGATTCAAAGATGCATTGAACACAGTAACTGACCCCCAGAGGTTCAGAGGTTCTCTGACTTGAAATGGACCTTTCATTAAGAGATAGATCTAAAAAAGGTCAAAACTTGAAGCAGTAAGTTTTTACCTTAGTCTCCATACTGGCCTGGCAAGACACTGGAATATATATTAATGTCCCCAGTGGTCTCCCTCATTTTATAGAGAAATCACGCTTCATTAATTTCAAGATTCAGTGGATTAGAAAAAAAGCTTGAAGCCAGGAAGATTAAGTCAAATCCTGTATTAACCTATTTGATTATCTCAGAGTACTCCTGAATAATATGTAATTAATGACATGGATTTAGAGTTACCAAATACTCCTGTTTGGGTGATTGTGTTCTTAGTTCTGACCTTTCATACTATGCTTCTTGTTGTTTCTTAGTGAGATTGATGGGCACGTTGGTTTTCTATTGCTTAGGATGCTCTGCTTTTTCTTTACTATATGGTACAGTATCTTCCTGATTTATATTAAGCATGTATCCCTCTTTTGTTATAGTGCTTTCTCCAGGTGCATATGAATATGTTTTTATTTCCTATGATTTCAACTGGATTAAACCTGTATTAGGTTAGTGTTGTCAGCATCTTGTTGAAAAACATCTGGTTGGTTCTTCAAAATGTCAGTGGTTTCCAGTGACATTTTGTCTTTTCACTGAAATTGAGGTACTAGGAATTCCAGCACTATAATGGCCTATCTTACAAAGGTAGTACAAGGAAGTCTTACCACATCTCTCATTCTGAGATCTAGTGATTCATTTAGGGAAAATAAAATTTCTGTATTGAAAGGATAGGTTTGATTTGTAGAGCACATTTTTGTTTTTGCTTTGATCCTCTGAATTTGTTAGGTTTAGGTTGAAATTTGGGGGAGAATCTATCTTTAGATTTTGAATCTAGCCTTCTCTGGATACTTAACTTCTCTCATGCTGTTCTCTAACCTATTAACACTACCTTCATTTTTGTAGCTAATGGGAGTTTTTTCCACCCCAACAACCAGTTAAGTGATTCTCTGGATGCCAGTTATATGATTCTCTGGATACTATTGCAGAATTCATTTCAATTCTGCACTAACTACTAGGAGTTACTGCAGGTCCCATACGTTAATAACTCAAGTACTAACCTATGGGAGGTCCCTGTGATACACCTGTACTTCTGACCAACCAACTCTCAATCAGGTATTCTTGTTGACTCCTCCTCAGAGTCAATAATTTCCTGTAATGGCTCACATATAAAGGAAAATACTTTTTTTTCTTTCCTTTATAAATATTTGTAATATATATACACACACATATACATCATTCTTCATTTTGTACATTTTTCATCTCAGTTGTAATCCTGTGAACTTCCCACCACCACTTCACCCATGTGCCATCACCTAGTCCCATGTGGTCTGATCCCACTCCAATTTTGAACCTGTTCCCTTCTCCTCCCCTGTAGAATGTCTCTAGTTTATAGTTGTGAATTGATATTCTTTTTTTTTTTAAGATTTATTTATTTGTGCATACAGAACTGGGGTACAGGCCAGAGGCTAGGGGCGGCAAGAGGCTTCACCAGAGAAAGAGTGGGGAACAGAACAGGCAGATCGACGAAGCACACTGATGAGGGGAGCAGCGGGTGGGTCAGGAGAGGTCTGCCACACCATGTGGTCACCTCCGGGGCAGGCGGGAATCGAATCCATGCGGAAGTGGCTTTATATTCTCAGTGCTGTACTTTAACCCGCTGCACTACCAGGGAGGGCCAATATTCATTTTTACTTTATTGCAATCACTATTTTTATTTTAAGGAAAACACTTTTGTGAAACAGATGCATAGGGCAAGGTATAGGGCCACAAGAACATTGTTTTAAATAACAGAATTGAGTATCAGATCTAGATTTTTATGAAGTATTTTGAAGCCCTAACTTGGTCAGAAGCTCCAGTTTCCTGTGGTGATCGTGGGGATTCAGATCACCTATTTAGGGCTTCAGACTCTTAGTTTTACTGAGGAGGTACAGTTGTCAGAGGAAAAAGTTAAGCCGGGGACTGAAATTGAGATTAACTTAGTCACAGCTAGTAGATCAAATAACTACTTGTTCTTAAATAGCATAATTGGATTGCTTTGGTTGTACCAAACAGGAGGCTGCAATTAAAAATGGTAGACTTTTAATGATTTTTATCCCTTTGTTCACAAAACCAACTGAGGGCTAATCTTACAATTGTGACCTTTAATATGACATCTTAAGATGTCATATATATGAGAGGTGTGGATGAATGAAACAAGACTCCATTTTAAAGGAGAAATGGAACATCAAGACTAAGATTAGATGGTTGTCTTTATGTTCATATATCCACAGAGATTTCTGATTTAAGTAGCTTTTGCCATTACTCTAAATTGATTCTGTGGGTCTTGGATTTGAAACCTGGGCATCTCCTGGTTACATTGTGAACTTAAAGATACCATCCCTTATCTGCTCCTACCACTTATAGTCCAGCTATAGATTTGGAATGGGGACTCAGCTTCAGATCTTTTCAGAGAGGATTGTTTGTATCACCCCCAAGTCATGCTCACAATTTAAGGATGTTTTCTTTTTGGATACATGGTCACATTTCTGTAGCACTCTTAATTTGTATTTTATGTGTCAAAACAAATAAATTAAAGGTCTTTTCTAGAATTTTCAAAAGTCTTTCTTTTAGGATATAAATAAAAATTCCAAACTTATGAATAGTTGAGGCATGTCTTTATATCTGCTTGTCATATATATATCAGTTCTGTACTGAAGAATAATTGATGACACTTACATTATAAGAAAATGACCATATTCAACAGTATATTGTTAGTCCAGAAATAAATTGCTACTACAACTTCCCTATTGAATAAACTCACATGATATGTTTGGTTGGAATTAGATCCCAACAGATCAATAAGTACAGAATTATTATTATAATAGAAAATCAGTATTAAAACTTAACAAATAGGCCCTCCCTGGTGGCACAGCTGGTTAAAGCACAGCACTAAAAAACTTAAGCCACTTCCGCATGAGTTTGATCCCCACCTGCCTCAGAGGAGATCCACATGGCGTGGCAGACCTCTCCTGACCCGCCTGCTGCTCCTCTCAGCTGTGTACTTTGCCAGTCTGCCTGTTCTGCTCCCCGCTCTGTCTCTGGTGAATCCTCTCACCCTCTGCATCTCTGGCCTGTACCCCAGTTCTGTATGAATAAATAAATCTTAAAAAAGACTTAACAAATAAAAGTATTGGTTTTGTAATTTTTATTAAATCTACAGGTTTCCAGTTATTAGTTTGATTATTCTTTAATAGGTGGAATAGGATTTACACTAGTAATATGTTACTAGTGTAATATCAGGATAAAGTGTGCTAATTTTTTACAAATAGAATATTGTTATCAGGATAAAGTGTGCTAATTTTTTACAAATAGAATAAAGTGCCATTTTCAAAATTATCTTCCTGAGGTGTTGAACTGTTGCTGCTTCATGTTCTTTTAATGTATTACTTAGCAAGGTTACAGCAATGTTTTCATAGGTATATTTGGATGTGAGAATGCTGATGATGGGAAGGGGAAGGGGAAAAACAAGAACAAAGGGGTTTATGCTAGGAAACTAATGAAGGGTGAGGGGTGGCCAAAGTCTGAACACCTATAAAGTAGACAAGCTTTGGGTGCTGACCTATCAGTATATGCAAAGTGCTAGACTCCAAAAACCATCTGGCTTAATGCATTTATATGAGCAAATTAGAGATGTAAATGTGGCCAGGCAGGATTAATCATGTACTGTGCTGTTCTTTGCTAGTCAGAGTGCCAAATCACATTTCAAATTCTTGGTGTTCTGTATGATTTTTTCCCCCCAGATTTTTATTTTCATGGAATAACATCTTTTATATAGCATTGGTACCTTACACTGGAATTTTTTCATGTCTGTTCCTGCAACTCAGTGGAAGAATCTCAAGGAGAAAGGAAGAAAAGAGAATAAAACAATCAGCATTGTTTTATTTCCTTTCAATGCTCTTATGGTACCTAAAGACCTTAGAAATTTACTGTTCCTTCTAAGTTAAGGATCTTTTGGTGTTCTCAGTATGACCCTATTTTCTGGCATTTTTTTCTTCTCTTAAATTTTCTTTTTTCAGCTTTATTACCTACAAGTGTTATTGTTACTATATAAGTGACATACAACATTGTATAAGTTTAAGATGTACAGCTGATGATTTGATACACTGACATATGGCAAAATGATTACTACTACAGCTAGCACCTCCATCATGTCACATAATTACCACTTCTGTTTTGTGGTGAGAACACTTAGAATCTAATCTATTAGCAACTTTCAAATATATAGTAAGTATGCTTAACTATAATAATCATGTTGTACATTAGATCCCAAGAACTCATAACTGAAATGTCAAATACAATGTTTAGGGCATACCTGCATAGGTAAGAATGTGTTTTCTTTCTTCTTCCTATTGGCAAGAATGTGGATATGATATAATTGTTAGGGCTATAGTTGAAAACAGTGTGTTGAAGATGGGGGAAACAGGTAGGAGAATTGGTAGAAAGGACAAAGACAAGGCCACTTTTTATGGATGAAGGTGGACTAATTATGGAGTTGCAGAGAATAGGGATAGTGAGAGAGGGGATAGGCCAGATTATAGAAGACCTAAACCAAGAGAAAATAATAGATTTGATATTGTAGCTAGCAGAATTTTGTCTATCAGCTTTTGAGACAGAATTTGAGAAAAGCTGAAAAGAGACAACTAGTTGAGAACTATAATACTATTCCTGCCATTTATCATTTACAACAAGTTATTTTTAAATTGAGGTGATATAGGTTTATAATACTGTATATGATTTAGAAGTAAAGGATCACACCCTTCAGGTATGTTATCAAACCACATCCTCTGCCAAGGCAATCAAGAGTCCTCCACCTTAGTCTTTTGTACTCCCTTTCCACTTTGATCTCCACAATTCCCTTCCCATCTTTTAACCACAATTCTTCAGACTTCTTGGTTTTGTTATTGGCTTGGTTTTACCTTTGGATGATTCAATGGTCATTCATTCATCCAACAAAGTAGATAGCATTACTGTGCCCTAGGTAGCACTACTAGAGCATTAGTATGCAGTAAGTACTGGAGATGTAGAGAGGGAATGATAAGAGACTATACTTTTGGCAAAGTTTTAAGCAATTGAAAGAGAATGTACATAAAAGAAAGCACAAACAGTAGGCAAAGAAGCACAGTGAAGAAGAGGCCTGCGAGTGTGCAATGTGCCATGCCCCTTTAAGAGGAAGGCTGTCGGTAAGCAGATCCTACCAATGGATCAGTTAAGTTATTATGAGTATGATGTAGCCATTTAAAATTAGAGGATGTCCTAGATATTCTTTTGAGTAAAAAAAAAAAAACCCACACCCTTGCCCCATCACACAGATGAGGCCTTTTGATGTTTGCATATTGCATTGAATAATATTTTACTGAAATACATGATATATTGATGACCTGATGAAATTAGAGTGATCTGTTATTAATCTGGTGAATATTTAATACTACCTTTTAGAATCTGACTTTAAAAAGGAATTAATACTCTTATTCAAGAACATATCTTTTGATATGTTGCCTTTACCAAATTCTGGTTTGTGTTAGGTCTTCTATCTCAAAATTCAATTTTTTTAAAAAAGATTTTATTTATTTATTCATACAGAACTGAGGTACGGGCCAGAGATGCGGAGGGTGATAGGATTCACCAGAGGCAGAACAGGCAGATCCATGAACTACACTGCTGAGGGGAGCAGCGGGCGGGTCAGGAGTGGTCTGCCACACCATGTGGAGCTCCTCCGGGGCAGGCGGGGATCGAACTCATGCGGAAGTGGCTTTAGCTTCTCAGTGCTGTGCTTTAACCTGCTGCGCCACCAGGGAGGGCCCAAAATTCAATTTTATTGCTAGCCTGTATTCTACATCCCAGGAAGTCGGGTGATGATGTGAAGGTGTAGATTTGATGAATTCCTCAACCCAGTGGAGAGAACATTTCAAAGAGGTGTTCAGAATTAATTTTTTTAAGATTGATTTATTTATGCAGACAGAACTGGGGCACAGGTCAGAGGTGCAGGGGCGGTGAGAGGATTCACCAGTGACAGAGTGGGAAGCAGAACAGGCATATGGGCAAAGAACACTTCTGAGGGGAGCAGCGGGTGGGTCAGGAGAGGTCTGTGGTGCCATGTGGTCACCTCCCGGGCGGCCGGGGATCGAACTCATGCTGAAGAAGCCCCAGCCTGCTGCGCCACCAGGGAGGGCTGATGTTCAGAATTATTAATGAGTAGAAATGTGACAAAAACCTTTTAAGATACTACATAAGGAAAAGTAAAAATAGAACTGTACATAAGGAAAAGTAAAAATAGAACTGTACCTTTTAGTTAAATCTTCAACTGTACATTTTAGTACAATCTTTGGTAGTTTTTTGCTATTTGATTTTTGGCATCTATAGTAGATAGCTAACCCCAGGAGCTATCATGGAATGTTATCTTCTGCATTGTGTTCTAAATACTGAAGAATGCAAATAATTGTATTAATAAAAATTGATGAGTTTTTTTTGTGGTGGTTGTATCTTCTGCATTACCTGATGAAGTTCAGTTAGTAGCTGTCTTACATGTACATTCAGAACTGAAATGGAAAATTCTTTGCAATCTTAATTGCTGTTGCTTAATTTCAAATTGCCCACTATCTGACCCATTCATGTAGTTTTGAAATAGGGAAAAAAAAAAGCCCTGGAATGTTTTATATGGATGGCCAGATAGACAGCACTTTAAAAATTAGCATATGAATGTTTTGACTATCTCACTTAAGACAGCCTGTCAGTTTGGCAGCTCTGAGCCTGTTATTTCTGTGTCTTCTCTTTTTTCATTTTCATGTTTTGACAAATGAGATAGTATTTTTGACAAATGATTTGTACTTCATCTAAGGATTTCAAAGTGTTTTAAATCTATTTATTAAACTATTTAAAGATCATTTTATGAACTCATTTTTAGGGTAATAAAAGATTCTCCCTAATACTAGTGGAAATAGAAACTGATAGTACTAGAGTTATTGCAATAATGAAATTGTTGGGCAATAATTATTTGTTCAGAATAATTATTGCTTTTTTCCAGAAATTTATATTTATTTTAATTTATCATCGGTTTTAGGATTGAGTAGAACTGATTCAGGGGAAATGGTCTCTTCTCACTCGGTAGACATGAGGGTATTCCCAAATATTCCTTAATAAATAAATACATACCCTGCTGAATATTTTACTGCAAAAGGAAATTCTGTGTATGTAATCTGATATAATTGACACTGAATTCTTTTATTCAACACACAGATATTTAATTAGAACCTAACATGTGCTAGGAACTGCATTAAGTGAACAATCTAGATAGCCCTCCAATAGACCCTGCAACCTGTGGGGTGAGCCATAAAGATCAAATGAGTTTCAGGCAAACAATGCGTTCTCAGATTGTAAAGTAGTCTGAAGCACAAACCACTTTACACAAAGCTAAGTAATAGAATATATAATAAATTGGGTGGGGAGTTACTTCTAGTCAGAAGGCCTCACCTGAGTTTGAAAAGAAACTAAAATATTGGGAAATACCTGTTTGGGAAGAAGAAAATTCTAAGCTGACATAAGTCCAACTCCTGAGGTTATGGGGAAGGTATAAAAAGGACTGGTTAAGGTAAGAAATAACAGTGAAAGGTGATGGGGTGGCTAGATCACTCAGGACCTTGTAGATCTTATTCTTTATGCAAAGAAAAACCTTAGGTAGGTTTTTAATAGGGGAGATCCATGATCTCATTTACATCATAGAAAGATCATTCTGGCTACATAGACTGAATCACAGGAAACAGCTGAAGCTATTGTAGTAATAGACCAGTACAGCTAAAGAAGAGTAGAGGTGACAGGGTTTGCATTAGTATTTGTAGGTAAAAAGCTGAGGCTTGCTAGTGGACTAGATGAGAGTGAGGAAAGGGAAGGAATCAAAGGAAGTTTTTTGGTTTGAGCACCTGTATGAATAGAAATGCCATTGAGATAGAATTAGGTTAAAGAAAGACAAGTTTCTTGTAGGGAAATTGGAAGTTTTGTTTTGACTATGTAAGTCTGATAAGATAATTTAGACACTTTGGTGAAGCTTTTGAGTAGGTGATTATATATATAAGCCTGTAGCTCAGCAGAGAAGTAGATGTTTGAGGTGTTTATATGGGAGACACTAAATGAGAGATATTTAATACTTGAGACTGGCTGAGATCTCTCAGGTAGAGAAAAGGGCAGAAGACTGACTTGGAGCTCTTCAGCACAACTATCTGTTCATGAATATATGTGTATGTAAGAAAAATTTGTATGCCAACATAAAAGCAAATGCCTTTTTTTTTTTTTTTAAAAATTTATGCATACAGAACTAGGGTACAGGCCAGAGGTTGTAGGGGCAGTGAGAGTTCACCAGAGACAGGGTGGGGAGTAGCAAGAGAGATTGAGGAAGTACACTGCTGAGGGGTCTGCCAAGCCATGTGGATGACCTCCAGGGCCAGGGATCCAACTCGTACTGAGGTGGCTGTGGTTCACTTGCAATGCTGCACTTTAGCTCCTGGCGCCACCAGGGAGGGTCGAGAATTAAAGAGATTATTGCCAAAAATATAATACATCGATTGCTTTCTGTGAGAAAATTTGTAACACAGTTAGGGCATTCTTATGATCAAAGCTGAATTGCTTGCCAAAAAGAGATAAAGTGTTTTCAGGTTAGCACCCATGTCTGTTAGTAAACTACATCAGAAAATGGTTGAATGCTGGGGGCATTTTCATTCAGTGCTAGTTTTTGTTTTCTTTCTGGAAAATGGCTTACTTGTACATTAAATTTGCTTCATTCAATGTTTGCTTTTTAAACTTCTTTAGGGTAATTTTAGAGTATGCTTTACTTAGGGCTAATTTATAACTTCTATAAAGGAAACCTTTTTGAGGTCGCTACTGGATATCTCAGGTGTTCCTAAAACATGAAAGTTTTGAATCCCTAGTGAGCTCTGGCTTAGGGCTTCCCTGTTGTGGCACGCACTCTGCCAACAGAGAGATGCCCCCGATGTATCTTCTTCTGGACCCTTTATCCTTCTCCCTCACGCGCCTGCCTCCTGCCTGCTTCTCTCTCTCACCCTGCTTGCTTGGCTTGCTCTAGTTTGCCTCCTCTCTGCTGCCCGCCCCCAGAGTCCGTTATGGCAGTTGCTTAAATAGCATTCATTGACCAATCAGAGCACTGCTCACGTGTACATTGGCCAATCAGAGCACTGCTCATGTGTACAACAGGCGGGTTTGGCTGCTGAATCATGGGGCTGGGGTCCCGGGCACCCTGACAGCCTGTGCCTAGTTTTGAGGCGTTTCACTCTACATTGTACACCTTCATACTCAGTCTGAACACATGAGATCCCTGTGTTTATTCTGGAGTACTTTGCTTAAGAGGCTCTCTTAGAGTTCATGGTCTTCATTTTTATACTTTGACCATTTCTACTACTTTGTCCTCTTCAAACTGATCTCTGTCTCCTCAATTTAGAAAAATCACTGCCATTTACTTGGACTGTGGTTCAGAAAGTGCCTCTAAGCAAAAAGCCAGGTGATAATGTGGTTCACCTCATTTAGTTTGTTTCTCTCAAGATTCATAGTGATATGTTGCCTGTTGTCTGAAGCAGCACAAAAACAATTTTTTCCTTACTCAGATTTCTAGTAATTTTTAAAAAAAGATTTATTTATTTATGCATACAAAATTGGGGTGGAGGCTACAGGTGCAGGGGTGGTGAGAGGATTCACCAGAGACAGTGGGGAGCAGAACAGGCAGATCCATGAAGTACACTACTGAGGGGAGCAGTGGGCAAGACAGGAGAGGTCTGCTGCGCCATGCGGGTCCACCTGCAGGGCAGGGGATCAAACTCAGACTGAAGCATCTGTGGCTAGCTTGCAGTGCTGCATCCTAACCCGTTGTGCCACCAGGAAGTCCAGATTTCTAGTAATTTCAACAAAGGAGGCTGGTCCCAGTTGCTCTGTTAAAACAGAAGCAGAAGTCCCATTAGAAAAAATGATTGTACTACTGAAGTGCCTGAGCATAGTTCTGGCACATTGTCTCACTTAAAACACAAAATCCATGGTAAGATAAAGTAAAAAATCAACTAACAGTAAAACAACAATATTAAACAACTTTATAGCTTACATATATGCATTATTTATAATTTAATCCTTCCCACAATTTATTTAGGTAGGTGCTGTTACGATCATCTTCATTTTGTAGAGCCAGAAATTCGGATACAGAAGAATGAAGTAATACACTGTCACACATCTAGTATATAGTGGAATCAAGGTTTGAACTAGGCAGTCTTTGGCAAATGATAATTATTGCCTCAAGTAACTGGGTAGGTCTCCCACCCATCCCTGCTAGGCAGTGAATTATATTGTACTTAGAAGTATGCTGTTACTCAAGATTCTGTGTCCCCTCTTTCTTTCCCTCACCTTCCTGCTTGCCCTCCTCCTTTTTCCTTTCTTTTTTTCTCTCCTCTAACTTTTTCCCCAAACTCTATACATGGGGATTTTTTTTTCACTTAAAACTTCATGCAATGCATCATTTGGTGATAATCCGTAAATCTCTTTATAGTGAGTGCTACAGAGCATAGCTCTGCTAGCTAGAGCATAGCTCTGCCTACCTACATCCTTTGTATCTGTATATCTCATCATTATCTCAAATTTTGTAAGTCTCAAACTGAATTGAGTATCTACCTAATTTCTGAAATCTAGACCTTAATTGGTGGTGGTGGTGGGGGGGATGTTCCTTTTTATTCCTAAAAGGTGAAGATTTTAGGATCAACTTAAGTTGTTTTTTCTGTTTCATTCATGTAACAAGTCTTAGTACTTTTTGAATTTCTGCTGCCCTAATTCATTGCTTTCTCATCTTTTACTGATCTATAGCAACAGAAACTTATTTGGTCTTCATTATTCTCCCACTTCTTATCTTTCACTATACTTGCAGAGTTAGTGGTTTTGTAATTGGGTAGGGTGAAGGGTACCTCAAACCCCCAGACCTGCCAACTCTTAAAACCCCATGTTCTGCCATTTACTGCATCAAGACAAAACATACTCTAGTGTGCAAGACCTTTAATGGAAAGAAACTTTAATACAATTAGTATGAAACAAAGAGAAGGGAAAGAATATATAGTTTCCAAATCAAGCACCCAGGGTTATCCAGGCCCAGCCAAACAGGGTGAGCCTGAAGCAGGGCCTCTGAGGCCTGAAAGCCTGTCACAAGTCTAAGGCACCTCCTAGTGGAACCCATAGAAAAGGGTTAGAAGTGGCCAGGCAAGTCTGGAACAAAAGAGCAAAATCAAAATCAAGATGAATACTGCCATTGGTAACCTCCCCACGGATCTCTCACCCATGTCTGTTTCAACCAGTCCCAGTTCAACACCAAGAAGCAAGCACAGCTTGTTCACATGTCTCTGCCTCTTGTGCCTCCTCCAGGTCTCCTTGCTGTCCATCTTTCCTTTCTTCCTTCTCCAGTCTCTTCTCAAGCTTCTCCCTGCTCAGCTCCACCCTCCCTTAGGGTGGGGCAGGGAACCTAGGGATCACACTGTTGCAGTTTTGCTAGTACCTTGACTAAAATCCTTTACTGGCTTAGTATTGTATTTGAAGTCAGGGATTACGAACAAAGTTTTGGATAGTGACTTAAATTTTCTACCTCTTCCTTGATACTTCAGCGATTTTCTTATAACCCTTTAGTGTTTACTCTTGTACAAGATGGGCATAATAATTATTTCTCCTCATAAAGATATTAGGAAGAAAAAAAGGGAAAATGAAAAATATATGAACGATTTCATGCTTGGTACACACTTAATAAATTACAGTTATGATTATTAAGATAATAGCATGCGTAGCCCTATAGCTTTAAGTCCATAATATCCTTGCCACTGGATGACATGTTGATGTGGCCTGCATTTCCATACTGTCATGTTCCAACTCAGGCCTTTATCTTCAGTATAGAACACTCCTACACTCCTCTATATACCCTTTCGGCTTATTGAAAGGATGCTTTACCTTTTCTACTTTAAAATCTTTCTTAGTTACTGTAGTCAATATTAATTACTCATTAGGGCTTCTGTTGTCTTAAGGAGAGACAATGCCATTAGTTAATACCATCTGGTAGCACTTACTGCACTAAGAGCCTGGGCTGTAAAGACTCAGACAGGTAGCAAATTCCTGTTACTGTTGTTATTTTGCTTAGCTGTGCACCTGTGTTCTTCAGCCTGTATCACCTGCCTCACCTCAAGAACAAACAACACTTGATTTAATTTTTGTCTCCTCTCACAGTGCATTGTATACTCCTTTGTAAGCGGGTATTCAGTCAATGTTTTGAATTTAAAAGGAGGCTTGAGCCCCTCTGATACTGCCCAATAGTGGACGGTGGGAAAGGTCAATGGTGATCCTTTCTGGATATTGTAGTTTCTCTCCTGAGGAGTGGACACATGAGCCTGTGTCAACTTGACTGTGTGGCAGAATTCTTACTGTTGCACGTTATTTTAGTTTTAGATACTTGCAAATAATTTAGAGGTCTTTAGGAAAACTAGTATATTTTCCAACTGCTGTTTCACATTGAGTTTACTATCCTACTTATAAAACACAATAAATGTAAATAAGTATGATACTAACCTTTTCAGGCACTTACCCTGTGATCAATGTCAGACATCACCTCTTAGGAATTCTGAAGAAATTCACAACAGTGAAGAAAGGTGTTTTCTTCATTCATTTCCTCTTTCTTGCTTTTGTTTTGGTTTGAAGTAATAAGTAGTCATTGAGGAAAATACTATTTTAATAGTTTTATAGTATCTACTTTAAGAAAAGTGATTTGCAAAGTTCTATGTTAAAACATGAAGGAATTGTTAATATTGCCTTTCAGTAGCTGCACTCTGAGAAGTTGTGACTATTTGATATTGGATCTTTTAAATAATAAACAAAATCATAACATTTTGAACTATGTTAACTTGATCTATATAAATAATTCCTAATGAAGAAAGTCTATTGATATAATAGAAAATCTATACATATTTCAGGAATAATTACTGATTCAATTTGGACTAAGCAAAGTAAAGACAAGAAGTAAGGTGATTTAAGATAATATTGTTATATAAAGGCTTCTAAGTAATGTCCTCTATTGTGTAGTCCTTATTATAGTGGGAAACTGAAATACTCACCAAATAGCTGGAGAAGAAATACCAAACAGATTACTAATAAGTGATCCAAAAGTGATACACCTATAAAGCTGAAAACCAATTTAAAGCTTTGTATCACTTTGAAGTTTAAATGTATTCTTCCTATAAAAACATTTTGTCTCCTTTTCTAATGTAGGCCACTGTTTGCAGAACTTTCTCTCCTTGAGTTTCCTTAACTTTATCTTTTATCAAATTCAAAAACATCTGAGCATGGGAGAGTGTTCTTCAGCCCACAAATCATGTGTGTTATGCATATGTTCATAGATGCCTTCAGAAAACCTCCCATAGAGGAGGAACCATGGTATGTCACATGGGAAAGTAAAACATTGAGGGGCTTAAAATTAGCACTCACAAATTATGGCTTATAGGTAGGAATTTTGATATACAGGTATGTTTTATTTGGCTTATTAGGATGCTTCATAAAATTTGAGCAAGGGGCCCTCCCTGGTGGTGTAGTGAGTTGAAGCACAGAACTAGGATGCTAGCCAAAGCCGCTTCAGCACAAGTTCAATCCCTAGCCAGGGAAGTGACCCACATGGCGCAGCAGACCTCTCCTGTCTTGCCCGCTACTCCCCTCAGCAAGTGTACGTCATCAGTCTGCCTGTCCTGTTCCCCACTCTGTCTCTGGTGAATCCTCTCACAGTCCCTGCACATCTGGCCTATACTCCAGTTCTGGATGCATAAATTAATAAATCTTTTTTAAAAAAAATTTGAGCAAGCAGTTAAAAATCAGGAAGTTTCTAAATTCTCATGAAAATTAAGAGGATCTGGTATTGTTGGGAGCTATTCCTGTATAACATCAACTGACTAGAGAGATGTAGCAGTGACCTCTTTTGCATGATTCCTTTACCTTTAGGTTTACAATACTCACAATTCTCTTCTATCTTATGTAACTTACATATAGTCATGTCACCTACCTTGTGCTGTTGAAAATTTTTGTTATATAAGGAAGTCAGAGTAAAAATAGAAACGTTTCTCTTGACCCGAAAGCAATTTTATAGGTTCCAGTCTCCCTTCCCTCAGGCAGTGGTTTGTTTCCCCCCAAATTATACTTATCGACAAAGTAGGTTTGTATCTTTATATGTGCTTGGGTGGGGGGGCGCGGTTATTGTTCAAACCTGTACACAGTATACTTTTACACCCTACCCACCACCAGTGTCCCAAGTGTCCCAACATCTACCTTCACATTCCATTGGCCCTTCCCTACACCACTCTACCCTACCACCTTCCCTCTCTGGTTGCCTCAGTTTTCCAGTCAGATGTTAAGAGCTTATTGGTTTGGTTTTGACTGATTCTTTCTTATGTTTCTCTATATTCTACATGTAAGCAAGACCAGCTGTTATTTGTATTTCTGCTCTAGTTCCATCCCTGTTGTTACAAATGTCAGGAGTTTATCCGTTGTGTGTGCATGTGTGTGTACATTTTGCTGATCCACTCCTCTGTACTTAAATACTTAGGCTATTTCCATAATTTATCTATTGTAACAGTGCTGCAGTAAACATAGGAGGACATACATCCCATCAGATTAGTGTCTTTGTATTCTTTGGGTAGATACCTAAGAGTAGAATTTCTGGGCAATGTGGTACATCTATTTTTAATATTTTGAGAAACCATATTGTTTTCCATAGGGACTAGACCAGTTTACATTCCTCCCAACAATGTATGAGGGCTTCTTATTCTCCACATCCTTGCCAGCACTTGTTGTTGCTGGTCCCTTTGATATGTGCCATTTTTATGGGTGTGAGGTAATATCTGATAGTGGTTTTGATTTGCATATCTCTCATGATAAGTGATGATGAGTGTGTTCTTCATGTATCAGGCAGTGGTTTATAAGCCCTGCACTCAAGCCTTCTATTGCCATTGACTTGCTTTATGTCATTGAGGAGGTCACTAAGCCCTCTGAATTTTGGTTTTGATACTGCCAAATGATCACATGAAACAGTTTAAGCATGTACATAGTTTTTAAAAAGTCTGAAGCCTTACTCAAAAATCATTTAATATTTATAGATATATTCAATTGCCTGGTTGTAAATGCTGTTACAACCATGCCTTTTGCCTACTGTTAACATGTCAATGCTCTGTATTCTCTAGTATGAAGTCCAATTTTTTGCCTTACATTCATTGTTCCCTACTGTTTGCTTCCAACATACCTTGCTAAACCATCTTTTACTCTGAATAGAATGGAATGGAATGGAATTTTGCCTTCTTACCATTCACCCTTCCTACCCCCATTTATTTTTTTAATCCCATAAATACTGAGCATCTCTTCTGTGCCAGACACTATACTGAACAAGACAAAGCCTTTGCCTCTAAAGGCTTATATTTTTAGGCACATCAGAATCTTGAGTACTATCTCCCACTATTTTCCTTTTTCCTCCTTCTTTTGTTGTTTCATTCAGCAAACACTTACTGATTGCTTATTGTGTTGCTTTGTTCTCTAGGATTGGTGTTATAATAAAGCCCCTACTTCCTTGGAATGTGTGCTCTTGTGGGATAAATTAGACATTAAACCTACACAAAAGTACATGTCTTAAGGACTGTTAAGTACAATATAGTAGGGTAAAGAAGAGACAGTAACAGTTTATATGTCATGATGTTAATTTGGACAGGATGGTAGGAATACAGCTTTTTGAATTTGTTTGGACAGACAGTGTCCTGAGGAAACTGAGGGAGGGAGTGAAGATGGGTAAGTATCTGGAGGAGGAGTGATTCAGGCAGAGGGTGCAACAAGTATATGCTTGAAATATGTTTCAGGGGACAATGAGGTGGCCAGTTTGTCAGATTGAGAAAGGAAGCAGAAGAGTGAGGAAAAGATCAGCTCTGAAAGGTAGAGGGGCTCAGATCCTGAAGGGCATTACTGGCTATGGTAAGCTTTTTGGTATTGGCTGTAAGATGTATTCTATGTCCTTTGAATTAATACTTCAGATTCCTTTATGAAACCTTCCTTTACTGTTCTGTTTGGCTATATAACCATTTTTTCCCTTAATTGACTAATGCAGTGCCTGTTACCTTAGAGGTTTTCTGTTCTGTCCTAACTTCCTCTAACAATAGGGACTGAGTCACACTTTTTAATCCTAGGTGAAGCTTTACACCTACTTTACACTTAAGACATGTTGATTTTATGAAGCTCTAGTCTCATTGGCAGCACTAGAAATTTGAAAGTGATGTCAAAAAAGAGGTGAAAGGATTTGGTAATAGAGTGGATATAAGGAATGTTAAGGTTTTAATTTGTGATCTTGGATAATAGCACTGATGTGGACAAAAAAAATTGGAAGAAAAGCTGATTGGGGGGAACAGATTAATGAATTTGATTAGGAATTAATTGAAATTTCCATTTTGCCAGCAGTCAATCTGTTAACCCCTTGGGAAAGTAGGTACAACTACACACCCATTACAATGATTTGGATATATTAAAACATATATAGAGTGTTGATATTATTTGTGATTGCATATATAATTTCAAGAATGGGGCCAACCTCATATTCATAGGACAGTTTCAAATTTAGTGCCTGGAACAGGGACTATGCACTTAACAGTTTTATTGAGATGAGAGTTAATGGGTGGCATGTAGTTTTAATGCATGCAATGGAAAAGAATAGGTTATAGAATCAGCTGAATTCCAGACCCACCACCTTCAATGCATTATGGTTTTGGTTGAGCAAATGACCCCTCTGAGTCTAGTGTTATCAGTTGGAAAATGAAACATTAAGACCTTCCTCACAAGGCTGAGAGATAATGATCGTAGCCCTAGGTCCTGACATAGAGTAATACCTCTTCATTTAGCTATAATTATTACTGTCATTATTATTTAAAAAAAAAAGTTCATCATTGAATTTCTGACTCATAGCCTAAGAAAAAGTCTCAAAAGTAATTTGCTTCAGCTGTTTTGAATATTTTAATGATGTTTATAATCCAATATAGTTAGTGACCAATCTGCTTATAATCACCCACATTAGCCAGCCCAACTAATGCATATGGAACTCTGAGAATAGTAAGTTAAACACTATTGAAAATCAGACTCATAGTATATCCATTACTATTATGTACATCAATTAGTATTCTAATGGCTCACACTACCTATTATATCCAGCAATCAAAATAGCCTCATGGTAGGAAGGCGTTATTAGACACATTGAAAAACTATAGAACTATATAGTTTTTTTATTTTAGGGGGGAATGTATCTACTTAAAAAGAATGGAATCATTTCATAGAAGCGAAATGAAACTCAGTCTCTTTAATAATATCTTTATAGTGATGAATTCAGTGTTAAATATACAGAAGCAGAATCTATTCTTTATTTTTTAATTTTTGTCAAATACCGCAAATCTTTTTTTTTTTTCTTCAAATTAAGACATTAAGATTTTGTAGTACTTTGGTCTAGGGTTCTTTCCTTATGCCTTTTTTCCCCTCTTGACAAAATTTACAAATGTAAGTACACCTTTTGAAAACACCACTCACATTTGTAGATCTCTTCTGGCTCTGATTATCCTGTCCTGAAACTATGCTTTACTTTTTGCTTTGGAGCAGATGTCGTGGCACTAAGACCCAGAAACCGTTTGCTCTGTGTGGCTGGAGCTGGGCTGGCTGTGCTTGCACTGAAGGGAAGGAAGTCATTAGTGCAGACTGAGCTGTAGAGTTGGGTTCTTGCAGGATTTCCTTCCAGCTTTTCCCCACTAAGGTTCTTGGGAATTAAAAAAAAAAATCTAAACACACAAACCAAGTTTTCCTATTTACGTGTTCAGGGAAGGTAGGCATTTCGGGAAGGGCCGATCCTTTCCCCAAGTTATCCAAGAAAGAAGAGAAAACAGCATAAAGAAGCTCTGATTACAGATCTTTGGAATTTTCTTTGCTAAATTTTACAAACGAGAAATACACCCAGAAATTTGGGAATTGCTCCAGGCTGTGCGTGAGGGTTTGATTGCTTGTCTAATCTTTTTTTTTTTTTTTTTTTTTGAGAAGAAGAGAATTCGCCAAAAGGGATTTGGATGGCAGGAGCCCGGCTGGGTTTCTGCAGCGGCTCCTGTTCACAGTCTCTTCTCTGAGGGAGGGTCTCTGCAGCCGGCGTCGTGGAGACCCTGGTCTCCGGCAGGCTCCTTTTGCAGGCACTGGCCAGGGGAGAAAATGCCTGGCTCTGGCAGGAGTACGCTGGTTGCTGCTGGGACTTCCTAGCCTGGCCGGGAGTGTTTTCGTGGTTTGGGAATACTTTTCATTGAACTGAAGGCTAAAGACTGGACTCTCTCTTGGGCTTTTTCCCTTCGCAGTGAATATGGGAAAGAATTAGGGGGTGGGAGGAAGGCAGCATGACTTGCAGTCGACGCTGCCCTGCATCTGCCCCCAAATCCCATCCAGCATCTTGATGTTCCACTTACCGGCTCTACAAATATGATGAAATGGCAGCCCCGGAAGAAGGTAAGTGTCCTGGAATGGGGCATGGGGGTCCATCCTGACCAGGGAAGGGTGACAGAGTAGCAGCCCTCCTGTTCTTTGATCCCTTCCGTAGTTTGCTGGGCTAGCCAGTTCAAACAGCTCTGTCCCGCTGGGGACTTGTGTTGATCCCCGAGGAACAGCTGCCTAGTCTGGTCTCTGTCCACTGTCCTGTTAAGTTTTCCTTCTTGGTATGCCTGGACTCCTCAGTGTGACAGCTCAGAAACACCCGTTTGCTTTAAGAGTCCTGTGAAGCCAGCCATTAGCTTTGGAGGAGTCAGCCAAGAGCTGACAGGGTGCAAGGACTAGGTGGTGCCCTGTCGCTAGGGAGCAATTTGGGGATGCACCTCTGACACATTCCTGTGTCCCCCGCAGGTGGGTATAGTGGTATCTACTTCCCCAAGGGGTTAAACATTCTCTGAGCCACTGGCAGTCGCTTCCCCAGGGCCCCGCTGGGGGGCGAGCATCCCCAGCACAACTGCCCAGCAGCTTGTTCCCGGGCAGCTAGGCAGAGGGGCCTCCTGCTGGAGTGCCTGGGGCCATGGCCCGGCCTTCAGCCCATAGGGCTCCCGGCAGCGGTGTGGGCCCAAGCGAGTGCGAGCGCCGGCCATTGTGCACGGGTGTGTGTGTGCGAGTCAGCGTGCACGGGCGTGTGTACATCGATCGTGGGGGAGTGGGGGAGGGGGCACTTTGCTTTTTGCGAGATTATTTCCTAATATGGCTCCTTTGTTGAGAACTCAAGGAAAAAAAAAAAAACAACCCAGTGGTTCTATCAAAATAAATTGCTATTGGTCCCAGAAATGTTTCTAAATGTGAGACTGGCCCCTACCCCAGGACATTCAGGGAGAAAGACAGTTTTCTTCAAGTTGTTGGCGACTTAAATTTGGCTAGAGCTCCGTTTTGCTAACTTGTCTGACTGGCGCTGTTAGGTGAACCAAGTGGTTCACTGCAAGCAGGACTTCTCCCCACTTCCTCTTTAAATACCTCATTTGGCCTTGGTTTTTATTGACATTCTTCTGAAGGAAAACACAGCGAACTGAACTGAACGTGCTGTGCCCCTCCCCAGCCATGACCTGTCTCTGTTAGCAGCTGCCTGGTGTTTTACTTGAATTAGCTAAACTGACTCTTTCTTTGTGGCATGATGTGTTATGATACCACGTTTTACATCAGAACTGAAATAGAAATCATGTGTGAAATGCATGAGAAGATATTGTGCATTTGTTTTATTGCTAGATAATCTAACAAACTGCTTCACTATAGCCTAGTGAATTGAAAGGTTTTCTTTGATGTACAATTTTAACGATTTTGATCTCTGACACTTAAGTCATTTCTACCTCATCCTGAAGTCAGAATCTCTCATATATTAAGTCCTTATCATAGTGCTTCTTTTAAATGAGATTGGTTTCATTTATTTTGGTTAAGAGATCAATATATCTTATGCAGTACCCCCCAACCCCCACCTCTGTCAGCACTGCCAACCCCCAATAAAAATCAGAGCTAGTATGAGGAAAACCCATAGAAGAAACCATATAATTAGGCAATTTTAAACAGATGCTGCATATTTCTGAGCCCCCTTTCTTCCCTATTTATAAATTGCATATTTATGTGTACTTTTAAGATGTCTGCAAACTGTACATTCACAAATGTCTGTTTTTTCTATCTTACCCAATATACAGTAACTCATGTGGTTATGTCTGTAGAAACCCCTCTGGGTACTGGTATTGCTTGAACCACGGAAGTATTATTCTTGGCAGTCAGGTGGATTGCTGGACTCTGGAAGATTCTATTTCAAGTGTTAAGATTCACTCTATACTATTTACTTACTCTGATGCTTAAATTGCTATACCAGACGGTTGTATTTATTCACTGTATTGCTAATCCCAAATCATCATGTTATAAGGATCCAGATGTAATTCTTCAGAGTTCATAAAGATTAAAAAATAAGCTAAGCCATCAAATGCTGCATGATTTTTGGTGGTAGCTTGAGAAAAATTCTTGCTTCTTCTGCATTGGAAATGGAAGCTTTTGTGGAAAAGAGTCAATTTTAGGACACCAGTAAGTCTAAGAAGATTAGGTTTATGTTCTTACTGTTGCAAGAATACACACATGATCTGATCACTGCCATAGTTTCTGACTAGCTCTGTTAACACATTTGTAGTAGTATATTGACATGCCATGTGTTTGGCCAAACTGTTTTATAAAAATTATTTACACTATAGATGAAAAGTGATACTACATTGATGTGATCTTAACAAAGCCAGGGAGATCATCCACAGAATGCTGCCCTAAGCAGCATTTGTCTATAGCTGGACTTTACGACTAAGATTGGTTGGTAACTTGCTGTCACTGTGCCCTGTCAGTCACTACCAGTGCTGGCTTTTATAGATTCTGGCCTCACTAGGAGAGAATCACCATGGATTCTAGGTTTCTTTGTTTCTGAGCATGCAGCTGGGGTACAGAGTTGAAGGGGAGGTATTTATTCCTATTTTCTCTGCTTACTTGCCAGGTTAAACAAAATATAAAAATTCAAAATGTGGGCTCTTGGGTGTTTAATTAAGGTTTGTCACCTTTTCACAAAGAAACCGAAACATGCTCTCAGGACTAGTGAAGAATTCAGGACTAAGTCTTCCAATGCACAATGGGCCTTCCACCTAGAGCCCTGTGATTACTCTAAGAAAACAAGATAGTGTGCAATTGTCAGATGGCAAGGATGGCACTTAATATCATGCCAAGAGCAGCTACCTTTTTTTCTAGCACCAGCTCTGTGCTAGGCATCTCTTCTTGCTCCATATGCAGCATTTAATTCTTACCCTGTGAAGGGATGGGTGTTAAAATTTGCATTTTACAGTTAAGGAAACTGAAGTTCAGAGAGATGAAATGACTTACTCAGAGTTCCACAGCATAGCAGTGTCAGGATTGGGATAGGTTCAGGTTTTATTTCCTTCAAAATGTATGTTCTTTCCCATTGTGCTTGGGAATTTTGATGACCAGGGCTCTTTACCCAAGAAAGATAAAGCCTAGGAGCTAAGATGATTCCAACATGTGAAGATTAGCCTTAGCTTCTCTCCCTCACTTTTGGTTAGCAGTACCAAAATGCTCTTTTGCCTGCCCCTTCTTGTAGAAACAAGTGATTTATTTTTCCTCTGAATTCTTAGAGCATATAAAAGAATCCATATCCTTTAGGTTTTTGTTTTCATTGATAGTAACATTAAAAAATCTCTTTGTATCTATCTTCACCTGTGTCTGTCCAGCCTCTCAGTTATATTTCAAACTCCTTAAATTCAGGAACTGTATCTCACCTTTTACTTATTTGGTGCGAAATATAATAGGGTTCTTAGTAAGTAATGTAAAAGTAAATAGGAGCTATTATTTTGTAAACTTTTATTCTTAGACTTTTTTTATTCTAGGAGGTGATATTAAATTGATCTGTAAAAAGGTTCAAAGCATTTCAGTTGATTTAGATGTTAGATTGTAGAGACTAAGGAAAATCAGAATATTTTGGCATTCATCTCTGTTTATAACATCAAAGAGTGGCAGTCACACTTTCCACAAAATCCACATAAACGTCTCAGTTCAGACATACTTCCAGGCAAGTTCCTGCTCCAGGGTCAGGATCCTTTTATTCATGTAAAAAGACGAATATACCTTATCCTATTTTCATAGTCACAGATTATCATGCAACACATTATTTTTATCTTTGCATTGTAGAAATTATAGTAATTAAAATGCTTATCTCATAGGAACATGTTTGTTTACAATTTGGAAGTGATTTCTGCTTTTTAAAATCCAAGGATTAGTATCAGTTAACACTGTGTAAATGAGATTGCAGTCAAAACCTTCATGAATGCTGTTGTTGATTGGATTTTTTCATTGCTTATCTAATGTTATTTTACTATTCACACATAATAAAAGATCATTAATAAGAATATGTCACATAAACTACATTAATTATGTCATTTGAGAATCATATGATGTATTTATCTTGTTATATTTGTCACATTAATATAATGTGAATCTGGCTTCTTAAATGACTTCTCTGATGGAACATCATTTAAAGAGGTTGGAAGCTTGCTTATGAGGAATATATCCTATACATTTGTGTCTTAGAATAACTCATTACTTTCATAAGAGTATATTTCAAATCACTGCACTTTATGATAGCATATATATAATTTTTTCTGGATTACAAAAGCAAAGTCTCAAATTTTCATACTTTGCTAAATTGCTTAGTGCCTTCCTAAATGCTATCCTAACATTATTGTATTCATTTTGGATCAGTAACATAAAATTAGACTTAAAATAATTAAGCATTATAGACAAAAGTAGTTACAAAGAGAAGTCTTAGAATTTTCATAAGAAAGGTTTTTCTTAGAATTTTCATAAGAAAGGTTTTTCTGTAAATTCATTCTATATAGTATTTCCAGGTCAGTGCAACCTAAAGACCCAGGTTTTGGCTCTTGGCAGTTCCTATGACTAGTGTCCTTGGGCATGTCGTTTAATCTTTCATATCTGACTTCCCACTGTTATAGTTTAGCACCTCATTATCACTTGCTGCATCTGCAAATGGCATCCTGATGATTTTTTCGTTTCTTTCTTTTTTTTTTAGTTTCTTTTTTCTTTAGTTTTCCCTTTTTATTGTTTATAGAGTAGTTGATAAAACAATATACACATATTGTATATCAATATATTCATATTATTTACCTTTTAAAGACGTGACTGTCCTAGACTGCTAATAGAGGTAGGTCTTCAAAGTGGAATAAGCACACCTTAGGCTAGGAAGTATGTAAGAAAACAGTAGAATGTCTTTATTTATTTTTTTATTTTATTTTTTTTTTTTAAGATTTATTTATTTATACAGAACCGGGGTACAGGCCAGAGATGCGGAGGGTGAGAGGATTCACCAGAGACAGAGTGGGGAGCAGAACAGGCAGATCGACGAAGTACACTGCTGAGGGGAGCAGCGGGCGGGCCAGGAGAGGTCTGCCACGCCATGTGGTCACCTCCGGGGCAGGCGGGGATCGAACTCATGCAGAAGCGGCTTTAGATTCTCAGTGCTGTGCTTTAACCCACTGCGCCACCAGGGAGGGCCTATTTTTTAATATAAATGAGTAAGAAATAAATTAAGCTTTCATAATCTTTTTATTTAGTTTGCCATTTGTACCTTTGTTTAGAGATCACAAGCTGTTTTTGGTGGTGATACCCACTCACTGTTCATGTCAGTCATTTGTTCACCTTCAGTGCACTGTGGTAGACTATAGTTTCCATCATAAAAGTTCTTGCCTTAAGCGATTAATTTTATGTACACAAATTTTACATATAATTCATATGTATAAAAGAAGAAAGAAGAATATACTTTCACTTATAGTATATATAACCTAAATAAAGGGTAAGCTAGACTACCTGGGTTTGAATTTCAGCTCAACTCTTAGCAGTTATACAGCTGAGTTATTTTCTGTATTTCATATGTCTCATCTATTTAATGTGAATGGTATCTAGGTTATAGTGTGACTTTGAGGCCATAATATAAAATGCCTATTAGAATGCTTATGAAACATAAAGTGTGATTGTACCTGACAATCCAGCTAGGTACGGCTCACCAGGCTTTTGTGCATTTGCATTTACTCCTTCTTTTTCCTAGAAGTCCTTTTTCTCATGTTCTTATTTCTCCTTTCTTTCATCCCTGGATTTGTCTTAAAAACTGACTCACCCTCCTCTTCTTAAGCAAATTCTATAATTTCTAGGGATACTTGGGACCCATTCTCCTTTGATCATACTTGTATCACCCATAGTCATAGTCGTTTATATATTTGTCCTATACTAGCATAGCATTTTGAGGATGTAGGAACTGAATAACTGTATGTTTGGAAAAAATGTAATGCATTTATAGTGATATAATCAATGATCTTCAACTAGTTGGTAAGATGCTCTGACTTGCCAGTTATTGGACATGACTAATTCACAAATTTATTGCTACCATTTCTCATTTGCTCAGAGCATCATATTGACTGGGTGAGGGTGATTCATTGAAGGAGTAATCTTAAATATACACCTATTAAAAATAGTCATAGTTAAAAGTGGCAGTTGTGCAGCATTGTACATATCTTAAATGCTGTTGAATTGTATACTTTAAAATGGTTAGATAGATGATACATAAACTTTAATTGAGTAAGGGGGGAAAAGTTATTTTTGATAAACCTGAAGCCCTAAAATTTTGATTTTGAAAAATTGATAGAGAATGGTCATTAATAGAAAGCCAGGAACATTTGAGAAACTGGGAATGGTTGATAGATTTGGTAAACAGTGGAAGAAGTCAGCATGAGGAAATCTGATTTGGCACCTTTAATGTTTGGGAACTCGTCAGTAACCAATCACCAGTGTGAGAGGCTAGAGTTTAATTGGCCTGACTTCATGAAAGGGCACCAGCAGTCACCTTCACTTTACTAGTCAGTCACCACGATGACATGCTGCGGAAAACACAATGAAATCAAGAGAAAACTTGAAATCCTATCTGGCCCTGCCAGCTTTGGCTACCAGAGTGAATTCATTATGTCATTAATAACAATGTATGTCTCAGCTTTAAGACTGTGCTTTTATTGATGTGCTAAAGCTATGTAATTTCATTGAAAGGTATAAAAATTGTATCATTTTACGGATATTCTCAGGTTTATAAGAAGCTTTGTCCTAAACTTTCTTTTTGGTCTTCCCTTTTAGATTTTTGTAGCTGAAAGTATTTTTATATTATTGAACCTGTTAACTACATTCCTTTTCCAGAACACTTTATTTCTTCTGCCAGATTGTTCTGTCTGTTATTTTAAGTAGCCTGTCCTTTTAGCATATATTTCAAGTAAAGACATAAAATTGTATCCTTTGCATCCCACGCTGTGTGATAAACTTAGCATCTCTAGAAAAGGTTTATGAGATGACCGAATGGCAGTTGACAAAGCTTTATATAGCTTTGCTTGCTCTCAATATAGACTATCTCTAGTTTATATCTGATTATGTAAGCCAATGTCCAATCAGAAATGTACTCTTATTTTTAGTAAACTTACATTGTGTAGGTGGGGGTGAGTGGGATTCTCTTTTGCTACCCACTATTAATTTTGCTAGATTATGTGTTGGGAGACTGTTATCCAACACAAGTTAACACAAAGACCTCCTGGTCCCAGCTCTACTGTAACCATCTTTGTTGCATATCTTGGGAGGAATTTGCTATATCCTTTATTGGCATAACGACATTTAATAGATTGAAATATGGGTGTGTTTTAAATTGATAAATTATTATTGTCTAATATAGATGTTATTTTAAGGAAAAATAACTTGAATCGGAAAACAGACTGAATGCCAAGTTGCTTTACATAACTAAAGACCTTGAATGTTGATTGTTTATCTGCATCATTTGCTCTAATAATTAATTGTTAAACATTTTTTACTTTTAATATTTATAAGTGGGCATTGCATTGTACACACATTTTTAGCATTACGTCAAATTATAGTATCTGTGAAAAACTGTAGTGCTTAAGCCCAGATCTATTAGGTCTTTTTTTGGAGTTGTACTTATAGATTTGAGATTTTCAGGCATAAATGAGAATATGTTTTTGAGGAGTGGAAAGAAGCTGTCCATTGTGGGATCTGTTACCATTTTGGTGACCTTGTGTCTTTATTACTTCAACATTTTTTTTTCTTTTTTTCCCCCAATAGAGGGTGGGCTAGAGAAAGAAAACAAAATAGAAACCACTTTATTTTTTTTGCTAAAATTTTGGTAAGGATATTAACTAGAATAATGTGACATGGGAAATGTTTGACATACTTCCTGGTATTGGGCAGTTGAGGTGATTAAGTAAGTGATAAGTGAGATATTATGTTACTTATTTTGGAGAGTTAGATATATATGAGTATGCATAGTCATAAGGACAGAAAACATTTTGAATGATTTGATAAATACCTCTGTAGTTTTTCTTTTTCATTGTGGTATGTCTGGCTTGACATATTTCCAATAATTTGTTCAAATCTATGAAAATATGGTGGGGAGAACCATTATTGGCAGTTGTCATGAAGGGTAGAATTGTATATCTTAGGGAGCATATGTACTTGTCCTTGAGAAGACATGACCAAGGAGTTTATTTATTGTTTAATTACATAATAATACATTTAATTAAAACATTATTTTAAGCAACACTTTCTGTTTTAGCCTCCACCTTTGCTAGACAGTATTTATACTACTTAGGCTAAAACATTTTTAGAAATGAAAGGAACCTTAAGGAGAATTTAACTTTTCAAAATAAAAGCTGAGTACCTGTAGGGTAAACTGGCTCCCCAGAATCATATAGTTGTTCAAAGACTAGCCCTAGACCTGCATACTTTTAAGGAGAGAGGTATATCCACTGGGTTGCACTGTTTTAATTTCTCTAGGAGTTCAGAATCTGGGTTTGGGCCTGTTTGTAAGACAGGTAGATGGGATATTTTGAAGACACCAAGAAATCGCATCTTCTGTGATTTATTTTTCTGTATTTCCATCGTGCTACTTTTAAAAACTTAATAGTAAAATACAACATAATAATTGCATTTGTTTATTGTTTGTTAGATTGCTGGTCTGTTATCCAATAAAACATTGAGAAATGGACTCCTCATAAACACTTGATGTAGCTGTTAGTGAAAGATTCATGAAATATTAGGACTATAGTCATTGAGAAGCCAAAATTGAGGTAGATGGGTGGGTCACTTTGGTGGGGCCTTTAGTAGCTATGAAAGAGCTTAAAGAGACTACCTTTTGGTGAAGGAAGGGGACATAGAAAAAGGTAATTGGGAGTGGAAATAGAAGATGTTGACCACATGCTTCATATTCTTCCTAGTTCCAAGGAAGGAACAATTCTGTTAGAGTTGATGACACAAAAGAATCAAAATTGAGGGAAGAGGAGAGATTTACTATCAATAAAAATAGAATAACTTATTTGAAAAGTAAAAAACTTATGTAGGTTTATATAAATGTGAAATAGATAAAATCATTGAGATACACTTATCACTGTTCTGATTACTTCTGACGATAGATAAAGTTATGAAGAAGTTCTTTTTTGGGAGGGTTAACTGTGGCTTACATCTTTGTGTTTTAGAAATATAGGATTTCCCCCCTCAGGTGTTGTTACCATACTGCTCCCATCACCACACACCATATCTTCCACCACAGTCCATTGTGCTCTCTTCCCACCTTCTCTCATTCCTCCTCGCCCCCTCCCCCTTTGGGAGCTTCCATTCTATAGTCATATTTCTAGGTTTCTTAGTTTGGCTTTATTTGACTTTGGTTTCTGTATATTCTCCATCTGGTATTTGTCTTCTGACTTACTTGGCTTAGTGTAATCCCCTTCAGTTCCATTGATGTTGCCATAAATAGTAAGATAGCTGAATAGTATTCCACATCTTCCTGACCCGTCACCTCTATTTGGACACTTACATTATTAACATAGCTTTTCTAAATAGTGCTACAGTGAACATGAGAGTCCACATTTCCTTTGATTTAGTGTTTTATATTCTTTGGGTAGGGCTTTAGGAGGAAATTGCTGGGTCATATCAGATTTATGCAAAATATTCTGAATATCCTCCATACTGTTTTCCTTGGGGGCCAGACCAGTATACATTCCCAAAAACAGTATAAGAGGGTTATTTTTTCTCTACATCTTTGCCAGCACTTTTTTTTTTTTGGACATAGGACATTTTCATTTTTTTTTATTTGATTTGCCCCCTGATGGTAAGTGGTAGACCTTTTTAGTATGTGTCTTTTGGTCATCTGTATGTCTTCTTTGGAGAAGTGCCTATTTACCTTTTGGGGATTTTTGGCCAATTTTTGGATTGGGATATTTGTTTGCTTACTATTGAGCTGTATTCTTTGTAGGTCTTTGGTATCAAACCAGTGTCTGATGTATGTTGTGCAAATGTTTTCTCAAATTCAGTAGGGTGTGTTTTGATTTAGTAATCATTTCTTTCACTGTGCAGAGCTTTTTTTTTTTTTAATGTACTTAGTCCAGTTATTTACTTGTTTTTTGTTTTTGTTTTCCTTGCTGCTGTAGACAAGTCCACAAAGACACTGAAGACTGTGTTGTGAATGTTTTGCTCATGTATTTTATTGTTTCAGGTCTTATGTACAAGTCTTTTATCCAAGTTGAATTTTGTGTATGGTGTGAAATAGTGGTCTGTTTTCATTCTTTTGCATTTGGCTCTCCAGTTTTCCTAACACTTAATGAGAAGCTTTCCTGACACAGTATATATTCATGGCTCCTTTGTCTTAAACTCTCTGTGTAACTGTGTGTTGATTTCTGGGATTTCAATTCTCTTTTATCCATGTGTCTGCTTTTATTCAGCACAATACTATTTTGGTTATTGGAGCTTTGTAGTAAAGTTTGAAGTCTGGTAGTGTGATCCCTATCTTTCTTCCTCTTTTTTGTCAAAATTTGCCTTGGCTATTTGGATCTTTTGTGGTTCCATTTGAATTTCTGTAATGTATGCTCTGTTTCTTTGAGGAATACCATTGAACCTCATAGTATTCTTTGAATAGGTCCTTCACCACCTTTGTTAAATTTATACCTAAGTATGTATGTATGCATGTATGTATGCCTGTAATTATTCATTAACTCATTCATTTGGTATAATTGTAAATAGGATGGGTTTCTTAATTTCTTTCTCTTCTAGCTCATTCTTTGAATGTAAGAAGGCAACTTTTTTTTGTGTGTGCCTTGTAACCTGTCACTTTACAGAACTGATTTATTGTCTTGTTTAGATTTTCACTGGAGTCTTTAGGGTTTTCTATGTATATTACCATGCACTGCAAAAATGATAACTTTATTTCTTCTTTCCAGTTTATATTCCATTTATAGCCTTTTCTTACCTTCTTATTATAACTAGGATTCTAATACTATATCAAAAAGTAGTGATGAAAGTGGACTTCTTTATCTAGTATCAGTCCTTACTGGAAAAACTGTGTTTTTCACCATTGAGGCTGATATTATCTGTACATTTGTCATATATAACCTTTATTATGTTGAGATATATTTCATTTACCCTCAGTTATTGGTGATTTTCCTCATAAATGGATGTTTAATCACTTACAATCAAGGAAATGCAAACCAAACTGCAATGAGATACCACCTCATACTAGTGAGAATGGTCCATATTAAACAAGCCTGCAAATGAGGATGTGGAGAAAAAGCAACCCTTTTACACTGCTGGTAGGAATGCAAAATGGTCCAACCACTATGGAAAGCTATGAGAAGGACCCTCAAAGTAAAAAAATATTGGAGTTACCATGTGACCATATGGCTTAAGAATCAACCCAAAGGCCATAAAAACATTCATTTGAAGGGAAACCTGCACTCCTATGTTTATTGCAACACTATTTCAATATCTAAGTTATGGAAACAGCCTGAGTGCTCAGAAACAGTTAGGTGGATCAAGAAGGTGCTGTATATATACACAATGGTATACTATTAACAGTCCAAAAAGATACTCAAATCATTTACAGCAGCATGGATGGAACTGGAAGGGATTATGCTCAATGAAATAAGTCAGAAGGAAAAAGAAAAATATGGGAGAGGGATTGAAACCAGGGGAGGGATGAGCATAAGAAAATATGATGAGGGTTTACGGGTGACTTGATGATGGGGAATTTATGGGAATTACACCTGAGTGGAAAAAATTAAACATTGTATAAAAATGAACATATAGATGAAATATATGTTGAATTTTATCTTTCCTTTTATTCATGTGTGAATTTCATGTATTTTTGGATGTTGAAACATACTTGAGTTACTGGTATAAATCCATCTTGGTCATGGTTGGATTTTAATGCCTTGTTGGATTTGCTTGCTAAGATTTGTATGAGGATTTTTGTGTTTGTGTTCATTAGGGAAATTGGTCTGTAGTTTTCTTCTTTTCTGATGTTTGTCTGTTTTTTTTTTAAATTTTTTTTTTAAAGATTTATTTATTTGTGCATACAGAACTGGGGTACAGGCCAGAGGCTCAGGGGCGGTGAGAGGCTTCACCAGAGACAGAGTGGGGAACAGAACAGGCAGATCGACGAAGTACACTGCTGAGGGGAGCAGCAGGTGGGTCAGGAGAGGTCTGCCACGCCATGTGGTCACCTCCAGGGCAGCCGGAAACGAACTCATGCGGAAGCGGCTTTAGATTCTCAGTGCTTTAATCCGCTAGGCCACCAGGGAGGGCCCTGTTTGTCTGGTTTTGGTATTGGAACAAAGTTGGCCTCACAAAATGTGTTTGAAAGTATCCTCTCTAAAGTTTTCAAAAGAATTTGATAGGTAAGGTATTAGTTCATCTTTGAGGATTTGTTAGAACTTATTTGTGAAGCCATATGGTTCTGGGAGAGTTTTGATTACTCTATCAATTGCCTTTCTTGTGATCAAATTTAGATTTTCTTTTTATTCCTTCCCTATTCAGTCTCAGATAATTGCATAATCATAAGAATTTGTCCATTTTTTAGTTATTGAAATTTACAATACAAATGTTCTTGGTAATGTCTTAACACTGTTGAATATTCTCTGAATTTGTGCACTTCTGTTATAACTTTTCTCTCACTTCTGAGTCTCTTTGAATTTTCTCCGTCTTTTCTTTGTCAGCCAAACTAGAGCTCTGTCTGTTCAAAGAACAAGTTTTTGGTTTCAGTAATCTTTTGGAATGTTTGATTTCTGATTCACTTATTTCTGCTTTTATTTTGAGCACTACCTTCTGCTAGCTTTTGGTTTTGTTTTCTTGAGGGAAGAGATAGTTACTTATTTGAGCTCTTTCTTGTTTCTTGATGTGGGCCTATATTGCTATATACTTTGTCCTAAGGACTGCTTTTGCAGTATCTCTAAAGTCCTGAAAGTTTGTTTCCTCACTGTCAATTGTCTTGAGGTATTTTAAGATTTCTTCTGTCGGAGACTCTTTGTGCCCGATCATGGATTATTGGGGGGCAGAACAGGCAGGGTCTCAAGATGGGAACTGTGTCAGTGAGTGGAGATTCCTGGAAAAAGGGGGAAAAAAGGGGACTGGGTGCGAGGAAGACACGGGAATGGAAGTTGGGTGCAAGTCTTCCTGCTCTGCCTTCAACAGAGGTTTATTTTATACATTTCAAGCAGGTTGAGGGATGACATTAGCATATGAAATAAGCTGAGGTCAGAATCACCTTTTTTCTAAGAATAGTCTGGGGTCATTTTGACCTTTAGTTGAGATTATAACATTTTAAAAATCAATCTATCAAGGTTAAAACAGGTACATAGATTTACAAAGTTTAAGACTAATATTACTGTATTTACCACAGTGAAGATTAACCAAAATAAAAACCCTTAAACATTATCTATTACTTAATGGCTTTCATTCTCATAGAGACATCCTAGGGGGTAAAGTAATGTGAGGGTAGGAAGAGGAAATTTCTTGTAAGTCAAATTAAGGTAAGGTTCTTTGAAAAACTTGTTAGAATGTTTAAGTGAGTTTTCTTGAAGTCTAGATGGTAGAAAACCTGATTAGCTCTGAATAGACGACCTGGATGAATTTCCACATCTAAAGGCCAGACAGTAGAAAGTTTGAGTAATTCTTTAGAAGCTGAATAGAAGGCTAGATGAGATAGTAGAGTGGTAAGGTTTGGGTTTTCCTCCATCTGGCAGTGAGAGAGACTTTGCAGAAACAGCCCTTTTGCTTTTATTGATCAGTCAGTTGTCAAGTCACTTTTGACTTCAGAGGAATTTCTCATCCTGGTGCAGTGCTTGCTTGTTAGGGCAAGCCAGCGCCTTATGAGGCTGAGGCAATCCAATTGTAAGCTGAAGGTTGCTCAGAATATTTTGATATTATGATTATACAAAAAAGGGAGGTCATAACATAAGTTAGTGTGGAAAGTCTGATTTTCCAGAGCACTTCCGTCTCTATCCGGAATATGTCAGTTGATAGAGGTTCCTCATTAATTAACACAATAGTCATTCAGTAGTGTGGTGTTCAGTTTTCAAATACTAAAGCTTTTTCTTTCGTTTTGGTGGTTCATTTTTAGTTTGATGCCTTTATTATCAAAGAAGGTGATTGGTATGAGTTCAGGCTTCATGAATTTGTTGATACTTATCTTATGACCTTATACATGGTCAATCCTGGAGACTGTCTCATGAGCACTTGAGAAATAATTGTGTACTCAGCTCTTTTCCTGGTGTCCTATATCTTTTTAAGTCCAGGTAGTCTATTTTTTTGGTTAAGGATATTTTATTTCTTTCCTGTCTAGTTAAGTTGTCCATTGGTGAAAGCAGGATGCTGAATTCCCCAACTGTGAATGTGTTTTTCCTAGTGTCTGTATAAAGATTTGATAGTAATTGTCTTATGTATTTTGATGTTTGATGCTCCTTTACTTAGTGAGCGTACACTGATCACTGTTAGTAGGTCTTTCTGATGAACTGTTACCTTGATTATTATGTAGTGTCCATTCCTGTCTCTTAAGTTTTTAGAATTTTAAATTGAAAATTTGTTTTATCTTATGTAAATATGGCTGTTCCTGCCTTCCTTTGGATCTCATTAACTTGTAGTATTGTTTCCTGTCCTTTACTTTGAGCCTCTACTTATCTTTGGAGTTCAAGTACATTTCCTGGAGGCAGTAGGAAGTTGGGTTCTGTTCCTAATACAACTAGACAGTCTGTGCCTTTTAATTAGTGAGTTCAGTCAGCCTACTTTCCTATTGATATATGAAAGGCTGTCTGCCCTTTTGTCCTTAATTTTGTGATTCTGTCTACTTTGTTAAGTTCTTTGTGTATATTCCTCTTTGCCATTGAGATATAAGACCTCATTTCAACATTTCTTGGGGGAGGCATCTAGTGCTTGCAAACTCCTTCAGCTTCTATTTGTCTTAAAAAGCTTTAATTTCTCGATTGTATCTGAAGAATTTTGCAGGATAAAATATTTAGAGTATTCTAAATCTTTTAAGTGTTTAGATCATGACATTCCATTCTTTTCTTGCCCATACTGTTTCTTAGAGATATTGTTAGCCTGATTGGGATTTCCTTTATATATTATTTGCTTCTTCCCTCTAGCCAACTCAATGTTTTTTCTTTATCTTGACGTCGTGGAAGTTTCACTGTTATGTGTCTTGGTGTAAGTCTAATTTTTGTTTAGGTACCCTGATGTTTTAGCTTAATGGACTTAAGTATTAGTTACTTCTCCAGATTCAGGAAGTTTTCATTTAATATTCTTTAAAGTAAGTTTTATGTTTCCTTTTCTCTTCCTCCCCACTGTAGGGTACCCATTACTCTTACATCACTTTTCTTCATGGAATTGAATAATTCTTGAAGTGTTTCTTCATTTTCTCTGTCATAACTATCTTTTCCTCCTGGATTCTTTGTGCATTATCATCTTTTAAAAATTTTTTAAAAAAATTATTCATTTTTACATCATTCTTCACTTTGTGCTTTTTATCATCTCAGCTGTAATCCCCATAGACTTCCCACCACCAATTCACCTGTGTGCTGTCACCACAATCTCATGTACTCTTCCCACCCCAGTTTTGATCCTATTCCCCTCTTCAGCCCTATAAAATGTCTCTGGTTTAGAATTTGTTGTTTTCAGTTTTTTTCTTTATTACAATTGCCTTTTCTCCCCCCCGCCCCACCCCCCATCCTTACTCTCCTGCTATGAGTGAAACCATCTGGTATTTTTCTTTTTCTTTTTGGCTTATTTCACTAAGCATGATCCTTTCCAGCTCAATCCATGTTGCTGCAAAAGGCATGAGTTTCTCTTTTTTGACTGCTGGGTAATACTCCATATGTACCACATCTTTTTAACCCAGTCATCTACTTTTGGGCAGTTGGGTTGATTGCCTGTCTTTCCTAAGGTAATAGAATGCAATAAACATGGGGGTGCAGGTGTCCTTTTGAATCAGTGTTTTTGTGTCCTTCAGGTAGATATCTAGGAGTGGGATTGCTGGGTCAAATGGAAGCCCCACTGTTAGCAGTTTGAGAAACCTCCAAACAGTTTTCCATACTGGTTGTACCAGTTTTTATTCCCACAAGCAGTGTAGGAGAGTTCCTTTTTCTCCACATCCTCACCAAAATTTGTTTTAATGTGCCATTCTCACTGGTGTGAGATGGTATCTCATTGTGGTTTTAATTTCCATATCCCTCATTACAAGTGATGTTGAGCATTTTTTCATATGCCTGTTGGCCATCTGCATTTCCTCTTTGGAGAAGTGTCTTTGTACCTCTTCTGCCCATTTTTTGATAAGGTTGTCATACTTTATCTTTTTTGAGTTTCATCAGCTATTTGTATATCTTAGTGATCAGTCCTTTATCAGTCATATTTTTGTGTGCAAAAATTTTCTCCCAGTCAGTGGGGTGTCCCTTTGTTTTGTGTAATGTCTCTTTTGCTGTACAGAAGGTCTTTAACTTGATGTAGTACCAGCTGTTTATCCTTTCTTTGACTATCCTTGCTTTGGGAGTTGTATCTTTAAAGATGTTACTAAGGCATATGTCATAAAGTGTTTTGCCCATCTTTTTCTCCAGATATTTTGTGGTTTTGGGTCTTAGGTCTAGTTCTTTTATCCACTTCAAATTGTTTTTTGTGCATGGTGCAAGGGAGTGATCTAGCTTCATTTTTTTTTTTTTTTGCACGTAGCTGCCCAGTTTTCCCAGCACCATTTGTTGAACAAACTTTCTTTGTTCTGTTGCATATTCTTTGATCCTTTGCCAAAGATTAGCTCCCCATAAAGAGGGTTTATATCTGGATTTTCTATTCAAATCCACTGGTCTATCTCTATTCTTGTTTCAGTACTATGTAGTTTTGATTATTATGACTTTGTAGAATAGCTTGAAGTCTGGGAGTGTGATGCCTTTGTTCTCTTTTGTTTTAGTCAGGAGAGTTTTGGTTAGTCAAGGTTTTTTGTAGTTACATATAAATTTCATCAATGATTGTTCCATTTCTTTGAAGAATGTCATTGAGATTTTTATTGGAATAGTGTTAAATCTGTATATCACTTTTGGTAGGATGGCCATTTTAATGATGTTAATTCTTCCAATCCATGAGGAGGGGATGTCTTTCCATTTGTGTCTTCTTGTATTTCTTTTAACAGTGTTTTATAATTTTCTTTGTGTAGGTCTTTTACGTCTTTTGTTAGGTCTATTCCCAAGTATTTGATTTTTTGTATGTTTCAGTTGTAAAGGGGATGGTTTTCTTGATTTCCACTTCTGATTGGTTGTGTATAGGAAGGCTACTGACGTTAGTGTTCTTTTTTTTTTTTAAAGATTTATTTATTTGTGCATACAGAACTGGGGTACAGGCCAGAGGCTCAGGGGCAGTGAGAGGATTCACCAGAGACAGAGTGGGGAGCAGAACAGGCAGATCTACGAAGTACACTGCTGAGGGGAGCAGCGGGCAGGTCAGGAGAGGTCTGCCACGCCATGTGGTCACCTCCGGGGCAGGCGGGAATCGAACTCATGCGAAAGCGGCTTTAGATTCTCAGTGCTGTGCTTTAACCCGCTGCGCCACCAGGGAGGGCCGACGTTAGTGTTTTTGATTACATAACTTGTTATCTTACTAAACTGGTTGATTGTTTTGATTAAATCTTTTCTAGAGAGTTTTTAGGGTTTCCCATGTAAATTATCATATCATCAGTAATAAAGATAGTTCTACTTTTTCTTTCCCTATTTGGATTCCTTATATGTCTTTCTTATGTTTTATTGCTCTGGCTAGCACTTCCAGTTATTACATTGAAGAACAGTGGTGATAGTGGACATCCTTGTCTTGTTCCTGTTCTTAAAGGAAAGGCTTTTAGCTTTTCTCCAGTGAGGATAATATTGAGTGGCTGTGGGTTTGCCATATATGGCTTTTATCATGTTGAGGTATGTTCCTTCTATTCCAAGAATTTCGAGGGCCTTAAACAAAAAATGGATTTGGAATTTTGTTGAGTGTTTTCTCTGCACCTATTGATATGACTATATGGTTTTTATTTTTCTATTGGTTGATGTGATGAATTATGTTGATTTTCAGATGTCGAGTCATCCTTGTGCCCCTGGAATAAAATCAATTTGGTTGGGGTGTATTATTCTTTTAATGCATTGTTGCATTTTTGTTTGCTAAGATTTTATTGAGGATTTTTGCATCATTGTTCATTAGGGAGATTCATCTCAAGTTTTCTTGTGTTGTCTTTTTAGGTTTTGGTATTAGTGTGATGTTGGCTTTGTAAAAAGTATTTGGTAGTTTTCCTTCTTTCTGGATTTTTTGAATGAATTTGTGTATAATAAGCAATAGTGCATTACTGAACGTTTGGTAAAATTCATTTGTAAATCCATCTGGTCCTGAGTTTTTATTCTTGGGGATGGTTTTGATTGCTGCTTCAATTATACTGCTTATAAGTGGCCTGTTTAGTTGTTTTATTTCCTCTTTATCTAGCTTTGGATGATTGTAGAGTTGTAGGAATTTGTGCATTTCTTCTAGATTGTTGAATTGTTTGCGTATCATTGTTCATAGTATCTTCTGATTATTATTTTGATTTCTGCTGTATCTGTTGTGATTTTTCCTCTTTCATTTATGATCCTATTTATTTTTGCTTCCTCCTGTTTTTTATTTTCCTCTTTGTGAGCCTGGCTAGGGGTTTGTCTACTTTGTTTACTTTTTCAAAGAGCCAATTTTTGGTTTCATTGATTTTTTTTGGATTGTTTTCCTAACTTTTATTTCATTTATTTCTGCTTTGACTCTTATTATTTCCTGTATTCTACTGACTTTTGGGTTATTTTGTTGTTCTTTTTCCATTTAAGGTGGGAGATTAGGTTTTTTCTTGAGTTGTTTCTTGTTTCTGTATGTGAGTCTGTATTGTCTTGTTTCTTTGAAGAAGTTTGATGTCAGCCTGATTGGTTTTTCTTTATAGGTAGTTTGTTTCTTCCCTCTTGTCAACCTCATTATTTTTTACCTTGCATTGGATTCTTAGTAGTTTACTATTATATGTCTTGCTTTCTCCTTTCATCATGATAGTTTGGTGTCCTTCTTGCTTCTTGTATGTCTATTTTCACCTCTTCCTTCATACTTGGGAATTCTCTTCACTTTATCTCTGTGAATTTTTTCTCGATTCCTTGGCCTTTTTCTTCACCTTCTTGAACACCTGTAACTGATATTTCCTTTCCTCATAGTGTCAGATAGCTCTGGGAGTGTTTCTTTATTCCTTTTCCTTTTTCCTTTTTTTCCTTTTCTGTTTTGATTCTCTTCATTTTTGTGTCATCAAAAGTGCTGATTCATTCTTCCATTTCATCCATTTCAATGCTTTCCCCAGTATTCTTTATCTCCTCAAATAGTCTTTTAATCTCATGCATTCCTTTTATTTTTCCTTTTTACTTTTTTTCCTTTTCTGTTTTGATTCTCTTCATTTTTGTGTCATCAAAAGTGCTGATTCATTCTTCCATTTCATCCATTTCAATGCTTTCCCCAGTATTCTTTATCTCCTCAAATAGTCTTTTAATCTCATGCATTCCTTTTATTTCCTTTTTTAAAATCATGCGTTCATTCTTCAGTTTATTATTTGTCTCATATAATTTTTTGTCTCATATAATTCATCTTCTTTATGTTAATCATGATGATTCTGAAATCTCTGTCTGAGAGGCTGAGTAGTTATTCTATATATTTGTTGATACTTGGTGATCCATCTTTTTGTGGTGAGAGAATTCACCAGGGACAGAGTGGGGAACAGAACAGGCAGATGAAGAAGTACACTGCTGAGGGTAGCAGCGGGCAGGTCAGGAGAGGTCTGCCACGCCAGGTGGTCACCTCCAGGGCAGGCGGGGATTGAACTCATGCGCAAGTGGCTTAAGCTTCTTAGTACAGTGTTTTAACCCGCTGCGCCACCAGAGAGGGCCACCATATTATTTTTAATTGAAGTATTTGTAGACAAAATGTTTATAAACATAGTGCAATGCATTTTCAAGGGAGAGCATCTAATTTGGCAATTAAGGTCAGAAATATTTTTTGAATAATTTGTGAAAATGTAAAAACATTAAATTTCTTTTAAAATTATTTTCTGGGCCCTCCCTGGTGGCGCAGCGGGTTAAAGCACAGCACTAAGAAGCTTAAGCCACTTCCGCATGAGTTCGATTCCCGCCTGCCCCGGAGGAGATCCACATGGCGTGGCAGACCTCTCCTGACCCGCCCGCTGCTCCCCTCAGCAGTATACTTTGTCGATCTGCCTGTTCTGCCCCCCACTCTGTCTCTGGTGAATCCTCTCACCCTCCTCATCTCTGGCCTGTACCCCAGTTCTGTATGAATAAACCAATAAATCTTTAAAAAAAAAATACACAAAAAAAAAATTATTTTCTGTAGCCTATTTAAACATGGAATATGTGCACTAGAATTGCATCAAGAATATATGTACAAAAGCTGCTTTCAAATAACTGAATTATTTATTAAATTTCTTCAAATTTTTTAAAAATACTATTATTGGGGAATTTAAATTTTAAATCCCCATGATGCCTTTTTTTCTCTATAACTTAATTTTCTCCTATAGGTTTTTACATGTAAATTTCCTTATCTCACTCAGTTAAAAATACTTTTTTGATCATTGCTCCCTGATGTGTTTCTTTTAGAATTTTTAATTAATTTCCAAATAAATAGGGATTTTATAATTTTAATTTTCTTACTGATTTCAACTTAATTGCATTAAGAAATATTTTTAACTATCCTTATTTACATTTCACACTAAAGGATTTCTCCTTTCAGGTGAAGTGACCATAGTTTCCTACCACCAAAATGTCCCCTCTCCTTCACCATACTTTCCTCCCCCACCCCTGCCCCATCCTCTCTACATGGGAAAACATGCTCATTATCACTTTTAAGTTAAATGCAAATCAAAACCACAATGAGATACTACCTCACACCTGTGAGAATGGCCCATATTAAAAAAAAACAAAAAACAAAAAACACAGAATATGGAAAAAAAGAAACCCTATTAAATTGTTGTTAGGAATGTGGGTTGGTCCAGCCCTTATGGATAGGGAGAGATGGCCTGCCTGCTCTCCCCCAAAGCAGTGTATTTTGGTAGATCTGCCTGTTTTCCTCCCTACTTAGTCTGTTTCTGGTAAATCCTCTCATCTCCAGCATGTCTGGCCTGTGTCCCAATTCTTTTATCATAAATAAATCTTTTTTTTTTTAAAGACAGTGGATTTATCATATTACCCAGCATTTACACCCCTAGTTGTCTAACCAAAGAACACAAAAAACAGTAATTTGAAAGGAAACCTGCATTCCTATGTATATAGCAGCACTGTTTACAGTAGGCAAGATATGGAAACAACATAAATGTCCCAGAAACAGATGAATGGATAAAGAGCATGGGGTATAGCTATACAACGGGATACTACTAGGTGATCAAAAAAGATAAACTCATGCCATTGTGGCAACACAGTTGAAACTGGGGGTTATTCTAAGGAAAATAAGCCAGAAGGAGACAGATAAATACTAGGTAGTTTCACTTATATGTGGAATCTAGAGAAAACCGAACAAGGGATCAGACAAAGACAAAGTATAAGAGTGATCCTTGAAAACAGACCATAGATCTGTCTGAGACACTAAGGAGGAGATGGTGTTGGAGAGGGCAGAAGTATTGAAGAGGGGAGAGACTTCTCTCCACCGCGCATTGTGGAGGTTGTGATAGATGGGGCCACTTTTGGTGGAAAACTACTTTATCCACATCTGAGGGGAGAAATCCTGTATTGTAAAAAAAATAAACATGGATGTTTAAAAAAAGATATACTTATTTTAGTGGATTCTGTAGCCATTTTGAAGGTTATTTCAATGTTTCTAAATGGGGGATAATTTTAAAGATCAAATTTCTCTTAAATGGTCAAATTATTAAATACTATAACTATAGATGCAAATATGTATAAAATGCATTTTTCTCCAGTGACAATAAGGCACATATACCTGAAATGTATGGTGGCTCAAGTTAAGTTTCACTAGAAAGGTATAGTATTTTCTGGAGAGTAAAAAGGTGACAATACAGGTGAGATAATGGAAGAGGGGGAAGGGTCTGGAGCTGAGTTTAGGAATTAGTAGACCAAGAGGGTCTGCTTGGTAGAATAGCATTTTAGCTAAACTTGCTGGGCTGATACATTTTAAAACATTTTTATAATAGTGTATTTTTACATATTTTAATGCATTTTTCCAGCTCAGTTGCAATCACCTTGGGTTTCCCATCACCAAATCACCCATGTGCCATCACCATAGTCCAGTGCATTTCCCTCCCCCCACTGTTTTTGATCCCATTCCCCACTCCATCCCCACAAAATGTCTCTGGTATATAGCTGTTCATCATTATCATTATTTTTCTCGCCTGTTCTGTTATATTCCTGCTTTGAGAGAAACCATCCGGTATTTTTCCTTTTCTTTTTGGCTTATTTCACTAAGCATGATCTTTTCCAGTTCCATCCATGTTGCTGCAAAAGACATGTGTTTCTTATTTTTTGGTTGCTGAGTAATATTCCATTGTATATATGTACCACATCTTTTTAATCAGTCATCTACTTTTGGGCATTTGAGCTTTTTCGATTGTCTTTTCCAATTGTGAATAAAGCAGCAATAAACATGGGGGTGCAGGTATTTGTGTCTTTTGGGTAGATACCTAGGAGTGGGATTGCTGGGTCATAGGGAAGCTCCATGTTTAGCAGTTTGAGGAACCTCCAAACAGTTTTCCACAGTGGTTGTACTCGTTTGCATTCCCACCAGCAGTGCAGGAGAGTTCCTTTTTCTCCACATCCTCGCCAATATTTGTTGTTGCTAGGCTGGGCTGATTTTTATCAGGCAGACATGAGTTCATTCCATACAGTGAGAATAATGTAAGGAAAAGGAAGATCTGAGCATGTTTTTACAACATGGTAAGGAATCCCTATTTGGCTGGAGAATAGATTTCAAATGCCAGCTGAAATCCAGATGGTAATTGGTCTCCAAAATTGTGAAATTAGGTTTTTACATGCTTATTCTCCTCCTAATGCTCAGTGAGTAACTGTTTTTCTCACATTTTCTTATTAAAGGAAAATGAAATACTGAGTAGGTTGAAAATGATGGGATTTTATTTGGCTCTGCTAGGATTTTTATAAATACTACAGCAGCTGTTTACATGTTTTTCATGATTGCCCTATGCAGTTCAAAATGATTCTTATTGTTTCATGTAAAAGTCCACATTTGACACAACTTTATCTTTGAATGTTTGCCATTCTATTTCTTTTCTATTCCTTTGGAGAGTATTAGTTACCTGGTAGGAATTTCATACATTTGGATTCCAAGTGCTTCTAACTTCAGAAGTTGGAAATAACAGAAATAATACTGTTAAATAATCAGTTTGAGGTTATAGCACAATTCACAAAGCAATAATATCTCCTGTATTTCCAAATAAAGTTTTGAAGGGAATATTTGCAGAATGTGCTATAGTGGTAAATTTAGAGAGTACAAGATAATTACTTGTAATTATGGCAATTTCTGTAAGGGAAATCATTTTAATTTGTTCCTATAAGAAGAAGAATTGCTCTACTCATAGCATTTGAATCTTTTTAGATTAATGCCATGTGCCTTCATTACTTTGAATGGACATTACAGCTTTTCACTACATTTGAAATTACTCCTTAAATTCACACTTCTGTTTGAATTTCTGTTAAATGCAGTCTTCACTTAAAGAAAATCAAATTCCAGAGACCTTGCTGAAGAGAACTTACATGTTCATCTTAAGCTAATTGTACAAAGATAGTACATCTTTACTAGAAGAATATACTCCCAAAGAAGTCATGGCCTAGTGAAGAGTATTTAGTTGTTATTTGGCACTTTCCTGTCATGTTACTACCTGAAGATTTAAAAATTTATATATATAGCCTTTAGGATGATGGGTAATTGCCATGGATTAAAAAAAAAAGGTGTGTTTCTGGGCCTTTTATGAAAACAGATTTCTGACTACCCTTTTAAAAATTTTTAGGTGCTTAATTACACCACTTGGGAAGGGTAACCCTATGTAGGGTGGTAGGGTAGAAAGATAATTGGAGAGGGAAGAATAGTTTACAATGGAATGTACTTAATTGGAAAGAATATTTAAAAAGGAATAATGGATATAAGTCTAGATACGTGACAAAGGTGCTAAGTCTGGAATGTTGACTTATTGTTAGGCTATGATTATCTATGGAGAAAAATTACAGTCTTTGGAGTGGTGGCGTATTTTTAAAAACTTCTAAGTTTTTGTTGAGCTGTAACATTTACTTTAAAATATTATGAGTTTTCTAATTAGCACCCGTTTCTTCACATTACACAGGAATTTCTTTGGGCTACAGTGAATTGAGGCTCATGCTTTATTGTCAAAGTTTCTGCCTCCTTTGATGCCAGGTATAATGCCTGGTACTGTGAAGACACTTCTTGAAGTCTGGATGGGAGAATGGTAGCTGTGGCCATCACTTCTCAACAGTAACTAGAAGTCATGTCTAAAAATGGAGCTTTTAAGTAGGATCAGATAGAGCTCTTGAGATGCAAAAACAAGGGACTCCAGCATCTGGTCCAGTGCCATCTGCTAAAGTCTAAACTTATGTCAAACATGCATTCATCAATTGAATAAGCATTTATTAAGAGCCAATTGTATACGATGTATTGGCTATTTATAACCTAATGAGGAGGAGAAATAATGAACAACATTTTATGGTAGCTATTATTTCAAAATTTGGGGTTGTTCATGCATGTTTGCTAAGTAAATACCTGCTGAATTTTAGAGAACCAATGAATTTACTAAGTGCTATAATTTATGAAGTATTTGACACTGGAAATGAAGACTCAGATGTTTACCATTTTCTTTTCTTTAAAGATTTATTTATTTATGCATTCAGAACTGGGGTACGAGCCAGAGGTGCAGAGGCGGTGAGAGGATTCACCAGGGACAGAGTGGGGAGCAGAACAGGCAGATCATCGAAGTACACTGCTGAGGGGAGCAGCAGGTGGGTCAGGAGATGTCTGCTGTGCCATGTGGTTACCTCCAGGGCAGGTAGGGATCGAACTCATGTGGAAGTGATTTTTAGCTTCTTAGTGCTGTGCTTTAACCCGCTGCACCAGCAGGGAGGGCCAGATATTTACCATTTTCCAGGAGGTTATAATCTAGCCAGGAAGTCAGATGAGAAAATAAATTTTTGCAATATAATGATAACAATGGAAATGCAAACAGTGCTGGGCTATGAGAACACTGAAAAATAGGAGAAAGGAGGTCATGTGAGTTGAGCATTGAATTCTACACAGAAATTGTCTACATTAATAACCACTGTATATTTCTAGAGCACACTTTTCTCACCACTATCCTTTTATTTTTATTGTAGTGATTTAAAAAAGTAATTAAACTAATTTTAAAAGGGTTCACTATTTGGTTTCATTTAGTCATGTTTCCTGTTAAATACTTTTCAGAGATAAATGTGTATTTCCTACTTTACCTCCAATTAGATTAGTTTTTACAGTTGTAGTCTTTTTTTAAAAATATATAATAGTTTATTTTTACATCATTTTGTGCATTTTTTCATCTCAGTTGTAATCCCCGTGGGCTTCCCATCATGAAATCACAGTTGTATTCTTAATAAAATGAGTGCTACCTATAGTCTTTTATTTTTTTTTTGCCATATGATATAATGTCCTCCTTTTATTAATACCGTAGCATATACCTTATGATGCACTATACCTTTGTTAATTTTTTTCTCTAATTAAGGAAAAGAGTTCATAAAATATACACCTCTGGAATCATAGGGGAGGAAAAATTCTGTAGTTAATTCAGTCTAGATAAGGTGTTCGCACTGTCTCTGCCTTTTTGAGATTCTTTTGGCATATTATAAGTGCTATAAGCAGTCACAATTTAAAGAGGGATAAAAGGAGAGGAATAGAAGAGAGATTTCTTTATCTTCATTGAACCAAATAGTTCGCAAATATGACCTTCTTTGCATAATGTGAAAATATATGTGTTTCAGGAATTGTTTCTTAACATACTTTGTTTCTAGCTTAGATTCAAGAATTCATACACATCATCAATTTAGAAATACTGTTTTTTCTTATGTCTGAATCAATTAGGAGGAAATATCAGAAGAGAGAAGTGAAGAGAAGGAAATAAAATGAGAAGACTGTAAGAACAGAGAAAATATAGTAGGTTTAGAAAGGTAAAAAGAAAATGTATCTTGTAAAAGTTATAAAATGTTATTAAAATGTAACATAATGAAATCCAATTATCAGGTTTCTGGATTTGATATTTCCCAAGAGATATGAAAATATTGCTAAGTGCCAAAGTATTTTTCTCACAGTGTTCAGACCATTTTCTTACTGTTTTTCCTGAAAAATACTATTTGAGAGTTTCATTTTATTATTAAAGGACTAATTAAAAAAAAAACAATATAAAGTCAGGTAAGAGGGTGTAATTACCTTGGCGAATTTCACAATTGGGAAAACATTTTCCCTTCCTGGCTTTTTAAAGGCAGATAAGTTTGAGGTGGTATATAAGGAATCTAAGTTTGGTGCTGCATATGATAATGAACTGTAAGAGAATGTCTTTAAGTCTTGAATAAAGACCTAAAGAATCCTTGCTTGGTGACTACTTATTTCTTTGATGGAGTGCTATTTTCCTTTTTTGGATCTCTATTGGGATTGAAAGGCCGGTTCTCAAATTGCTTAGAGGAAATTCAGGAAGGACCATTGAGTGTGGCTACCTATTCTTTCTATATAGCTTAGATAAGAAAAGGAATTGGGGTTTGGGGGAGAGAGAAAAGAGAGAGGGAAAGAGAATGAGAAAGGATGATAACTATCAGGAATTAAGTGGGAGGAACATGCTATAAAGTTTCGGAAAATATTCCTTCAGCTCTTGCAAGTTGATCACTTAAGTGATCACCTTTACATCAAAGCAGTGGAGGATGTTGAAAGTAAATTTGGAGAATTGTAGACTGGTTAGAATGTAACTATTTTAGGAACTAGAGATGCCTGATACAACATTGTGTTAAACCAACTATGTGAAGATAGATTCAGAAAACTGACTGTGCAAGTCAAATTTTTTTTTTTTTTATTAAGCAAGTCAAATTTTTAATCTGGATTCTATGCTTAGTTTTTTGAACCTTGACATTTTAATACTTCTTGGCAGTTTCATCAGCTGGACTGAAGAGAACTGAAGGAAACGTTTTGTTTTTTCCACTCCCCTTAGGTTGAGTTACTGGAACAAATATTTACCAGTGTTTATTGAATTTTGATAAAGGAAGCAACACACCTCTTGGTGCCAGTAAAATAGTGACAGTTGCTATCATAGTGAAACTAAGTAGATACTGTTAGATTCTATTGTTTTAATGAATTAAATTTTCCTTACTCTGTTTCCATCTTCAAATTGAACTCATTATTCAAAGCCTTACTCAAGGCTTCTTCTCCAAGAGACTCTCTGAAGTTCACCAAGTTGGAATTCATCCCTTCTTTTACTGTGCTGTTTTATCTTTTTATAACAATTATTACTGATCTATCAATTGGTCAATAAATAAGTTGTTAGTTTATTTATGGAACATGTATTCATTATACACAATATATTATACAGTTAGCAAATCAGGGAGGGGCTGATGAGTCAGAGTCCATCCTCTTTTTTTTTTTTGGTTTTAAAGATTTATTTGTTCATACAGAACTGGGGTACAGGCCAGAGATGCAGGGGCAGTGAGAGGATTCACCAGAGACAGAGTGGGGAGCAGAAGAGGCAGATGGGCTAAGTACACTGCTGAGGGGAGCAGTGGGCGGACCAGGAGAGGTCTGCTGTGCCATGTGGGTCACCTCTGGGTCAGGGATCAGGTGGGAATCGAACTCATGCAGAAGTGGCTTTAGCTTCTTAGTGCTGTGCTTTAAGCCACTGCACCACCAGGGAGGCCCCCATTCCTGTTTTTAGTGAGATATTTCCCATTGCTGATTGCTGATTTTGTTTGTTTGGCTAGCTCTTAAACCCCTGTTAAGAGTTGGTTCCTACTTGTCCTTTCAGGTTACCTGCATAGTGCCTGACTTGTTCAAGGTGTTCAGCAAGTACCTTTGAATACATTGAATTTGCTTATTTCTGACATAGAACTGAAGATTCATGTAATATTGCTGTATTATCTTGAAATGATAGACTTATACTGGAGGAAACCAGAGTTCTGGTTTCCTTATATTAAGTTACACATGCAGCTGTATTTTAAAGTCAGCAACATCAGAGTTCAGAGTCTGATTTTTTTTTCATTTGTTTGCAAGCCCCTGAACTATTGTGCATTATTTTAGCTTATTTTAAATAAACCAAATGCCTGAAGAACTATGTTTTAGAAATATAATTTGTAGTAGAAACAAAGGTTTAGATCCTTGTTTATATATACAATGATTTAGTAAGCAATCAAGTAAGATGTCAAAAGGCTTTTAGGTCACTGGTTGAGTAGCACTGTGGTTTATTATTTACCTTTTGCCTACCACAAATGTTCCTCTAATCCAAGAACCCAGAGTAAATGTTTGTGGAGAGTCTCTGCAATGCCTAAACAATGAAATATTCACATGCTTTAGTGGTAGCAAAACTGAATGGCAAACAGCTGCCAGCAGCCATTCCTTAGTGATCTAACCCAGGAGGTTTGTGAAAGGGGAACATATGGATAGAGGCTAAACTGGAAATTAGCAAAGATCTAAATGTTTGACTAAATGTGGTCATAGTTTGGTGTGGTAAAGCCAGAGGTGAGAAATGACCTCATATCAAAGCCAATTTGTAAGAAAGAACTTTACTGGAAACAGTTTTGACACAAACTGAATTTTTTTGTGAGATGCTTTTACCTGACTATATTCATAGGGTGTTGTTATAATACTTAATTTAACAGTATGGCCTGGTTAAAGAGCTAATACTTCAGAAGGACCTATAAAAGACATGATTCTTGCCTGGGTATAGTTGAAAAACACAGTATGACTTAATATTAAGTCATAATACAATATTCTAATGATTCTAATGGCAATATGTATTTAAATCATGGGAATACCAAGAAAGGAACTTGAGGGAAATAGAAGATATTTTGACATTTGAGGATTGTATTTCAAGTAGTGCTTTATAGCCTAAGGCATGGAGATACTAAACAGAACACATTTGTGTATTGTGGGAGTGTCAAGTGTGATGAACAGTGATTAAGAACCTTATTCCTGTATTTTTGATATAAATAATATCAACGGTGATAATCAGGAGAACAGATCTGAGTTTTGACAGTACTGAATCTATTAAATAAAGACTATTTCATTACGTCTTATTTGTGCAGGTATTTTATTAAGGCATTTTCCAATTTATTTCATAAGGTTAATATATATGAGTGATGTATACAAAATAAGTGGGCATTTCCAGCTGTAAAATTCAAGATTTAAGTTGTTTTAGTGATCTCTAAGAGTGATACAGAAATTTGTGATGTTGCTAAAACATACTGTGACCCATGTGTCACCTGTGAGTTTTGTAACTAATGAATGAGCATAATCCAGCAACCTTGTATTAAACCATTATAGAAAAATGCCCACATTTAGATTACTGCTAGTGGAATTTGATTTCTCCCTGCTATGTTGTGTCTACTATTCTCTTTTATCATAGTGTACGTGCTACATACAACAGCAGTTGGAAACATTGATCTGGATTTGCATAGACAGGAAGAATAATGGAGTTGAGTCTCTGTAGTACTTAAACAATGTAATGAAACTTAATGGATTTTAGAGTTTGTTTGTATAGTAGGATTTATTTTAATGTCATCATAAATGTTTAACTATGGAATCATTGAAGATCTGGAAAGGGGTATCTATAGTTTCAGAGAAATTTGTGGGGGAAACTCTATACCGTAATGTGTTTTTTTCCTACAGATTCGGACAGTTCCTAAAGATTCAGAGACATTAAAAGAATCTCAGATATCTGAGGCAGTTTTTGAGTATTCATCTCTATTTTTTCATGAAGCTGTATCTGTATTCATTAAAAAACTGAACTGTGCTCCTACTATTTTGAATGACAAAGTAGGTGACTGGAAATAAGAAAATGGCAGTTTGCATTATTCATTGATAATACTAATGTCATTAATATATTTTAAAATAAATGTTTGAATTTTTAAAATTATTTTTTGAGGTAACATTTGTTTTATAGCACAATACCTCATTTTATATATATAGGTTCACACCTATTCATATCTGTGTTACCACATATTCACACCCCAAAGCACCCATAATCCTCTACCATGTCTATTGGGCTCTCTTTTCCACTTTGCTCCCCAATTTTCATCTCCCTGCTCTGGTAGTCCCAATTATTTTCAACTTTATTTATGCATACAAGAACTGGGTTGTAGGCCAGAGGTGCTGGGAGGTGAGAGGATTCACCAGAGACAGTGGGCAGCAGAACAGGCAGATCTACTGAAACTGCTGAGGGGAGCAGCAGGTGAGACAGGAGAGGTCTGCTGAGCCATGAGTCAACTCCCTAGATGGGGATCAAACTCATGCCACAGTGGCTGGCAATGGGATGATAGCACTGAGACTTTAATCCATGCACCACCAGGGAGGCCCTGTGGTAGTCTCAGTTCTACAGTTAGATTTCTAGGGTTTGTTTAGGTTTAGTTTTGTTTGTTTTTTTTTTTTTTGCTTCTCTGTATTTCATACATGCATGAAATCATGTGGTATTTGTCTTCTTTTTAAACATAATCCTCTCTAGTTCCATCCATATTGACACAAATGATAAGGCTTCCTAATTTTAAAATAACTGAGTAGTATTCCTTTGTATATTTATACCACATCTTCTTAATCCTCTCATCTGTTGTTGGGCACATAGGTTGCTTCCATAACTTGGCTCTTACATTGAATATAGGCATGTAAATATCCCATTGAATTAGTGTTTTTTAATTCTTCAGGTAGATACCTAGGAGTGAATTGCTGCATCATATGGTATATCTGTTCTTACTATTTTGAGAGTATTTACTTGATATGGTGTCTTTTCATTGTAATAATAGTTTATTTTGCTGTGCAGAAGCTTTTTAGTTTGATATTCCATTTGTTTATTTTTACTTTTGTTTCCCTTGTCAAGTCCCAAAGACATTCTTGAAGTCTATGTTGGTGGAACGTTTTGCCTGTTTCCTCAATATATATTTAGGTCTTACATCCGTTTTATCAAAGATGATTCTTGGTATAATGTTGCTCTTAACAAATTTGTGACCCAAATGTGGTCTATCCTCAAGACTGTCCATAAGCCCTGGAGAAGAATGTGTACACAGTTCTTTGGAGTTCAATGTCCTATAGATGCCTGTTAAGCCCACATGGTATAATTTCTCATTAAATCCTATTGTTTCCTAATTATCTATCTGACCTGTCCATTTATGAAAGAGGAATGTTTAATCTGCTACTACTATGCTGCTGCCAATGTATGTTTTCAGACTTTTTCCTAGTTGCTTACATATTTTGTATGTTTTGATATGTATATGAGGTGTGAATTCATCCTTTAATCATTATATAATCTCCATCTCTTAGCTGGAAGTCTGTTTTAACTGATATGAATATGACTCTTTTGGCCATTTTAAAAAAATTCTATTTGTAGGACTGTTCTACAACCTTTTATTTTTGATTCTGTATTTATCTTTGGAACTCAGATGCATCTCATAGAGAGTTGTGCTTTGTATTCTAATCTATCCAGCCTCTGTCTGTCTTTTGACTGGTCATTTGAGTTCATTTACATTTAGGGTGGTGATTAATATGATACCATTTTGTCTTAGGTTTTTCTGCATTTCATTGTTCCTTTTTTGGGTGGATTTTCCTCTCTTTGATTTAGACACAAGAGCTCTTTATAACTCCTGCCTTCCCCCCCTCTTTTTTTTTTTTTTAAATAGGTGTGGTCTAGTGTTTGTAAACTCCTTCAGCTTCTGTATGTCTAGAAGGCTTTTATTTCTCCATGGCCAGGGAGCTGCCTTCATGGTGCCATAGACCTCTTCCCTATATCTGAAAGAAAGTCTTGCAGGATATAGCATTCTTGGCTGGCAGTTTTTATGTTTGAGTATTTTGAATACATTATTCCATATTCTCTTTGCTTGTAGGGTTTCTGATGAGAAGTCTGAAGTAAACCTGATAAGATTATCTTTATAAGTATCTGCTAGCCACCTTCAATATTGTCTATTTTTTTGTATAGACCATTTGATAGCTTCACTACTATGTATCTTAGTATAGGTGTATTTAGGTAACCAGGCTTTTTTTTTTTTTTTTATAACAGTTTATTTTTACATCATTTTGTACATTTTTTTCCATCTTAATTGTAATCTTGATGGGTTTCCCATCACCAAGTCACCCGTGTGCCATCACCATAATCCTGTGTACTTCCCTCCCCAACCCCCCATTTTTGATCTCATTCCCCACTCCACCCCTGCAAAATGTCTCTGGTATATGGCTGTTCATTATTTTTGTTATTTTCTCGCCTGGTCCATTATACTCCTGCTATGAGTGAAACCATCCGGTATTTTTCTTTCTCTTTCTGGCTTATCTCACTAAGCATGATCTTTTCCAGCTCCATCCAAGTTGCTACAAAAGACATGTGTTTCTCTTTTTTGGTTGCTGAGTAATACTCCATTGTATATATGTACCACATCTTTTTAATCCAGTCATCTACTTTTGGGCATTAGGGCTGCTTCCATGTTTTTCCAATTGTAAATAAAGCAGCAATAAACATGGGGGTGCAGGTATCTTTTTCAATCAGTGTTTTTGTGTCTTTTGGGTAGATACCTAGGAGTGGGATTGCTGGGTGGTAGGGAAGCTCCATGTTAAGCAGTTTGAGGAACCTCCAAACAGTTTTCCATAGTGGTTGTACTAGTTTGCATTCCCACCAGCAGTGCAGGAGAGTTCCTTGTTCTCCACATCCTCGCCAACATTTGTTGTTGCTAGTTGTTTGAAGATGTGCCATTGTGACTGGGATGAGGTGGTATCTCATTGTGGTTTTAATTTGCATCTCCCTTATTACGAGTGATGTTGAACATTTTTTCATATGCTTGTGGGCCATCTGCATTTCCTCCTTGGAGAAGTGTCTTTTTAGCTTCTTCTGCCCATTTTTTGATGGGGTTGTTTATTTTTGTTGAGTTTCATCAGTTCTCCATATATTTTTGTGATCAGCCCTTTATCACTACTTTTGTGTGAGAAAATGTTTTCCCAATTAGTGATCTTTCTGTTTGTTTTTAGTAATGTCTCTTTTGCTGTACAGAAGCTCTTTAACTTGATGTAGTCACATCTATTTATCTTTGCCTTCACTATTGTGGCATTGGGTGCTCTGTCTTTAAAGATGTCGCTGAAGTGTATGTCATGTAGTGTTTGACCCATCTTTGCTTCTAGGTATTTTATGGTTTCTGTTCTTTTGTCCAGGTCTTTAATCCACTTCGAGTTGATTTTTGTGACTGGAGTGAGGCAGTGATCTAGTTTCATTTTTTTGCATGTAGCTTCCCAGTTTTCCCAGCACCACTTGCTGAACAAATTTCCTTTGTTCCATTGTATCTTCTTTGCTCCTTTGTCAAAAATTAGGTGTCCATAAACTTGTGGGTTTATATCTGGGTTTTCTAAGCAGGCGTTTTTTATGTTTCATGGACTTGTGTATTTCATTTTCTCTCAGTTTGAGAAGTTTTCCTTTATTATGTCTTTGAATATTCTCTGTTCTCTTCTGTCTCTTTTCATTCTCTTTTGGGATAAATTTGTCTTTATTTGCTAATTCATGGAGTTGGATAGTTGTTGGAATTGTTTCATCTTTGTTCACTTCACATTTCCCTTCTTCCCCCTGGGACATTTGTACATTACTATCTTCAAGGTAATTGCTTTCATCCTCCATGTCTATTCAGCTTCCATAACTTTCTTTTGAAATTTTTATCTCAATTTTTGCTTGAATTTCTGTTAGCCTCTTAAAGCTTCAATTTCTATTTTTTGTCAAGTACTCATTTTTCTGAAATTTTTAGATCTCTTTGATTACCTTTTCTGAGTTCTATTGTATCATAAATTGCCTTTCTACTTTTTCTGCCATCTCTGATTTTCTTTTGTGTAGCATTTTTTGCACTCTGCTAGGGAGGTAAACTTCACTGTGTTTCTGGTTGGGTTTTGGAGAGATGGTTTATTGTTCCCTTGTCTCAAAGTGTCATGAATTTTTGTTTTTTGACAGCCCATTTTGTGGTGTTAGATTTCCTTTATAAAATATGGATAGCAGTATCTTAGAAAGTTGAACTATCTTTACTTTTTCTGCAGGTGATGGCTGGGTTTGTTTGATTTTAGGTTTTTGGTCTTTGCTGTATTTTGTAGTTACCAAATTCTGATCTTTCATTTGCTGAATCAAATGGCAGGGCTTGGAGGTGTCCAGTTGCTGGTGTGAAAATGCTGTTGGTGGGTTGTAGAAGAAGGCTTGCCCTTGTTTGTGGCATCACCATTATCTTCCTATCTGATGTTCTAGACTTGAGACACTGCTATTTGTATTCTCTCAGTATAAACCTTGAGGTCAGTACCAGTTCTGAGGAGTGGGGGTGGGAGAGTGTAGTACAGAGCATAATCTTTGATCAGAGCAATCTTTGATCAGAGAAATATGATATAGCTCCTTTTTGCTCCTTGTAAGAAGGAATCAAAATAATTCCTTACAGGTGACCCTGCTGCTGTGGAGTCCCCCAGCTACTACTCCACACATTCCCTCAGTCAAGGGTGTGTGCCTCTATACCATTTTGCTCTCCCCTGCCCAGAGCCTATGGTTGAACTGATAACTCACTGATATATTCTTGGTCATTGATTACAGTCTCCTACTATTTCTCAGCAGTACCTCCTGTTTAATGAAGTTAAATCCTCTTCTCTGTTGGTCTTTGCTACTCACCCTTATTTAAGGGATATTCCAGTTTTGTTCCCAGCCATGCGATTCTAGTAGTGTCCCCTTTTGGTTAACTTTCTTTGCAAGAGCACAATAATGGTTCTCCTTTGTTTCCATTTTGGCCTGTCTCTTGATCCTGTTATCCATAGTTGATATTTAACATAAAAATTAGCTTTTTAGTGTTTGTGAAATAAACATTTCTCTCTGACTTTAAACAATGCTTTTAAACCTTTTACTGAGGAATAAATAAAATTTAACTTACAGTGTTATTGAATGGAAAGTGGTATAGACCATGTTAGATGTGATTTAAGTCTCACCTATCTCTAAATTCTAAGTGAAAAGATGTGAGGGTTAATTTTCATGTTGTTGAATTACATGGTTCCAAAAAAACTTTTGAACATTAACCTCTGAAACCTTTCCATACATATATTCATTTATAGATATAGACTCCATTGTTGCTCATCACAGTTGTTTAGTAGGTCAGTCATTCAAATATAAAGTGAGAGGAAGACAGTTTTGCTTTCATATTTTTGAGTTTTATATTGCTATTATCATGTTGTCACTATTATTTTGTGCTTTGCTGACTCAGCAGGGCCCTATGTTCATATATTCCTCTTCTTTCTTCTTAATAGTTAGTAATTATTCAAGAAAAATACAACTGAATACCGTAATATCACCATTAAATATGTCTCAAGCTTAGATCATATTATTTTGCTCTTTGTATTTTCTTGACTGATTGTTTACTATAGTTCTTTGAAATAGCAACTGTAAGCATTTTGATAAATACCATAAGCAGTTGTATAATTGCATTAATTCTTCTATAAATTGTATTTCTTCTTTAAGCAGATAATCAGGCATAAGTTGATAGTTATTTTTTATATGCACATATATATAAACATTCCAACCTCATTAATCATCAGAGAAATGATGCAGCGTTTTTTCCCACTCGTATTTCTTTTGATGACTTATTTGTAATTTCCTTCAAAACAGTAAGTCATTTTGTTAATTGGATTCAGAACAATTCTTTTAATAGTTCTCACTCTATTATTTTAAATTTGCTAGTTTGAGACAAACCAGTTTACTTTGGAGTCTTAATTGTTTACTTTTGAGGACAAAATGTCTTTTTTTTTTTTTTTTAAGATTTATTTATTTATTCGTACAGAACTGGGGTACAGGCCAGAGATGCGGAGGGTGAGAGGATTCACCAGAGACAGAGCGGGGAGCAGAACAGGCAGATCAACGAAGTACACTGCTGAGGGGAGCAGCGGGCGGGTCAGGAGAGGTCTGCCTCGCCATGTGGTCACCTCCGGGGCAGGCGGGATCGAACTCATGCGGAAGTGGCTTTAGTTTCTCAGTGCAGTGTTTTAACCCGCTGCGCCACCAGGGAGGGCCAAAATGTCTGATCTTTTTAATGTAAGGGTGGTACAGAAAAGGATATACTAGACTTATTTTCTTTAGTTAGCAGTTGCTAGTCAAAAGAAGGAAAAAATGTAGAAGTCAACTATTTAAAAATAAATTATAGCAAAATTTGATGTAATATGGAAGCTGTGGCTAGCTTCATAGAACTGTGTTTTAACCTGTTGCATCGCCCAGGACGACCCAACTTTGTGGTTCTTTCTAAACAATTGATTATTGGTCAGTTATAACAGTAGCCTCTACAGGTTGCAATCCATAGAATAAAGTCTGTCTTATACGTATGCCATCTTAATGGTATTCTGGTAATTATTCATAAATACAATACATTGATTTTAGATAAAGTGTGACATTCATAAATATGATACATAGGTATTAGATAAATGTGGCATTATACATTTGAATATGTCAGTTAATATAAAATTTAGCAGACGGGAAGACATCTATTTTCTTTTCCAGGTGTCTCTTAGATAAAGTTGTGTTTAAAATGTATTTCTTGGTTTTGTGACTTTTAAAATAGAATTGCTTTTGACTACTTGGGAAGAGATAGCCAGAATTAAATGTTATTGTGTGAATTACTACAGCTACAAAGAAGAGAAATACAAAAACAAACAAACAAACAAACAAAAAACCACCACACACAAAAAACTATGTACCTTTCACCTGGTGTTTGTATTTAATAACTTCTAATTGGTATCAAAGTTAGAAATATAAGACTATTTTTTCAAAGAAATACACTTGAACTTTTAAACTATGCTCATGCTTTACTGTAACCTTATTAATAGTGAATAAAAATAGATTTTTAATACAGAGGGAGAAAAAAAGGGTGTTTGTTACTGAAGATGAGCTGTTAGTCGTTCAGCCAAAAGCTTTCAGCTGTCTTCTTTTACAATTAAAACAAAATCTATTAGTCCTGTCAATCAGCAATCATCTGGGGTGAAGACAAGGGCTGTACAAACACAAGCAGCAGCTGCCAAAGAACCAAAGACATAACTTTTCAAAATTAAACTTTCCCAGTATGAAATAAATCAATCTTTCATAAGATTGGTAACTCATTGCTTGTAGGTTCACAGCTCTTTTGATGTATGTTACAGCACCACCTTGATACCATCTAAATACCCTTAATTCCCACCATAGCCCACTGGGCTATGTATTCCCCACTGTTCACTTTACCCTTTTGGGACCTCCTTACTGAAGATTTTATATGTTTATTGTTCCTTTGTTTTGTTTCTTTATATCCCATATACTAACAAAATCATCTGGCATTTGTCTTTGTACTTGGGCTTTTTTTTTAAAGATTTATTTATTTATGCATATAGAACATGTCAGAGTTGCAGGGGTGGTGAAAGGATTCACTGGGGATAGAGTGGGGATCAGAACAAGCAGATTGAAGAAGTACACTGCTGAGGAGCGAAGTGGGTGGGTCAGGAGAGGTCTGCTGCGCCATGTGTGTCACCTCCAGGGCAGGGGAGCAAGCTTGCACTGAATTGGCTGTGGCCAGCTTCAGCGGTGCATGGGAACCTGTTGCACCACCAGGGAGGTCCAAGTACTTGGGCTTCTTAACACAATCTAGCTTGTAGTTTCATCTATGTTACACATAGCAACACTTCATTTTTTTTTTAATAGCTCAGTTGTGTTCCTTTATATATATTTATATCACATCTTAGTTTGCTCATGTATCATTGGTCACTTAAATTTTTTCCATGACTTGACAATTGAAAATAGTGTTGTATTGAATATAGGAGTACATATAACCCTTCATATGACTGTTCTTGTATACTTTGGATAGGTCCTAGGAGTGAATTGCTGGATCTTATGATACATTCTTTAAAATATTTTGAGCAACCCCCATACTGTTTTTCATAGGCGCCTTACCAGTCTACATTCCCAACAGTGTACAAGAGTTCCTTTTTCTCTAACTCCTCAACAACACTTGTTTCTGGTGTTTTTGGTGCAGGCTGTCCTCATGGTCATGAGTTGGTACTTTGTTGTGGTTTTGATTTACATTTTTCTACTGATAAGTGATCTTGTTTTTATATGTCTGTTGGTCATCTGTTTTCTTTGGGGAAGTGTTTTTTTTTTTTTTTTTTTGACTCTTCTGCCCATTTTTTGTTTGGGCTATTTCTAGGGACATTTTCCTCTTCATTCTAATCTCATGTAGATTATTTTCTCGAGAACTCAGGGAGTTTCATTGCTATTGTAGAGCTGATGTTGGGGAAACAACATTCTAAGCTATTGCATATTTATGACACTTGGAAGAAGTAAGACAGAGAAACTACAATCTTGCACTTAGAGTGTGACTCAGATTTTAAAGTGAAATACATGGTTTCTTTTGTCTTCATCAGTTTGCTCACAATTGAGTGCTTTAGTTATAACCAGAATGCCAAAATGTCATACTTCCGTGATATATTTTTTAGATTGCTGACTTGATTGCATCATGTTTTTAGTAAGAGGTGTCAATCAAAAGTGTTTCTTTATTAATGCCTTCTAAAATTAGAGAAAAATTTCCTAAAATTCTCTTCTGATATTTAAGTTTAGTTCATTTAAACAATTATATGTAAGCATATTTTAGCACACTTTGACCATGCCATTAGATGTCTGAACAGGTAGGAAAGATTGAATAATAGCTAAGGCTTTACCTATTAAAGAATGTAACAACTTGTCAGGTTTACCAGTGCAACAACCTAATGTAATACAAAGCCTGATATAAGAAATACATTATAAAGTATTGTGGAATACTTCAGAGGGAATAACTCCTGCTGAGAGATTTGAGAACGTTTCTTGGCAAAAATTAATTTTAATTGTCATGAAAAATGGGTTGAATTTCAAGTGTATATGGTGATAGTGAGAGAATACTTAAAAATAATGATGTTTTTTTTTTCAATGAATTTTCAAGAAGGAAATGTTAAAAAGAACTATGACTTCAGTAGTTAAAGTTTTTGTTGATTCCTTGTTTTTTTGGGTATTATTTAACTTCTAGGTTCTTAAGAGAGTTAAAATGTTTAATAGAGTAATGACTCCTAAATCTGGCTGTTCATTAAATCATCTAGGCCCAGTAATTTGAAAAACTACATTATTCTGCACTCTGTTCTGTAGAGACTGTTTCAGTAAATCATAAGTAGGGTTTAAGATTCTCATTTTTAAGTTTCTCAATGATTCTGTACAGTGAGGTTTGGAAGATAGCCTTCTTTATGAGTTTTCCTTGCTTGCAAGAAAAAGTCTTCTACCTCTTGTTTCTAAATCCCCAAAACAAAACAAAAGGATGTTTGACTTTGCTTAATTATTTGATCCTTGAAATTTCAACATCCATGTGGGCTTGGAGTTTATTGTTAGCTTTAGGATCATAGATGCCCAAAATGTCATCTGTTGGCATTTGAGTAGATAAAAATGTACAACTCTTAAGGTTGTATTGGAGAGTACCCACAGAAAATTCCTTTAAGAGATTAACCTCCTCCCTGACACATTCCATGCTCTCTTTGACTATAATATATAGTAGTTTTAGATTTTTATAAAGGCTCTGCAGTTTCCTTGTGACTTTACACATTACTGATAGCCAAGTTCCTGTAGCATTGTGAAGCACAACTAGATAAAATGAGTCATATTGCTCTAATTGAATTTTAAACCTGTTTTGCAGGTTCTATTTTTGCTTCTTACTAAAAATCTGTTTTCTAGAGACTGCAAAGAGAATGTATGCCGATAAGTATTTTGAAGTTCTAAGCAGTTCAACTGCTGTCATTGGGGGTTGAACTGACTAGTGTATTTGATTTGTTATAGCTTCTTTACTCAGCATTTTCTTGGCAGTTAATTACATAGTGGCTTTAGGGTACATTCCATAAGATGCTGAAGACACAGCTTTGCTGAAGTCTGACATACTTTCTTCCTTGGTTACATAGCTAATGGCCACTTTGGGATAATTAGTGAGAAGAAACTCCAATGGCCCAATTACTGTCTTCTCAAGGCTTTTCCTCTTAATTTCTTTGCTCAAATCTTGAGATTGCCTCGCAAGGTATAATTGTAGATCATGCATGTGTGATGCTGTTTAAAACTGGGGTTTTATAGATACAGTTAGACAAAATCTTAAGTAATCTGTATTGTAGTGTGTTGTGAGAGCACTGTAAGATGATGATTGCATTTTAGAGAAACTATAGGATAACCTTTCAGTGCAAGTGAGTTTATTTTCAAGGCCACAGTAATTCTTGAACAAAGACTCATACCAACTACTCTGAGCTATGTATTGAGAGGGCTTGAGATTTTAGCCTGAGAGCTATAAGGGCTTCCAGAGCTTTGCCTGGTGTTCAAATGTGCCATTTTTCATTCAGGAAGTTTAATTTGGGATACTTTAACTTTCTAATATAATGAAAATGCTTGTGCATATGCCTTGGTAACAAAACTATGTAAACCTGTCTAACCGGTGTTTGGCAAGTAGGTAGAACCTAAATTTTGTAAATTCTTGAGTCATTTAAGCCTTAAGTTGAGATTGCCTTTTTAGAATTTCTTGACAACATAGAATATAGTGATTTCATTCTTAAGCTTAATGTATAAATAAGGTACTTCTTATTGGAATTGTACAAATAAATGTCTGTTTCTGAATTTTGTCCAAACTGGGAAAAACTGCTATGTTGAAAGAAGCTCCTTTGAAAATTTGCTTTATGGAAACTTACTTAAGTATTAAAGATAGGGTGTGGTGTGCCATTTTCTATGACTGTGTTCTCTATGTAGAGAAAAGGTTCTTAGTATTTGTTGATTGAATGAATATGAGGAAGTTTCATCATAGCAGTTCTTAATCTTCCTTGCTGTTAAGCAGTCTTTCCGTTTGATTGAAGTGTTCCTCACTTTCTTTGCAGTGCATGTTGCTATCTCACCCAGCACTGAAACTAGTGTTGCGTACTGTGCTTTCCCAGTAAGACTCATGAGGATTGATAGGGGTAACTTAAAACCTTGGAGTGATGAGGGAGGCTGGGCCAAGCCACATTGCTGGAGTTCACCTTAACTTGTCATGTTTTATTGAAGCAGTACAATTGATGGACATAAGAAAAGAATAATCTAGGATTATAGCAACAATAATTAAGTTCCATTTTACAATCTGGCATATCTTCCTCTGGTTTATCTCCAGAAAACTGAAAATTTCTTTGGGTGTGAAAGTAGAGTATATTGTATTTAGTATATAATAACCACAATGATATTTAGATAATTATATAATTTTAGGTTAACATGGAGGATCAGTGTCTGCTGGAATGGATCAGAAGTCTCTAGGCTATTATGCTGGTACCAGTGTGATATTTTCCTGTAATATCCTCTCAATTAATAAATATTTTTGCTAAGGACATATTTAAAAGGTATAAGAAAAAAATCAATCTGTAGAATATTAACATCTACTATGATAAAGTTAATGGAACCAGAGGTGGAGAATAAGACTGTTGAATGTATTTCTTAGAACCATTGAGACTGCTTTCTTCAATATATATTTTGTAGGTATGTATACTTGCATAAACAACATTAAAGTAATTTTTTTATAGTTTTCTTTCATAGGGGGATATTTAGGAAAATTCAAATCTTAATCTCAAAGTGGTAGAACTTTTGTAAAAAAGCTGTTAAATATTTATTCAACATAGCAATTTCATGCCTTTTGTAAATAAATAATGTTTTATTGAAATTTGAAAAATGTGAAAAACATACATAGGGTATTTAAAATGTAAAAAAATTATTTTGCCATTTAAATAAATAGTATCATTTGGATTTTGCTCACTTTAGAGGCTGAAATGACCAGTAAAGCACTGATCGAAGATTTACATTTGTAGTTGCAACTGTATAAGCTTTCTTCCCCCATGAAATGTTCCCCTTCTTACTGGAAGAGAAGTCAGCAAATTGAGGATTGTTGGCATTTTTGCTTTACCTTAGCTGTCTGATCATAACACATTATGTATCCATTCAGAGCCTCAAGCTTCTTATCTGTAAAATTGGATATGGAACCTTTCCTATCTTAGAAGGCTGTTATGAGAATTTCAAGAAATAATTTATGTGAAAGCATTTGGGAAACTGTGAAGTGGGACATTGTTATGATTTCCCGAAGAAGGAGCTTCAAATCATATTTACCTTTTGGTTGCTGTGGCATTTTATAATTAAATCTCTATATAAAGTTTTTATTTCCAAATGTGATTTCACCATAGTTCTAAGTCAGAATGACTATGTTTCATTCAGATTTAATGAAATGAATGCTTTCCCCCTTAAATCTATACCATGTATTATTTTTTTCTAGTAAAAACCAAAATTGCTTATCTGCATACCTCCAAAGCATGGTTAGTTTCTATTTTCTGTAAGATTTCTCTTACTTATCTCAAGGGAATTTCATTGATCTGATATTATCTTATTTTTTTTCTTGTTGTTTAAGGAATATGCTAATTAAAATCAGACTCAGTATCAGTGCTGGCACATCAGCAGACCCGCCTTCTATTTGATATATTTTCTTTTATCATTTCCTATGTGATCTCAGAGCCACTTTTCAATTCATCTGGCAGTGATCATATTATGCCAATTTTAATTAAGATTTTGCATTAGACTCTGAGAACCCTGTCTCAGCTATTTTACTGGATATAGTTTTAGATTATTGGTTTTGCCATAAGTCAACAAATTAAACAATTAAAATAATAAAAGTGAATTGATCCAGTCTGTCCAATCTGATTATGTTTTTTAAAAAGTTGTTAATATTGTGCTAATTATTGGTTATTATTCCATTTATTTCTCTAGAAGGTATTTCTTGAAGTTTCTTCACAAAATTGGAAGTTTAATTATAAAGATTGTGAATTTATAAGGTAACTACAAGAATTTTGATGTACTTTTGTGTTTTGGATAATTGCATATTCATTTTTGGCCCTCGTTTCCTCCCATCATACATTCCTATCTTACCTTTCTTCAATTCTTCCCTTCCCAGTCACTAATATCAATATAGTATTTGGACAAACAATCTTGATTTTTGAGATAGTTTCTCCTGTTCTGTCTTGATATCCTGATTGTATATGTTGCCCCTTTAATCTCCAAAGCATATGCCTCTGGGGGGATTGTCTACTGTGAGAATGCTGTCTCCATATTTGCCAACTCTGCTGTAATTTTCAATTCAGAACTCACTACTCAGTCCTCACATATCTCAGTCTGGCAAGAACTAACTCCTTAGAATCTAACATGTTAGATTCTCCCCACACTTTCTATCACCTTACATTATTTTAGAGGGCTGAAGTTAGTATCCCAGATGTTTCAAATATTCTTTCAGGCACTCCTCAGTTACAGTCTGATCAACTAAAGATTTACTGTTACTCTCTAGAGAGCTGTGCTGCATCTGTGCAGGGTATTTGTTTCTGAAAGGTCATTTCCTGGTGTGAATTCCAACCAAAGAAGATCAAGCCAGAGTATAGCCTTAAAAAAAAAAAAAGATTTATTTATTTATGCATACAGAACTGGGGTACAGGCCAGAAGTGTAGGGGCAATGAGAGGATTCACCGGAGTCAGGATGGGGAGCAGAACAGGCAGATTGACAAGTACACTTCGGAGGGTAAGCAGTGGGCAAGGCAGCAGAAATCTGATGCACCATGTGGGCCACCTCCAGGGCCTGGGATCGAACTCACACTGAAGTGAGTTCACACTGCAGCCAGCTTTGCAGTGCTGGCTTTAACCCATTGGGCCCCAGGGAGGGCCTAGAGTACAGCCTTTTTTTTTTTTTTTTTCTGGTGTACTCATTTTAGTTGGAAGAGAAAATAAGGCTCCATTCAGCTGTGCTACATAACACACAAACTTAGATGCTGATGTGACATATTACTGACTGACAGAATAAGTGAAAATAATATTTAAATTGTAAGCTTTGGCATATATCTAGGTTTCATAGTTAATTAAGTGGAGAATTGTTTCTGAGTTTGAATGAGTTAAGATTATTCTTCTCATTGTTCATAATTTATTCTTCTCATTGTTCAAAGCTTAAAGATTGCATAGTGTCCCACTTCTCTGTTGGTTTTTGTCATTTAGCTGTCATCATACTTTCTTTTGAACAACCCAAAACAAATAGTATTCTTCACTTGTACTACGTCAGAATTATCAAAAATGATATGGTAGGGGGAAGTTGTTTTTTTTTTTTTTAAACATTTAACCTTAAAACTTTATGAAAACATATATTTTTTTAGTATTCTAAATAATTCTTTTTAGATATTTTGAAGTATAAGGCATTCCTTCTGCACTATACATTTACTAACAAAGTTAATTTTCTTTAACCTTGTGCCTGCCTTTCCAGGTTGCTCTTGGTGTCTTGTAAGAACCAGGGTTCATTATAGCATTTCAGCTTTTATCTCAGCATTGTGTGAAGATTAAAATCCAATTCACATTTTGTTTTTCTTAAATAATATATCAGTGCTGTGATAAGCAAAGGGGTTCATGTATCTTTTTGTATTAATGTTTTTATGTCTTTTGGGTAGTTTCCTAGGAGTGAGATTGATGGGTCATCTGGTAACTCCATTTTTAGTAGTCTGAGGTATCTCTGTACATCTTTCCATAATGGTTGGACCAGTTTGGATTCCCACCAGCAATATAGGGGAGTTCCTTTCTCTCCACATCCTCACTAGTATACAACAGGCAAATAGGCAAATCCTGGAAACAACCCAAATGCCTAAAACTAGATGACTGGCTCAAGAAGATGTGTATGTGCACATGCACACACACACACACACATACAGTGGAATACTATTCAGCAATCCAAAAAGATAAATTCATGCCATTCACAGCAACATGGATGGAGCTGTAAGGGATGATACCTAGTGAAATAAATCAGAACTAAAAAGAAAAATATATAATGATTTGCATTTATAAGAGGAACTTAAGAGAACCAGATATGATTGGGGGGAGTGTATTTTTAATTACAATACAAAACACAACAAAACAATACAAAAATAGACAAGTAAAAACCAGAGAGATCCTACAGGGGAGGGGGATGGAGAGGGATAAGAAGGAGGGAGGAATGTGGTGGGCTATGATGATGGGAGTTATATATTGATATAAAATGAACAATAATGTGTGTGTGTAGTGTGTGTATGTGTGTATATAAACATATATTAGATGTCTAGAAATCGTCTCTTAAGAGTGACTAAACTTGTTGGCCCCTGGATTCTTAGAAGCCCATCTGAATGTGCTCCTAGGTATCAGATCTAAATAATGCAGTAACTGAGATAATTTTTAAAAAGCTGTCAGCTAAGAGTTTAGATAAAACACTTTAAATGTGGAAAGTCTGCCTACAATTGTCTTGAAAACCTTTGTTGTCTGCTTGCATCTCATTTTGCTATAAAGCATCACTTTCAGAAATACAAAAAAGAGAAAAGAAAAATTGATGGAAAAACAAAGCCCTTGCTAAATGTGGGAGATGAACAGGGAGCAGTAGATTATAACTCTGAGAGATTGGCTGCAACTAAAGGAGGAGTAAAATTTGTCAGGTGGGGTAAAGATACATTTGGTACAGAATTGTTAAAACACCCAATTTATCTGTTAAGTAGAGAAAATCACTATGGGGGAGAGGAGATCTTAATGCTTTTGATGGGAAGTTATAAGGAGGCAAAACTGGAAATACAGAAATATTTCCCTGGTGGCACAACGGGTTAAAGCACAGCACTAAGAAGCTAAAGCCACTTCTCTCCCTGCCCCGGAGGTGACCCACATGGCCAGGCAGACCTCTCCTGACCTGCCCGCTGCTCCCGTCAGCAGTGTACTTCATTGATCTACCTATTCTGCTCCCCACTCTGTTTCTGGTGAATCTTCTTACTGCACCTGTGCCTCTGGCCTGTCCCCCAGTTCTGTATACATACATAAATAAATGTTTAAAAATTCCCCCCCCCCCGAAGTTGCAGAGAATCATGATTCTTTTCTCTCTCTGTAAGATAGAAGGTGAACATGGTAAAGAATATATGGAAGAGCAGCAAGTTCTACAAACTCCTTGAGATACTTTGTAATAGTTATAATCAAGGGGTAACAAAGTTGGACTAAAATGTTGATTCTCACCGCCTGGAGTAACTCTTCTACATGACAGGTCTTCAGATGCTTGAAGGACTGTTGTGTCCTTTGTCAAATTATACATCTGGGGGGACTTTCAAAGTTCCAGCTTCCTTTCCATCTTTCCATTTAGAGTAAGGGATAGATAAGTGTCAGTGACTTGTTAACCAACTTGTAGGATTTGCCTTGCTGTTTCTTCTCATAACTTTTATGTAATAATACTTCTTACTACTTTGAATTTACAATGCTTTAAAGTACTTGATTATTTTGAAATGGCATTTACCTGTAGGATATTTATTTTAGGGAACTCTAGCCAGGTCTGGAACTTTTGGAAAGCAGAATTCTTGAGACTTAATATACTATGACTCTGTTTATCACATCTTTGGTTGTTTCCTTGTATCTCTTGAAAGGGAAACAATAATTTAGTTACTGTTATTTTATTGTGGGGTTTTTTTTTTTTTGAGATTTATTTATGCTTACATAACTGGGGTTCAGGCCAGAGGTGTGGTGGGTGAGGACATTCACCAGAGACAGAGTGGGAGCAGAACAGGCAGGTTGACAAGTGCACTACTGAGGGGAGAAGCGGGTGGGTCAGAAAAGATCTGCCACACGTTGTGGGTCAGCTCCCTGGCCAGGGATAGAACTTGTGCTGCAGTAGCTTTGGAGAGCTTCATAATGTGGCGCTTTAACCTGTTGCGCCACCAGGGCGAGCCCCCCTTTCTTTTTTTGCTTATATACTACTACGTAGAAGTTGTAGTTCCTACAGTGGTTAGAATTATTTTCTTTTAAAGGTTATTTTTTATTATTAAAGATTATTTATTTATGCATACAGAACTAGGGTATAGGGGCGGTGAGAGGCTTTACCAGAGACAGAATGGGGAGCAGAACAGGCCGACTGACAAGTATACTGCTGAGGGGAGCAGCAGACAGGTCAGGAGAGGTCTGCTGTGCCATGTGGGTCACCTCCGTGGCGGGGATCGAACTCATGCTCCAGTGGCTTTAGCTTCTTAGTGCTGTGCTTTAACCTGCTGCGCCACCAGGGAGGACCCAGAACTTTTTTTTAAGGCTCAACTTTCACTGCCTTTGCAGCATTGAGCTCATCAGTAGTGAAAGCCATTGAACTGACTTTATAACTATTGCTGTGAAACTAGTTCTTCCCTGCAAACATTTAATCCTGTGCCTTTTGAGGAAGGTTGTAGTTTCCATTTAGTTGTTAAGGAACATGGGGCAATCTTGTAGACACTGTTTTCTGATGAACTTTTGCAGCAGGGTCACTATTTTTTATGTGAAACTTCTTGAGGTCTTGAGGATGGATATGAATTACCTTCTGAACTAAAACTCTTTTCCAAAACTGTTTTTAGAATAGATTAAAAATGATGACTATTGCTAAACTGTAAGTGGAAATATCTTCCCATAAGACTTAAAGCTTGCATTTGCTTTTCTTGGGTTTGGATAGGAACTGCAGATATATCTGTCACAGATTCTACATTTTGACAAAAACTTTTAATGGTGACAAATTATATTAAAATCATTATTTATAAAACTTTTATTAAAACATAAAACCATAAAACAATAGTTCTATTTAAAATCTGTAATAGAACTTGATGTGGATTTTTGTTGGATATGTTAAAAATACTAGTGCCTACTGAAGAGATTTTTATTAGTATATTTGAAAACTTGTAAAGCAAAAATTTAGTTTATCATGTTTTTTGCAAACATCAAAATAAGAGACCTGAATAAAAGTTGTTTTATTCATAACATATGCAACTTACTGTTTTTAGAAATAATTGTTCAGGTTTTCTTTGTGTTTTGTTTTATTTTAATTTCATTCAAAATGGGAGAATTATTAATTTAAAAATGTAGTTTGTTATTTACATCATTAAAGATGAAATTCTTTTCATAAAAGATGAAAAGGTTGATAAAGAAACAATTATACCTCTACTTGTCATCCTGTTTTGTTATCCTCACACCATGTTAGCCTTTCTGGCTCCTCCCAATTGGTTATTCTTTTTTTAATGATCTTTTTCTTTCTGAATTCAGGCCATCATTGGTGATTACTAAGATCTGTGCTTAGAAATCACAATTTCCTCTGCTCTCTGTACATTAATGAGATCTGTTTCTTCTCACAGTGGAATGTGAGCTCATAACTTATTCATGTTTATGATAAAGTATAAGTAACTCTAAGATTATTTTGCCAAGATAGTAGCTGACAGAGGTGGATTTTAAACTGTTGGCTTTTTGGAAAACTCATGATGCCTGTTTTCTATGTCTTTTCAGACAACCCAGTATTTTAAGTGAGGAATGACACATGGAAGTGGATATAGTTAGTAGCAGAAAGGGTATTTGAAGTATTATCATGTGGAAGTTGTCTTGAAAGTTGTGCAAGGGGTAAACTTGTAAATTTTTAAAAAATTAAATTATATATGTATATTTTACATCATTCTTCCTTTTTGTACCATGCACTTTCTCTCCCAGGTGTATTCCCTGTACAGTTCCCACCACCACTTCATCCGTGCATCATCACCATAGTCTCTTGTGTAAGAACACATCCCTTCCCCTATTCTGATCCCTGTCCCTCCACTGCAGAGTGTCTCTGATTAATAGTTTCCTGTAGTTTTGTTTTAAATTTATTATAATTAGTTTTTCCTCTGGTCCCTTATTTGTTTCCTCAACATTCCTTTTATAAGTGAAGCCATCTGATATTTTTCTTTTTTCCTTCTGGTTTATTTCACTGAGCATAATCCCTTCCAGTTCCATCCATGTTGCTGTGAATGGTATGAGTTTAGCTTGTTTGATTGTTGAATAGTATTCCATTGTGTGTATCTACCCATATTCTTGTTCTAGTCATCTATTTTTGGGCACTTCGTTTGTTTCTAAGTCTTACCTATTATAAATAGTGCTGAAAAACATAGGCATGCAAATTTCCTTTTGAATTAATATTTGTTGTGTTCTTTGGGTAGATTCCTAGGAGTGGAATTGCTGGGTCGAATGGTAGTTCCATTTTTAATGGTTTAAGGAACCTCCACACAGCTTTCTATATTGGTTGGACCAGTGTGAATTCCCCCCAGCAATGTAAGAGTTCCTTTTTCTCCACATCCTCACCAACATTTCTTGTTACTAGTTTTTTTTAATATGTGCCATTCTCACTGATCTATGGTGGTATTTCATTATGGTTTTGATTACAAGAGATATTATACATATTTTTTTTAAAAGATTTATTTATTTATTCGTACAGAACTGGGGTACAGGCCAGAGATGCGGAGGGTGAGAGGATTCACCAGAGACAGAGCGGGAAGCAGAACAGGCAGATCTACGAAGTACACTGCTGAGGGGAGCAGCAGGCGGGTCAGGAGAGGTCTGCCTCGCCATGTGGTCGCCTCCGGGGCAGGCGGGAATCGAACTCATGCGGAAGTGGCTTAGTTTCTTAGTGCAGTGCTTTAACCCGCTGCACCACCAGGGAGGGCCGATATTATACATATTTTTATATGTATATACCTTTTGGCTATTTGTGTTTCCTTTTTGGAGAAGTTTTTTTTTTTTAAGCTCCTCTGCCAATTTTTTGACTGGATCATTTGTTTTTATTGAGTCTGGTCAGTTCTTTGTAGATTTTTTGTGATTAGTCCCTTATCAGTAGTAGTGTGTGCAAATTTTTTTCCCAGTCGGTAGGGTGTCTGTTTATTTTGATTAATGTCTCTTGCTGTACAGAAGCTTTTCAATTTGATATAGTCCCAGCTGTTTATCCTTTCCTTCACTTCCTTTGCTTTGAGGGAAGTGTCTTTAAAGATGTTTCTGAGATGTATGTTATGTAGTGTTTTGTCTGTACTTTCTTCTATATACTTTATGGTTTCAGGTCGTATGTCCAAGTCTTTTATCCATCTAAAGTTGTTTTTGTGCATAGCGTGAAGTAGTAGTTTACCTTTTTTTTTTTCTTTTTGCATGTAGCAGTCCAGTTTCCCCAGCACCATGTATTGAACAAACTAGCCTTGTTCCACTGCATACTCTTTGCAGCATTGTTAAAGATTAGTTTTCCATAAATATGTGGGTTTATTTCTGCATTTGTATTTGTTTTCATTGGTCTATGTATCTTTTTTTGTTCCAGTACCATATTGTTTTAATTATGATGACTTTGTAGTATAGTGCAAAGTCTGGGGGTGTGTAACCTCCATTCTCCTCTATTTTGGCCAGGAGATCTTTGGCTTTTTGAGACTTTTTGTGGTTCCATATGAATTTCATCAATATCTATTCTCTCTTTTTGAAGAATGTCATTGACATTTATTGAATAGCATTGAATCTATAAATTGTTTTTGGTAGGATGGCCATTTTGATAATCTCAGTTCTTCCAGTGCATGAACAGGGGATATCTTTTCATTTCTTTGTGTCTTCTATTTCTTTTAACAAAGTGTTATAATCTTCTTGTATAGGCACTTCACCTCTTTTGTGAGGTTTATTCCAGGTATTTGATTTTTATGGTTTCAATTGTAAAAGGATGGTTTTCTGGATTTCTTCTTCATATAGATTGTATATAGGAGGGCTACTGATTTTGTGTGTTGATTTTGTATCCTGCTACTTCACTAAACTGGTTGAATATTTTGATTATTTTTTTTTCCTGTGGAATTTTTAGGGATCTCTATGTATATCTGTAAATAGTAATAGTTTCAGTTTTTCTTCCCTGTTTGTATTCCTTGGATATTTTTTCTGTTGTCTTATTGTTCTGTTATCTTGAAAAGCAGTGGTGAGACATCTTTGTCTTGTTCTAGATCTTAAGGGAAGGCTTTCAGCTTTTCATCACTGAGAATGATATTGGCTATAAGTTTGTCATATATGGCCTTTATTATGTTAAGGTATGTTCCTTCTATCCTAAAAATTTCAAGGGTCTTCATCATAAATGGGTGTTGAGCTTTGTTGAAGGCCCTCTCAACATCTATTGATATTATCATATGATTTTTCTTTTTCTTTTTGTTGATGTGTTGGGTTATATTAATTGATTTTTGGGTATTGAACCCTTGGATAAATCCCACTTTGTTGTGGTGAATTATCTTTTTTTTTTTTTTAAAGATTTATTTATTTGTGCATACAGAACTGGAGTACAGGCCAGAGGCTCAGGGGTGGTGAGAGGCTTCACCAGAGATAGAGTGGGGAACAGAACAGGCAGATCGATGAAGTACACTGCTGAGGGGAGCAGTGGGTGGGTCAGGAGAGGTCTGCCACACCACGTGGTCATCTCCAGGGCAGGTGGGAATCGAACTCATGCAAAGCGGCTTTAGATTCTCAGTGCTGTGCTTTAACCCGCTGAGCCACTAGGGAGGGCCCAAAGCAGCACGAATTATCTTTTTAATGCATTGTTGGATTCTATTGGTGAGGATTTTTTTTTTTTAAAGATTTATTTATTCGTACAGAACTGGGGTACAGGCTAGAGATGCAGAGGGTGAGACAGAGTGGGGTGCAGAACAGGCAGATCGATGAAGTACACTCCTGAGGGGAGCAGCGGGTGGGTCAGGAGAGGTATGCCTTGCCATGTGGGTCTCCTCCAGGGCAGGCGGGGATCGAACTCATGCAGAACTGGCTGAAGCTTCTTTGTGCTGTGCTTTAACCCACTGCGCCACCAGGGAGGGCCCTGGTGAGGATTTTATTGAGTTTTGTATTGGTGTTCCTTAGAGAGATTGGCCTGTTTTTCCCCTTTTTGTGTTCTCTTTGTTCAATTTTGCTGTTAGTGTAATGTAGGCTTTATAAATGTATCTGGTAATATTCTTTCCTTCTCCATTTTTTGAAAGTGTTTGTGTAGTATAGTCACTATAGTTCACTTTTGAACATTTGGTAGAATTCATTTATGAAGCCATCTGGTCCTGGACTTTTGTTTTTGGGGAGTGTTTTGATTACTTTTGCAATTTCACTGCTTGTAATTGCTCTGTTTAGGTGTTCTGTTTCTTCTTTGTCTAGTTTTGGATGGTTATAACTTCCTAGGAATTTGTCCATCTCTTCTAGATTGTTGAACTTGTTCACAGATAAATGTTTATTGTAATCTGATTGTCCTTTTTTTTTTTTTCTTTAAGATTTATTTATTGATCCTTACAGAGCTAGGGTACAGGCTAGAGGTGTTGTGGGTGAGAGCATTCACTAGAGACAGAGTGGAGAAGAGAACTGGCAGGTCTACTGAAATACAAAACTGAGGGAGCAGCAGACGATTCAGAAGAGGTCTTATGTACCATGTGGGTCAGCTCCCTGGCCAGGGATCAAACTTGTGCTGCTGTGGCTTCAGAGAGCTTCCTAATGTGGTGCTTTAACCCATTACACCACCAGGGAGAGCCCTGTTCTTTTTTTAAAGATTTATTTATTTATGCCTACAGAACTGGGATACAGGCAAGAGGTGTAAGGTAGGTAAGAGGATTCACCAGAGACAGAATAGGGAACAGAATAGGCAGATGGATAAAGTACACTGTTGAGGGGAGCAGTGGGCAGGTCAGGAGAGGTCTGCTGCACTATGTGGATCACCTCTGGGGATCTAACTCACACTGAAGCAACTGTAGTTGGCTTGCAGTGCTGTGCTTTAACCTGCTGTGCGACTAGGGAGGGCCCTCTGATGATTCTTTTGATTTCTGAGTCTTCCTGTGGTTGAGGAGAATGGAGGAGCTACAATAAAGAGGCCCGCACCCATCCCTGTATGTTGTGGGGAGGCCCTGCTTGCCCACCTTTTGTTGTCCGGACCCTTCCCATTTCTCAGGATTTGTCAGGCTTCTTGTCTTCAAGATTTTCCTCCCTTAAGATGCAGTGGGCCCGTATTGTGGGTGGGGGAGGCAAGAAGGGGTCCATTTATTTTTTCTCTCGCCTTTCCCTGTCTTTCCAAGTTTCCTTGGCAATCTGAATGAATCATAGGGGCTGCCAAGTCTGTCTAATGTGTCCACGTCCTGCCAGGATCTTGCTGGTATTTTCCCTACCAGATGTTTTTATGGGAGAATTTGATCCCAATATCCCTTTGCCACCATGTTGATGATGTCATTCCCAAGGGATAAATTTTATGGTCAACAAATTGCATCCTTTAAAATAAAAGTAGTACATGGACCAGTTAATATAACTAAAGAATCATGAATGTCTTTTGGTTCATTTGTTTCATTCAAGTGAGAGTTCTCAAAGAGAGTAGCCTCAAGATATTCTTTCCCTCTGAAAGTAGTGAGTTTTCTGTTATTGGAGGTGCTCAACTCTGTGATGTAAGGCTGCTATTGGTGGGATTTAGGCACAAGGTAATAGGCTATACTAGATGACTTTTTCTACTGGATGTCTTTGATTCTGAAAGTTGTACTTTTCTTAACTCTGCTAATACAGGAGTCATTTAACAATAGTCATGCTTATGAGAGTGACTGCTCTTTGAAACTTAAGTTGAGAACCATATAATTTAACAATTGTTGTTTTTCTTCCTATTATCACTGACTTTTCACAGTAGGAGAAGGATGGAGTAATACTCCCACATCTTGAATGCAGGGGTAGTAGTATAACATTACAAGGAGGACACGGAAGTAAGGATAAGAGTCATAAATTGCATCTGGAAACTTGGAAGTGATTCCTTTGCCCTGTGGTAGCTCAGAAAGGATATGTCTCCAAATTTAATGAATAATGAAACTTGATCTGAAGAAATTCTATGCAAGAAATACACTCTTGCCTGGTTCTTAAGTGACTTTTAGTAACTGTACCTTCTGTACAGCACTAGAAGCAGTTCTCCTAGTTCATCTTTTAAGAATTTTAGGTAAAGAAAAAAATAAAGGAATTTTAGGTGATCATTCAGGATCTGCTTAAAAAGCTCATTTTAATTGCAAATTAAATTCCAACACATATTAGTTGTCTGTGATCATTGTAGAGCCGATGTAGAAAAATACTGACTTTATGACTTTTAAAATATTTTTTTATTTTTAAAAATATATTTATTACATCATCCTTCATTTTTGTACTATATATGATTTCCTTGTAAAATTCCCTCAACCAGTTTACCTGCACACCCTCACCATACTATAACTGAGCTTTTAAAATACAAGTTGGGACTTGTTCCTTAGTGTGTTCGCTGATTGTATGTATTGTGAAGTAAAGCATTACTTTGAGACTCATGGGATACTTTAGGTGGAAGGATCTTTAGAGTACACCTGATCCAGTTTTCCTGTTCTTCCTGAGGAATTAAAAGAACTGATTTGGAAATGGAAGTGAGAAGTTCTGTGTTTGCCACATACAATGGTGATGTTTTAGAACTACTTCTATTTAAATTAGTTTTTCAATACTTTGCAACTTTTAGGTAGTCTGTTCTTAGTATCTTATTAAGTCTGCTCTATAAAAATGTTTTTAGAAAGCAGGAAAAACAGAACTATAACTAAGTTTATAGTAATCATTCTGTAGTATAACCATAGAGATTACTGAGAATTTACATATTTTCTGGAATATTGCTATTGAACAGAACAAGCTATACCTCTAATATACATGTCTAATGTCTAATATAATGACACTATACCTTGTCAGGTGACACTTTGCCCTAAGCTGCTACTCTTTCACCATTTCCTTAGAAAGGATGTTGACTCTGTGGCATTCAGTTCAGTTTCTTTGATTGTGTTCTTGGCATTGTGCCAGATCCAGTGGAATGGCCCGTTGGTTATTAAGAGCTACTAGATGTGAGTGGCTGTGTGAGAACTATAAAAATAAAGGAGATAAGAAATTTGTCTCACAGGTTAATTCAGTCCTTGTGTTTATTATTTGTGCAAAAAAGTGTATATTACAGCACAAAAATACTTAGAATAATGGTATTACTGTAACTTGCAATAATTGTAAGTTTTTTTCTTTATTGTAAAATAAGCTTAGTGCTCTGAAAAAAAATTTTTTTTTTAAAGATTTGTTTATTTATTCATACAGAACTGGAGTACAGGCCAGAGATGCGGAGGGTGAGAGGATTCACCAGGGACAGAGTGGGGAGCAGAACAGGCAGATCAACAAAGTACACTGCCGAGGGGAGCAGCGGGCGGGTCAGGAGAGGTCTGCCACGCCATGTGGTCACCTCCGGGGCAGGCGGGAATCGAACTCATGCGGAAGCGGCTTTAGATTCTCAGTGCAGTGCTTTAACCCGCTGCGCCACCAGGGAGGGCCAGTGCTCTGAAAATTTTAATCAACAAAGCAATTAAATGGACTACTAGACTATACTTGCCTTGTTTCTCAGTCTTAAAATCAAGTTACTCTGTTTTTCCAGCACCAAAATCTTGTATAAAATTGTGTGCATGTGCACGTGTATGTGTGCATATAGTTCTTCATATTCTCAAACTTTGGATCCCAGACCTCTTAATTACAGTTCCAAATACCATAAATCTTGAAGATTAGCATTCTTTGCTTTTATTTGTTTTTTTCCCATTCTAGTTTTTCCAGATAAATCTTTGTCCCAAGTATGGGAAAAGTACAGATGGGCTAGAAGAGAATTGTATTATTCTTCTTCCTAATTAGAGCAGAAAATAAGTCAGAAAAAATGAATTTCCACTGGTGTGTCTTTTTTGGGAGAAGTCTACGTCCTGTTTAGTAGAAAGGTAGATATTTTCCCATGAAGTATCAAAAGGGCAAAAATTAAGCCTTTAATAGCTCTGAAAATTTATTATAGCCTTTTTAAAGGTTTCAAACACTTGTGCAAATAACAATAAGCAGAAAGAAAATCTGCTTTCCAACAGGAAGTGAAGTATAGAACTCCTTTCAGTCCTGTTTCTTGTCTGAGGGAGGAGTCCATAGAGGTAGAGTAGAAACTCATCCATGTTAACCAGAGGACTAGATTTAGACCTTGGATTTTTGGTGTTCTTACTGGGTGTTATGAGACTTTGAAATTTAGGGACTTGTTTCTGAGGTAGCATTTCTTCCCATAATTGGATGTATACTAGTGCCAGGATTTGAACCTTTAACGTAGCAGATGTTAACAGAGTTTTTGATTCTTTTTTTCTGGGTATCTCTAGGATTGTTTTGCTGGATCCCAATGGAAAATGCTTATCTAATCCCACAAGGCTGCTCTTCTGCTACACAGGAGGGCTAAGCTCTTCCCCATCTGTCTCAATCATAGATTTCCCCCTGAAATTCAAGAACACGTTTGCCATGTTAAGTCATTAACAACTGTTTCAAAACAGTCTGATTTCTAATAGTTGGTGCATGTGGAGATACCTAATTAAAATAATTCCAGTCTTGTTAATAAGAGAAGTGTGTCTTCTTGTTGTAACAGGATTATTGCTATCAAATACAAAGGACATGAGGCTTAGCTAAGTGAATTATGCTTATATCCTAGTCCCTTTATTAATTTCATTGTAATTTAAGAATTGAATCCGTATGTTTTTATTTCAGTGGGAAGAAGAGGTAATTGGGAAGGTGTTATGGTTAGGAATAATAATAACAGATATAGCACCTGTGAGTTCCACAGCTTTACCTCCCAGAGAATTTCAAAGTTGAAATGCTAGTTCATAGTGAAATAGCTTCCTATCTGATCTATCCACCATAACTCTTTTCCCCACAAGTCTCTCATTTGTAATTGATTTCCCTCTGTGAAATCAGGCTGCTGTATCTATATCTTTTTCTTTCTTTTTTTCTCCTTAAGACTTATTAATTTACTTATGCATACAGAACTGGGGTACAGGCCAGAGGTACTGGGGCAGTGAGAGAATTCATCAGAGACAGTGGGGAGCAGAACAGGCTGACTGACAAAGTACACTGCTGAGGGGAACAGCAGGTGGGTCAGGAGAGGCCTGTTGCGCCATGTGGATCACCTCTCAGGCAGGGATTGAACTCATGCTGAAGTGACTTTAGCTTCTTAGTGCTGTGCTTTAACCTGCTGTGCCACCAGGGAGGACCCCATCTTTTTCTTTTTTAAAAAATTTCATTTTTTGTGGGTAACATTGGTTTACAACACAATATATGATTTAGGGGTATAAGTTCCTATCTCTTCAGATGTATGTTACCATACCACACCACCACCAAAGCACCAGTTAATGCTTCAATAGTTTATAGCCCCACTTATCTCTCCTTCACACTTCCATATTCGGATAACTTTCCTCCTCTGGTAGCCTCAACTCTACAGTCATTTTTCTAGAATTTGTCTGGTTTTGTCTGTCCCTTTGTCTTATTCTTTATATGCCACATGAGCGAATCCTCAGGTATTTGTCTTTGTCTTTTTTCACTTACTTTACTTAAGCTATATTCCCCTGCAGTTCCATCCATATTGTCACAAATAGAAACATTTCATTATTTAAAATAATTGGGTATCATGAAGGAATTAAACTAGAAATAAACCATGTGAAGAAAACAAGAGGCCCACATGGAAATTGAAACACACTACTGGAGGACCGTTGGATCAATGAAGAGATCAAAGAAGAAATTAAAAAATAACCTTGAGAAGAACCACAATGACGACACAAGTCTCCAAAACATATGGGACACATTAAAAGCAGTTATAAAAGGAAAATATATAGTAATACAGGCTCACATAATGAAACAAGAAATAACTCAAAGAAAGAACCTGATCTCCCACCTTTAAAGAACTGGAAAAAGAACAAAAGCCAGTAGAAGACAGGAAATAATAAAAGTCAAATCAGAAATAAATGAAATGGAAGTTAGGAAAACAGTCCAAAAAAATCAATGAAACCAAAAGGTGGTTCTTTGAAAAAATAAACAAGATAGGCAGGCCACTAGCCAGGCTCACAAAGAAAAAACAAGAGAAAGCACAAATAAAGAGAATCATAAATGAAAGAGGAGAAATCACAACAGACCCAGCAGAAATCAAGAGAATAATCGAGAATACTATGAACAACTATATACAAACAAGCTCGGCAATTTAGCAGAAATGGACAAATTCCTACAACTCTACAACTACCCAAGCTAGATAAAGAAGTAGAACAACTAAATAGCCAGTTACAAGCAATGAAATTGAAGAAGTAATCAAAACCCTCCCCAAAAATAGAAACCCAGGACCAGATGGATTTACAAATGAATTTTACCAAACGTTCAGAAAAGAACTAGTGCCTATTCTACACAGACTCATCCAAAAAATCAGAAAGAAGGAAAACTACCACATACTTTATATGAAGCTAACATCATACTAATACCAAAACCTAACAAAGAAAACACAAAAAAAGAAAACTTCAGACCAATTGCCTTAATGATCACTGATGCAAAAATCCTCAACAAAATCTTAGCCAACATAATCCAACAATGCATTAAAAGAATAATAAACCATGACCAAGTGGGCTTTATCCCAGGAGCACAAGGATGGTTCAACATCAGAAAATGAATTAACGTAATCCATCACATCAACCGACAGAAAAATAAAAACCACATAATCATATCAATAGATGCGGAAAAGGCATTCAACAAAGTTCAACACCCATTTATGTTTAAGGTCCTTGAACTCCTCGGAATAGAAGGAACATACCTCGACATGATAAAAGCCATATACAACAAACCCACAACCAGTATTATCCTCAACGGAGAAAAGCTGAAAGCCTTTCCTTTCAGATCAGAAACAAGACAAGGGTGTCCACTGTCATTGCACTTCAATGTAACACTGGAAGTTCTAGCCAGAGCAATAAGACAGGAAAAAGACATACAAGGAATCCAAATAGGGAACGAAGTAGTAAAACTGTCCTTATTTGCAGATGATATGTTAATTTACATGGAAAACCCTAGAAACTCCACAGAGAAACTAGTCAAAACCATCAACCAGTTCAGCAAGGTAGCAGGATATAAAATCAGCACACAAAAGTCAGAGGCCTTCCTATACACAAACAGCCAATCAGAAGAAGCAGAAATTAACAAAAGAGCCATCCCCCTTTCAATTGAAACAAAAAGAATCAAATACTGGGACTCAACCTAACAAAAGAGGTAAAAGACCTATACAAAGAAAATTACAAAACACTATTAAAAGAAATACAAGAAGTCACCATGAAATGGAAAGACATTCCCTGCTCAAGGATCGGGAGAATTAACATAATCAAAATGGCCATCCTACCAAAAGCAACATACAGATTTTAATGCCATCCCAATAAAAGTCTCAGTGACATTCTTCAAAGAAATAGAAAAATATTGATGAGATTTATATGGAACAACAAAAGACCTCGAATAGCCAAAGCTCTCATGACTAAACTAAGAAGAAAGAGAATAGAGTCATTACAATCCCAAACTTCAAGCTATACTACAAAGCCATAATAATCAAAGCTGTATGGAACTGGAATAAGAGCAGACATACTGACCAGTGGATTTAGATAGAAAACCCAGATATAAACCCACAGGTTGATGGGCAGCTAATCTTTGACAATGGAGCAAAAATGATACAATGGAACAAAGAATTTGTTCAGCAAGTGGTGCTGGGAAGCTGCTTGTAAAAAAATGAAACTAGATCACTACTTCACACCATACACAAAAATCATCTCAAAGTGGATTAAAGATTATACATAAGAACGAAAACCATAAAATACCTGGAAGCAAAGATGGGCTATGTACACGACATACACTCAGCGACATCTTCAAAGATTCAGCACTCAATGCAATGATAGTGAAAGCAAGAATAAGTAGATGGGACTACATCAAGTTAAAGAGCTTCTGTACAGCAAAAGAGACATTACAGAAAATGAACAGATATTACACTGACTGGGAAAAAATTTTCTTACACAAAACTGGAGATAAAGCATTGATCTCAAAGATATACATAGAACTGATGAAATGCAACAAAAATAAACAACTCCATCAAAAATGGGAAGAAGAGCTAAAAAGACACTTCTCCAAAGAGGAAATGCAGATGGCCAACAAGCATATGAAAAAATGTTCAGCATCACCTGTAATAAGGGAGATGCAAATTAAAACCACAATGAGATACCACCTCATCCCAGTGAGAATGGTACATGTTCAGACTAGCAACAACAAATGTTGGCAAGGACATGGAGAGAAAGGAGAACTCTTGCACTGCTGGTGGGAATGCAAACGAATACAACCACTATGGAAAACTGGAGGTTCCTTAAACTGCTAAACATGGAGCTTCCATATGACCCAGCAATGCCACTCCTAGGTATCTACCCAAAAGACACAAAACACTAATTGAAAAAGATACCTGCACCCCCATGTTTATTGCTGCTTTATGTACAATTGGAAAGACATGGAAACAGCCCAAATGCCCAAAAAAGGATGATTGGATTAAAAAGATGTAGTACATATACACAATGGAATATTACTCAGCAACCAAAAAAAAAAAAACACCAAAAAAAAAACCACATTCCTTTTGCAGCAACATGGATGGAGCTTGAAAAGATCATGCTTAGTGAAATAAGCCAGAAAGAAAAGGAAAAATACTGATGGTTTCACTCATAACTGGAGTATAATGGACCATGAGAGAAAATAATAATAATGAACAGCTGTATACCAGAGAGATTTGATGGGGATGGAGTGGGGAATGAGATCAAGAACAGTGGGGGGAACGGAAGTACACTGGACTATGGTGATGGCACACAGGTGATTTGGTGATGGGAAGCCCATGGGGACTACAACTGAGATGAAAAATGCAAAAAATGATGTAAAAATAAGGTATAATATTATTTAAGAAATTAACATACTTTAAGAGTTACTGTTAAAAAAAAATTGGGTCATATTCCACTGGTTATATGTACCACATCTTCTTAATCTTCTAATCTGAGTTTGGACATTTAGGTTGTTTCCACAACTTGGCTATTATAAATAGTGCTGCATTAACAGATGAGTACCTCTGTCCCCTGAAATGAGTGTTTTATATTCTTCACTTCTATACCAAGGAGTGGAATTGCTTGATAATAGGGTAGATTTATTTTTAATATTTTGACCAACCTCTCTACTGTTTCCCTTAGGGACTGGTCTAGTCTACATTCCCTCCAACAGTGTACTGTTTGTGGAAATGTAGGAAAGGAAAACAGCTTCCTTTTTCTTTACACACTTGTCAGTAGTTGTTGTTATGGTCTTTTTGTTAAGGGCCATTCTCTTTTGTATGAGGTATCTCCTGGTGGATTTGATTTGCATTTCTCTGATAAGTTATCCTGAACATGTTTTCATGTGCCTTTTGGTCATCTGTATGTGTTCTTTGGAGAAGCGTCACTTGAACTCTTCTACCCATTTTTTGATTTGTTTGTCTTTTTTGTTGAGCTGTATGAATGCTTTATAGGATTTGCATAATAACCCCTTTTAAGATGTGTGGTGAGTGATTTTCTTCCGTTGGTAGGGTGTCTTTATTTTAATGATAGTCTATATCCTTCTTTTGGTATTTTCTACTTTCTGTTTTTCTGCTGTTTTATACACACACGTATAAAAGCTTCTTGTTAATGAGGCTGTATGACTGAACATACTCTTTTTTTAGTGTAATGATTTGCACATTGTGTTTTGCTTCATAATATATTTTGAGAGAATGACCAGTAGAAAGAAATAACATTAAACTGCAAAAAATTTAATCTGTTTTTTTTTTTTATAAAAAAAGATTTATTTATTTGTGCATACAGAACTAGGGTACAGGCTAGAGATTCGGGTGGCGAAAGACTTCACCAGAGACAGAGTGGAGAGCAGAACAGGCAGATCAACAAAGTACACTGCTGAGGGGAGCAGCGGGCAGGTCAAGAGAGGTCTGCCACACCATGTGGTCACCTCGGGGCAGGCGGGAATCAAACTCATGCGGAAGTGGTTTCAGCTTCCCAGTGCAGTGTTTTAACCCGCTGCGCCACCCGGGAGGGCCGAACTTAATTTGTTTTATACAGTTATATTCCAGATCATGAAAAGGGACTTAGAACCTATTCTCAGGCATAGGTTCTAAGTGTTTTTAGTTTTAAAATATCAATATTAAATAAAACTCATTTAAAAAGCTTATGCATGTTGAATTTTATAGAAGAGAGCAATATGTGATCCTCATAGCAAAATCAACCAAGTCTTACAGACTGAATAGCAACTATATCAAACTTTAAGAAACTCCTGTATGAAGATATATTTCCCTGTTAATTATACAGAGCTCAGAGATGTAACTAAAGTCCTTTGACAAACACTGTTATTGACATTTTTCTTACCTTTGGTGGTGATCATTATCACTTCTTAAGACCTCAACTTTCTTAAAGCTCTGTCCTTCAGAAAGTCAACGTTGGGTTTTTGCAGCTTGATGTTAGGCTATTATTAATGATTCTCCTAAGGAACCATAGAGGGACATCTGAGAAGAAAATGAGGGGTGGGTAGGAGAGAGGTGATAGAAACAGTGACCAGAGAAAGGGAGAGATTAGGGGTTAGGTGTTTGGCTTCAGTCTGTGAGGGAGCAGTAGGCAACGCGTGAACAGGAAGCACAGATACAAAGGCAAACACTGGAGAAGGCACAAGTGAGTGTAGAGCAGTGGTTCACCTGCCGACATTATGATTTCCTTTGTGTATGTCTTAAAATAATGTATGTATTCTAGTTTTTTCATCTTATTAATATTTAGGATGTCTTTAAGAAAGCTGAGGTCTAAATAAATGATAATGATCACTACCCAAAGTAAGAAAAATGTCAGTAACAGTGATAGAATTTACTTTTAGAGCCATACAGGGCAGAAAATGACCAGGTTGGTGAAAGCAGGGTTTCATCAGCTATTTCACTCTATAACATCTCCTGAAATGCAAGGCAGTTTTCTTCTGGTGGAGGGCTAGGGAGCCTTTTTTGGCAGATGCACCTGAGGGTGTGTGGTTGTGTACCTCTAATTTATATACAGTGTTGTGAACCAATGTTACCTCAATTAAAAAAAAAAACCCTCTTGGTATGCTAGTAAAGAAATATTAATTTGTTGGTTACTGTCTTGACATTAGGGATGTGTAGCATATACATGTTTATTCAGTTTAGTTACTACTTCCTACGCTACAGATTTAAAAAAAAATAATTGGGAATGAAGAAGTACAGATAATATTTCTGATTTTGAATTCTCTGAATTTCTTTTGAACATATTTAAAAACTTTGCTTTTGCTTTTTACTTTGTTCATATTAATCATATAATCACATTGTGACCAATAACCCTTTGCTGCCAGTATTCAGTGGAATGGACATTTTAATCATTATATATTATTTTCTTATTGGTTTCTTGACTGACTATAATAAGCCTTCAAATTTCTCTTTATTTTCCCTCCTACCACTCAAGCTTTCTGCTTCCTCTTTATAGATTGTAAGCTATTTCATGTTATCTTTCTTATAATACTTCCCTGGTTCCCATTGACAATACGATTCCTGCTTTCTGTGGTAACTCAAATATAAACAGGAATAGAGAAGGTGATATGTTAATTTCAAATAAGAATAAAACTCAGCCTTTTCAATGCATGCTAAATATATACTATCTTTTAAAACAGTTCAGATTTTTAATAGTTGAAATTAGATTATATATTTTTGGATTTATTTTGTACACATACTTGTTTAGACTAAAGAAGGCTGAAATAGTACTACTAGACTCATATTAAGAATATATTTATAATAATATAATTAATAAATGGCTTGGGAAGTTGGCATTATTGCTGTTCCTGATGCTATATTTAATATTTTAGCTGGTATTATATAAGTTGCAAATTCATTTACATCTCAGTTTGTAAAATTTAACTTCCAATTTCTAAAGGTTTTACTTTTTCCAGATTAAGAATGAGCTGTTTACTAACTCCAAGATAGATGCTTTGTATGTCTATTATAAGGAATGTTTCCAAGTGCAAGGTGATGTTATAATTGCTGCTACCGCTTCTCCAATATATTCCATAATATACAACTATATGTATGTATGTAGGGGAGGAGTCTTGGCACTTTGTGAGGTATTGAACAGATCAGCTTCAGCAATACAAGTTGACAAAAGGAAGAAGACAGTCATACCTGACTTTGGTGAGGCAGCTTTCAATAAAAATTGGTTGATTATAATTCTAGAGATGATTTTAGAGTTTGAGCAGCCAGCTGAGGTACATTTGGGATCTCAATTTAGTCTGGGTATTAGATGAGGTAAAAGCTTATTGAAATGGAAAGGTAAAGTCTTTAAAGATCAGATGCTAGGAAATATGTAAGATACAATGTTGTTTTGGTGAAAATGTATGTGAATATGTGTATACAGGACAAAGGGGGATCCTATAACCTTTAAGATATATACATCAAGGTGTTTAATAGTGATATTCTTTGGAGGATGGGAATGTGAAGATACTGTTTGTGTTTTCTACAGTGTACACGCTTCTATTATAATTATAGAAATTTGTTTTAAAAATTACCTGTGGAGAGGAATGTTTAATAGAATCTCCTGGTTGTTGGTGAGGATGGTTAATCGTGTGGGGCTAGGGATTGCAGGACAGGAACCATGTTCCTTGAAAGCCTAAACTTCATTTCGGTAATAGAAACATCAGAAATAAGGGAACTTTTTATCTTTTAGCCTAGTATTTAAGATAAATTTATCAACTTGTGTGATTATGACATTTTTCTTTCTAATTATGTTTTAGAGTGATAAAATTAGTTCCTATTCTCAGATTCCATACAGATTGTACTGGAAGGAGGTCAGAAGTGAGTTGGGTGTCTAGGGAAGACAGCTTGGGATTTAAATTTTATAGAGATAATGTAGAGTTTATAGTATTATGAGTTTGGCAGAAATCCCTAGAAGTTAAGAAATTTCAAACAAAGGCTGACAGGAGACAGTTGGCTGGAAAATGAAAAAGTCTGGTTGAATTAAAGTACATCATATATTAAGATCATCCGCAATGCAATGCATTTTCGTTGCCAAATAACTAAAGTTAGACATTAAAAAACAGTAGTCCAAATTAAACTTTAAAAATCACATTATATTTGAGCCAGTTATTGGAGTCTTGTTTTTCTATATTGAAGTAGGTTATTGAAATGACACATTGGAAATCAGAAGAAGGAATAGTGACAAATGGCTGGAGATACTTAGATGGTAAGGAATTCATTTTTATCCTTAGAAAAATATGAATATTAAAAAAATATTATGAATACTATGTACTTTACTTGGGGTATAGTTTCCAAAATTAGTACCTGCAATAAAAAATGAACAGAAAATGTTTATTGAAGCTATTTACAAAGCTAAAAATAGTGCAACAACCAAAATGCCCCAAAACAGATGAATGGATCATCATATATACATGATGGAATGCTACTAGGTGAGCAAAACAGACTTGTACCATTTGCAGCAACATGGGTGAAGCTGGACGGGATTGTGCTAAGGGAAGTAAATCAGAAGGAAAAAGGTAAATAAATATCAGATGGTGTCACCTACATGTGGAGTATAGAGAAGCCAAACAAAGGGTCAGGGAAAAGACAAAGCTTGCAAGCTGACCATAGATCTGCAGCAGCGTGGAGGAGGTAGGAGGGAGAGAAGGGGTTAAAACAGAGGGAAGAACACAAGGGACAGTGGTGATGGATCATGGGTGCTATGGTGGTAGGAGATTTATGGGGACTACAGCTGAGGGGAGAAATAAAAACTACAAAAACTAACAACAATGTAAGAAAACAAACTAATTAAAAACACGAATAGCTAAAATTACCTTGAAAAACCACTTTAAATATTTTTTTTTAAAGATTTATTTATTTGTACATACAGAACTGGGGTACAGGCCAGAGGTACAGGGGTGGTGAGAGGCTTCACCAGAGACAGAGCCGGAGCAGAACAGGCAGATCGACGAAGTACACTGCTGAGGGGAGCAGCAGGCGGGTCAGGAGAGGTCTGCCACGCCATGTGGTCACCTCCGGGGCAGGCGGGGATCGAACTCATGCGGAAGTGGCTTTAGATTCTCAGTGCAGTGCTTTAACCCGCTGCGCCACCAGGGAGGGCCCAACTTTAAATATTTTATTATTAGAGGTTAGTAAATTCACTGCAGCAGGTTTCTTCTCCAGTGTTAGAACAAAGTGACATTTCTTTGGTTAAGCGTCATATACATTGGACTTAATGTATATACATCATATACATTACATCATATACATAACATCATATACATAACATCATATACATATAGGCCAAGATGTTTAGGGAAAAGTAAAGCTTTATACATTAGAATCACCCTCAGTATGGTGAAGTATTAACACCATGAGAGGCTCATAGAAACTGAATGAAGTTCATTGAAGGGGGAATGCACAGCTTCCCAAAGGCAACTTGTTTATACCTGCATTTATATTTTTTGTTCCCATGTTACCCCCCCCCCCGACCAATCACTCTCTCGTGCCTTGTCTTCTCTCCTCCTTCCCCCTTCTGTCTTCTTCCTTTCCCTACCCTCTCTCTATCTCTCCTGAGCACCCTGTTGAGGCTATTTGTAAATACATGGACTCCTTAGGTCTCTGGATGACCTTCTGGGACACCTCCGAGATGCTCTTTGATTTAGGATGAAATGGGGGCCAGTTTCCTTGCCCGTGCACTTTACAGTTCTTGTATATCTGGAGCTATTTAGTCCTGGGCAACCGGTGTCACCTTGAAACTTGAGTCTGAATGGGACTCAGGGCATCAAATCTAGTCTAGGTACCTTTAAGATGCTCAAGTTTTGTTTACAAATTCTGAGGGTTGATGGGAGTCTAGGGATTAATTTTGAGGCTACCTGAGATTGGGAGATATGTGCAAGGATCCTGAAGTGAAAGCCTTCTGGAGTGTTAATGGACTTTTTTTTTTCTTTGTGGAAAAACTTGATTTTCTTTGTTTATTCAGAAAGACTGTAGTTTGTAGCTAAAAAAAGCATTTAATGAGAAATTGAAAGCTTGGTTCTCCAGTTTTTCACTTTGTGTTAATAAGTGTTTCTCAGCTTTATCTGTTTGTGGCACAATTTTGGTGACATAATTGAAGGGAATAAAACCTCCAAATAGCCCTAAACAGCTCAGTAATAGTTCAGTAGAGTTAAGAGTATCCAGCATTGAGGTAGGTAGTCTCTTCACTGGGTCATTCTTTCAGCACTGTTTTCCTTGCTAGCTGTTCATTGCCTGACTTTGCTCTCATTTAAATATGATTCAATAGCACTTGTGGTTTTCTTAAATATACTCTTTGTTTGGCACTAGCTTTGTGGTATGTTACTTCTCCTCATGCCTCTTATTCATGGCAATTCTGTATCTGAATTTGTGTTTCCATCTGTTAAAAGGCATAGTCTGAACTGTCTTAGCCTCTTTGTGACTGTTGTCAGCATTAATGAGCTACAAAGGAGATAAAGGTTTTACAAAGCATTATAGAGTTATAAGGGAATTTGTTTGCGTGTCTCTTTGCCTTATTAGTGAGTAAGATTATTAGAACCAGGGATTGGCCTTTTCCCCCTTCACTTTGTTCCCAGCATGTGGCTCAATATTTGGCATATAGAAGATATTCAATAAACATCAATTTGAAATTTAAAATTATTCCTCATACTGGATTGGTTTGCAGAAATCCCTTTGTGAGCTGGTAGATCACATCCTGTATTTGGAGGAACAACGTGAGTATTTGGTGCTTCTGGGAGTTTGGAAGGGGAAACAGGGATAAAACGACAATCAGAAATTCAGGCACCACTTATGAGATACGTTCTTCCTAAAAACAGTCAGCTGTATTATTGCATGTCTGCTGTGTGTGAGTAGAGTCAGCATTTTGTTTAGTCTGGTTTGAGATGTTCTGAGTGAGTTTTATTAGTATAGTGCGTCTATTTGAGATTCTTCCACAGCCTTATAGATTTCATTTTCTTTAATTGGGAGTGAGAGGGGGAAAGAGAACAGCATTTACTTGGCATTCTTGCCTTTTAGAGCTGTGGGTATTGATTCAAGGGAGTAGAATAGTAATGCTTGGAAGTAAAGGTTCCCCTGGGAGCCCTGATGTTAAAGGGCAAAGGGAAAATGATTAGAATTTAAATCTCCAGACTCCACTGAATTTGTGGCTTCATTAAAAAAGGGTGAGGGGAGGAAGAAATGATCTGGGCTACTGCTACAGGCTTTGTTTAACATTTGTATCTTCCAACTGCTAACTCCTGTTTAACACCCTTTTTGCAAGTTGAACTTTGTGGTCAAGTGTGAATCGCCAGCCAGTGGACAGTGGACAGATGTTCTTCTGGGCTATATTCATGTAGGGTCACTCAGTATTTTGGAGGGGAGAATGCCATCTCTGTCTTTTACTTTCTTTGAGTTTGTGAAATCTTTTCTGCCTGTTTGTAGAACCTGTAATCACCAAACTACACACATAATTTGTTTGATGTTCTTTGGAATTCTACTTTCCCAAAGAGAGGTTTTCCCTCAACTGTCAGATATCTAGCATTCCTTGGAGTATACATTAATTTCTTTGTCGATTGGCAGAAGGGAACAATGAGGAATAATGGGAAGAACATTAGATTGTGATGGCAACTAGGAGCTGCCACCAAGCAGCTGTGTGACCTTGGACAAATCATTCAACCTCTCTGAAAATCAATTTAAAGTGAAGGACTTGGATTAATAACTTATGGGTTTCTTTGAGTTTACAAATTTTTCTATTTTTTGAAAAAATGTGTCTGATTACTTCCTCAGCTTTAAGCTAATCAAAAATATTAAATCTTTTCTTTGGGAATATGAGAAAAGTGAGTGCCTAGTACTTAAGTACTTAGTGGTACTATTAAATTTGTTGTTTTCCTGGTGATTTTACTTCAGTAAATATTTAATGTAGCATTTATTTTGTGAGCATATCCCAGTACATGGAAAAGGCTGCCAAAATTGTTTGGAGTTGCAGGGAAATACCATCTTGCTACAAATATGGAACAATTTATAAGAAGAAAATAGATTTAAGTAAATACATTTTTTAAATTAACAAGTCTATTACAGCAACCTGCAAAAAACTCCTATCAATGATACTTTATCAGTCTTTCATTTTATTTAAAAAATATATATATATATATTTAGATTTATTTATTTATGCATACAGAGCTGGGGTACAGGCTAGAGACTCAGGGGTGGCAAAAGACTTCACCAGAGACAGAGTGGGGAGCAGAACAGGCAGTTGGACAAAGTACACTGCTGAGGGGACCAGCGGGCCGGTCAGGAGAGGTCTGCCACGCCATGTGGTTACCTCCGGGGCAGGCGGGGGATCGAACTCATGCGGAAGTGGTTTCAGCTTCTTAGTGCAGTGTTTTAACCCGCTGCGCCACCAGGGAGGGCCTTGAAATCTATTTTAACATGAGTTTTTTAAGCTGTGAGCAGATACTCAAGATTCAGCAGACCTGGTTTCCAGCTTTGCCACACTAGACCATCTGTTTTCTTACTGTGTGTGATAAGATTTCCTTATGTTAAAGTAAGGTAGTATATTTGATCTTTAAAATACCTTTAATTTGATAGTTTAAAATTCTAGGATTTAGGACCCAAACCTCTATTTTCAAGATTTATTATTTGTCTATATTAGCCATAATTTTGAGTATTTTTCAGATTATAAGAAATAGGAATTTATTAATGCCTTTCCTGATTTTACACACTTTCATGAAAGACAAAGCATAGTTCATATCTAAATGATGACTAGATTTGGGATGTATACTGTTTAAAAATCCTATGTTTGTTTGAATATATTTTGTAATGTAAAGTGTTTGGTTGACTAGCATATGCAAGGGATAAAATAGCACTACAAGGACACAGGGATTGTTTACATATGTTTATATAAATATATGGTGGCAGTAGATATTGGGGTTGTCTATATTTTACAGAAGAAAATGTTTTCTGGCACCATACTAATTTCCCTTAAGAAGAAAAAGAGGAAGGGAGTGAGGAAGGAAGAAATGTTATTTCACTTTTTTTCCTTAAACATATATAATACAGATAATCATGTGTTTTAAAAACAAATCATGTGTTGTATTCATGAAAATATGCTCATACATGTGCATGTTTCTAAAATGGGCTGAAGGAGCATTGTCAAACCTGAGTGGAGATACAGTATAATGTACTTTTTTCTTTTTTAATTTAAACTCATATCCTTGCTCAGGGACCTGACATTAAAGATAAAATGTTGAGCCTTTCACTTCAAATGGTATGTTGGCTTTTTGTCATGTCAGTACATCAGTCATTTAAGTTGGTTCATTATGTGTCATAGTTACTATTACAGCTCCAGTGTGTGCCTGACTATTTTGAAAGGGTGAGAGGGACAAAATTTCAAGCAACTGAGAGCTGTGTATTGTCCTGAAGACTGCACTATTGAGATATTATGTGTTCTACAACATGGGTTTCATATAGACAGAACAAGAGACCTTACTCATTATTAAGTTTGGGCAGTAGCTCTAAGCAGCTGAGAAAGTGAATAAGAAACTGTCCCTCTGTGTCTCAGCATTTCTATTTATTTTTTCCAGAAGTTTACTGTCACCAGAAATGTCACATTATGTATTAAGGCTTGAGAGTCATACTGATAGAGGTGCAGATTAAATCTTTTTATAACAGTAAATTGAATCTTGTATTAGCAGAATCTGTTCAAGTAGTAATTTTGGTATGATGAATGGAAACCTTAGCAAGGAGGAACTCCTTATGTGTTGCGAAGGGTTTTTAGAAGTTCAAGAATTTGGATTTTAGATTTCAGATGGTAAGAGTGGGAAAAGAAAATAATTTTTTTTCAAAATTCAGTGTAGTAACCTTTAAGTGTTATATTCTAGGCATGTACTAGTGACTGGATAATCAGGCATTTTACCATAAAATTGCTATGTGAATACTCAACAAAATTATACACAAAAATAAGAGATTATGGGAAAAAATAGGGCTAGGTGTGGACTACTCAAAATCTTGTAACCTTGAATCATGGAACCAAAAATCAGTAGCTTAGACAGTCCAGGAAGGTAGCTGAACAGTGGGTGGACATTGCCATAAATATTAAAATTCACTTAAAAGTGTAAAAAATGCTGACTTGCAGAAACATGAGATAATACATTTGAAAGTGGGGTTGCCATTAAGGTGGGGCATAGAAGGAAGTAAGACTTGCCGGGGAAAGGAAGCAGAAATCATGCCTCTCTTGGCCTTGTGTTTAGGCATTCGCCTTTCATTTTCCTTATTTACAGTAAAGGGCTCATTTGTGCAGCAGCCTTGCTGAAACAATGTACTTTTCCCTCTGAAGGTTATAATTCTACTTTATTCTAGCTTTTCATGCCTAAATAAAGCAACATGCATGAACCAATACAACTGACATGTTCTATTGACTTGTAGTGTAAATGATGATGTAGAAGTATGTGTTTTAACAAAAAGCTCAGTAAAAGTGGAAGTCAGCTATGAACTATCTGCATGGACTTCATTGTCTAGTTGAGAATATGAGAAATAGAATTAAACGACGAAAGCTTTAAAATGCTTCAAAAAACATTGCACAAATGACAAAATGCAGTATGTAATTATCAAGTGATTACTATAAATGGGATTGCTCTAGGAATTTAGAAATGAGGAATGAGCTCTTTAGAGGGTATGGTCAGGGACAGCTTAGTTCAAGGTGGATCATTGAATTTTCTAATTCTGACTTTCTGGGTGAAGCAAAATAGAAACAGCATTTACCTTAATGCTTCTTAGGAATTACACTGCCCTTAAGATTATATAGCTTTTAGATATTTAATCTTCTCTCTCTTTAGGAGTTCCCTCCTTGTTTTCTTTCACCTCAGAGCATTAAAAAAAACTCATAATAGAACACTGTATGGAGTCATTGTGTGGAAGGAATACCTATATCTGACAGTGACAACTCTGAGTTTTTATGGATGACATTTACTGCATAGCACTATGGTAAGTGCTGAATAAGAGGTGGTCTCTTTCCATCAAGAAACAGCAGGACAAAAGGTATAAACAAAGTAACACGAACGCATAGGAGAAAGAGATTAGTGCCAAACTATGATGTTTCTGTAAAACATGGGGCTTGGGGCCCTCCTGGTGGCACAGTGGATTAAAGCACAGCACTAAGAAGTTAAGCCACCTCAGTATGAGTTTGATCCCCACTCCGGAGGTGATTCACATGGCTTGGCAGACCTCTCCTGACCTGCCCACTGCTCCCCTCAGCAGTGTACTTCATTTATCTGCCTGTTCTGCTCCCCACTCTGTCTCTGTTGAATCCTCTCATCACACCTGCACCTCAGGTCTATACCCCAGTTCTGGATGCATAAATAAATCTTTAAAAAAAACATCGGGTTTGAATGGAGCTTAGAAGGATTGTACAATTTTAACACGGGGGAGGGAAGTATTTTTGGCAGATGTGGGAAAAAGAATTGACATGGGATAATACTGAAAGTGATCAGAAATAATAGAGTGAGTGGAGTCTAGTGTGCATGGTGTCTAGTGGATGGGAAGTATTTAGTGAAGGACAAAGTTGGAAAAACTAGATGGGAGCCAAATTGTGGAAGTCTTTGGATACTAGACAAAAAATTTGATTTGGTCTATCTGTAATGTTAAGCCAATTAATATTTTGAGTTCAGGAATTCCTGATCAGAGTTTGCAGCGACTTTTAAAAAATGTCTTTATAGTTGAGTGCCTACTATGAACACTAGTACTAGTGTCACATTCTTTATATTCTCATTTTATTTACTCCTTTTAGTAGTCTTCAAAAGTGGGTGTTGTGAAGAGAATACGTGGAACTGTCTACCTTCTGTTGAGTCTTTCTGTGAACCTTTCTTAAAAAAAAAAAAGCAAACTCTTGATTTTTTTAAAAGTAGGTTTTATTAAGCTTTAAATGATAGTCATTTTTATTTAATACATGCATCTTAAAAGTTAGTGCAGTGTAAACTGGGGTGGGGTGAGTGCACTGGACTGTGGTTATGGCAATGGGGGAATTGGTGGTGGGAAGCCCATGGGGATTACAATTGAGATGAAAAAATGCATAAAACAAAAAATGATGTAAAAAAGTTAAAAAAAAAAGTTAGCACAGTGTAGAACAGTCTTAAAAAATTTACATTCTTATTCCCTTAGGCAGACAAGGTATGAACATAATAATCAGTTATTACATTCTCAGAGGCAGTAAATCATTAACAGCAACAGTTCTCTCAACTAGTTTACAGATAAATCAGTGGATGTTCTATCAGAAGTGTGTTTGAGGTCAGTTACAGTTTGGGGGGCTCGTAGTTGTGTCTCAGTTTACCCTTATAAAACAGGACAATAATTTATTAACTCTTTCAACTCAGCAAACATTAAGTTTTATTTATTCTTAATTTTTTATTGAACTACTGTTATTTTACATCCTCTTCATTTTTTATAGTAAGAAACACATCCCCTAAAGGCATGGTCACCATAGTTCTCCCACCATAGTTCTTACCACAATCTTCCACCACAGTCTGTTATGCTCATCCCTATTTTATTCTCATCTTCCTTTCCTCCTCTCCTTCTGGATACTTGAAGTCTATGACCAGTCTTCAAGGGTTGGTTTTAAAGTTTGCCTTTGTTATTATCTCCATTTATAAGCAAGCCATCACTTGTAAATTGGAAATGTTTTATTTAAGGTCATATAGCTGGTAATTGGCTGCTCAAGGAAAATCTATACCTGGTTAAATTTTTTTTTTAAAGATTTATTTTAAAGATTTTTTTTTAAGATTTATTTATTCATATAGAACTGGGGTACAGGCCAGAGATGTGGAGGGTGAGAGGATTCACCAGAGACAGAGAAGGGAACAGAACAGGCAGATCAACGAAGTACACTGCTGAGGGGAGCAGCAGGCGAGCCACGCCATGTGGTCACCTCCGGGGCAGGCGGGAATCGAACTTATGTGGAAGTGGCTTAAAATTCTCAGTGCTGTGCTTTAACCCTCTGTGCCACAAGGAAGGGCCTGTGTAATTTTTTTTTAAAGATTCATCTATTTATGCATACAGAACTGAGGTACACGCCAGAGGTGCAGGGGCGGTGAGAGGACCCACCAAAGACAGAGTGGGGAGCAGAACAGGCCTACTGACTGACGAAGTACACTGCTGAGGGGAGCAGTGGGCGGGCCAGGAGGTCTGCCGTGCCATGCGTGTCACCTCCAGGGCGAGGACCGAACTCTTGGTGGAAGAAGCTTCAGCTTCCTAGTGCGTGCCTCAACCGCTGTGCCACCAGGGAGGGGCCCACCTGTTTAGTTTTTTAAAAGATTTATTTATTTATGCATACAAGAACTGGGATATAGGCCAGAGTTGTGGGGGTGAGAGAATTCACCAGAGACAGTGCAGAGAGCAGAACAGGAAGATTGAAAAAGTACACTGCGAGGGCAGCAGTGGGAGAGCAGTCGAGGTCTGCTGTGCTTTGTGGGTCACTTCTGTGGATGGGGATCGAACGCATGCTGCAGTGGCTGTGGCTAGATTTATAGTGCTGCCCTTTAACCCATTGGGCCACCAGGGAGGACCTTATACCTGTTTAATTTTTTTTT
>NW_004567130.1:8024108-8040164 GCF_000260355.1 Condylura cristata | reverse complement strand
ACGAAGTACACTGCTGAGGGGAGCAGCGGGCGGGTCAGGAGAGGTCTGCCACACCATGTGGTCACCTCCGGGGCAGGCGGGAATCGAATTCATGCGGAAGTGGCTTTAGATTCTCAGTGCAGTGCTTTAACCCGCTGCGCCACCAGGGAGGGCCGAAATCATCCAATATTTTTCTGGTTTATTTCATTTCATATAAATCTCGAGTTCCATCTGTTTTGCTGTAAATGTAATATTTCATAGTTCCTTATAGCTGATTAGCATTACATTTTGTATCTATGTCATATCTTGTTTATCCTAGTTATCATAAGTAATGCTGCAGTAAACATCATGGAGCATGTAATTTTTCAAGTTGATAATTAAAATTTTTTTTTGATAGATATACAAAAGTGGGATTGCTGAATCACATGTTCCAATTTAGTCTGTTAAGTTCAGTTCAGGCTGTTTTCCAGAATAGTTAAGAAATTTATATCCCCACTAAGCATATATAAAAGGGTTCCTCTTTCTCCACATCCTAACACTTGTTGGAAGCTTGTAGTATTTTTGATGTATGCCATTCTTACAGGTGTGAAAGGAGGTCTCATTATGGTTTTCATTTGCATTGATTGCTTATTGTGCATCTACATCTATTTAGGCAATGGAGACAACACTGAACAAAACAAAGTCCCTGTTTTCAGGGAGCTTGTATTCTAATGTGGGAGAGAGACAATAAATAAATAAAATTGTAAATAAATAAAATTGTAAAGTGTAAACTTGGTAAAGAAAGAATGATAAAAGGGAGAAGATACAGTTTACATTGGGTAAATTATAAATGCATTTTTTTTAGGGAGTGATATATGAAGTAAGAGAAAAAGCCACATTGCTTCTGGGGAAAAAAATAATAGTTCAGGCAAAGGGACAATCAAAGATAAAGTTCTCAGGAAGAAATGTGATTATGTGTAGGGTAGGAAGAACAATTTTGTTGGATTGGAAGAAATGAAGGGTCTAATCGTAGAAGAGATTGAAAGCTTGTTGGGGGAAAGAGTAGGGTCTGGAGGCTGTGGATTTTGGATTGTTTTTTAATAGAAGATCAGAGGATTTTACTTAAAACAGTGATATGACTAAAGTTTAATAGTATCAACCTAGGTATTGTATAGAGAATAGGTTCTACATAGGATTGACTCTGGCAGACCCATAAAATAAGTCAGATGTAGGCAGAAGAAAAAAATGGCTCTGTCCACAATTGGTAATGATAGAGTGGTGAGAAATGGTTTGGTTCTCTGGATATTTCTTTGAAAGTAGTATTAAATGGATTTGCTGAAGGATTGGATGTGGATTACAAAAGAAAGGACGGATCCAGCTTATTTGGCCTGAGTATCTGGAAGAATGGATTGCCAATTATGGAGAAAGGGGAGCACTGTGAATACAACAGATTTTGAGAGAAGGAAATTGTAATCAAAAGTTCTATTTTTTTGGTAATTGTATGAGGTGATAGAAGTATTAACCAACCCTATTTTGGTTATTATTTCCAAAAATACATGTGCTCAAGTCACCACATTCTAGACCTTAAACTTACAAAATGTTATATGCAAATTGTATCTTAATATAGCTAGAATTTTTAAAAAAGAGTTCAGTTTTTGATGCCTACTAAACATTCAAGTGGAAATTTGAGTACACATTTGGAATTCAGTGGAGTTATAAGTTTGGGAGTTATAAGTTATAATCATGGCTAGTTGTCTTGAAATCACAAAACTCATAAAAGGTAAAACTTGAGGGGATATGGACCATTTGGGATAAGGGCATCAGTATTGTGGGTAAAAGAAAGTGTCTCAAACTCAACAATGGCATTTTTATCAAAGAAAGAACAAAAGCAAAGCAATAGATACAGTAAGTAGAGAAGTTTGAAAAGCAAATATTAGAGACTTGGAGTATTTAAGAAAAAAGATAAGAGTTGGGAACCACAGGGAGTGACAAGTGAATAAAAAAATGAAAGATACAGCTTTTCTTTCGGCATCCAATCTTTTGTCTATTGCATCTTTCCTAGCTGGAAAGATGATAGATTTTAAAACAATGGAGTCAGAGTGGAGCCTTTGAGGCCATAAGTGAAAAATACGTAAGTGTAAGTACATGATAGGCCAAGTAAGATGAGACTGAGAGTTAAGCATTAGATTTGACCGTACAAAGTGACTGGTAATCTTGCTCACAGAAAATTTGGTTGCTGACAAGTCTTTCTGATGAATTCTCCTGTTTGGAATTATGAAATATTTCTTTATCTCTAGTTCTGTTCTTTGTTTTGAAGTATACTTTATCTGATGTTAATATAATCATTTGCTATTAGCCATTTGGATATTTGATTTAGTTTAATGTTCACATTCATTTGTAAATTAGGATTGAAAGTTGAAGACATTTGCACAGTGATGTGGGTTTGTTCTCATGTTATGCATTCTAACTCTTCTTCCTTTGCTCACTTACTTGTGTTGGGTAGCTAAGGAATTTAGAATTACCAAAGGTCAGGTCCATAGATAATCCTGCCAAAGAATCAAATCTACTCTATTATCTATAATCTGAAGATGGCATGTGGTGAATGTCTACTTGCTGTGCCTCGTTTATATTAGTAGCAGCTTTTCAGCTCAAGGAATATTCAGTTGATGATATGTAAGAGCAGCTCAAGAGTTCTTGCCAATTTTCATAGAAATAAAATATCTTGGTGTAGTTGCATAGTTGTTACTATGGGGCTGCGGATTGGTGTATTCTAATTTATATCTTGAGGGAAAATGCAGAGAATTTAATTTGGCATTTGGTTAGTTTGAATGGTAGCTTGTTTTATTTATTTTGATAGGTTGGATCATACCAACAGTCACGTTCCTTTGTGACAACTGTGCCTACCCCTTAATGAGGCTCATGTTGCTGGTTAGAGTGGAATAATTATGTTCTTCTGTTGGGTCTGGGCTATTTCCACAATGCTTACTTTTTAGCTTAAATCTGAATATGGCTGACTATTCTGGTGTCCATTTTACTCTTTAACAAAATAATGAAAAAGAGGTACTATCTCTTCCAATAGACATCAGATATGTCTTAGAATAACATGGTAACCCAGGAGGTACTTTGTTTCTGATCTTGTCTATTGAGGTATCAGAGAAATACATGTTTTGTAAATGTAAATAGAATATAGTTTTTAAAGAAAAAATAGTCTTTAAATTTTGCAGTTTTCTTTGTCACAAGAACAGTATTAACATCTGGTTACCAAACTGTGGTACCCTTAAGAGAGTTGGAGGTGGTCCAATTCCCAATGAAATATTAGATTAAATGCCTTTACTTGAGTTTTTATTGATTTTAAGTACATTTTAAAAACTCTGTTATTCCTGTAATTTGCAGTTTACATTTACTTGCAAGCAGTGATTTTAGTTTATATGATGAATCACTGTCTGTACCAACATTTCTAAGATACCACACACACACAAAAAAGAATCATCGGAGTGAAAATGTCAGGTTACTAAAATGCAGCAGACAGGCAGGCACCATGTACTATTAAGCAGCCCCATTCTTGACTCGTTGTGTTGGAAGGGTGGAACTGATACCACTGGGCACTGATCTAGTACCAGGAGTTTTACATATTTTGCGAGGAGTTTTAAATATCTTACCTCTTTCAGTTTACAACGAGCCTTTCAGGTAGGCTTATTTTATTCCTCAGGACAATCTGTAGATCAAGGAGGACAGAAATAATTTCTGTTGCACTCAATTTGGAAAACTGTCTTAGGTAGACAGGTTTTTTAGTTGCTTCTAGCTAACCAGTGGGTAGAGTGGGGAGCAGCACCCCTTCCCCAAATCCCCATCTCTAATCTTTCTATGGAGTCTCATGATACTTTTTTTTTTTTTTTAAGAATATCATGGTAGAGTACTGTAGGAACTGTATTACTTTTTCTTAATTTAACCTTCTTACTCAATATTCTCTTTGAATAATTGTAAATCTAGTAATATATCTACCTAGAAAGGTGAAAGCTCTGCTGTTCTGTAGGATTTCAGAGGAGGACGGGTAAGGCAATGTTCCTTGTTTTGCTCTGGAATCCCATAGTCACCGCTAATAAAACTGTCTTCCTTTGTCAGCCCTACTTTTAGCAAAATTTGTGAATCCTTGGTAAATTCTTTCAGCTTAAAAATAAGTTATATTTTATTTTTAATTGTAGTAAAATACATATAACATAAAATTTACCATCTTAACCATTGAAAGCTTTTCACCTTTCAGAACTGAAACTATCCCTAATTAAACAACTCCCTATTCCCACTCCTGCCTGCTGGCACCTACCATTCTACTTTGTTTCTATATATTTGGTCACCCTAGGCTTGTGTAAATAAAATCATAGATGTGAAACCATACTGTATTTTCTTTTTGTAACAGGTTTATCTCACTTAACAGAATGTCCCCAGGGTTCACATTTATTCTAGCACATGTCAGAATTTCCTTCCTTCTTTTTTTCTTTAAGCAGAATAATAATCTAAAATTGTATCTACAATATTTTGTCCATTCATCTGTTAGAATTTGGGTTGCAAAAACTTTTGGTTATTGTAAAAATGCTGCTTTCAGATTTGGGGCACTGTGTATTCAGAAGTGGAATTGCTATATCTTATGCTAATTCTACTTTTAATTTTTTGAGGGACTATTGGTACTGTACTATTTTCCATGTCAACTTTCATATGTCTGAAAATACCTTTTTTTCCTCCTGTGATATTTAAAAGGTATTTTCATGTCTAGTGATTTCTTTCAGAGATTTTAAGATGTTGCTACATTTGTCTCTCACATTTTTCCAACGAAAAGTCTGCTGTCATTCTTAGCTTTGTTCCTTTTTAAAATCTTTATTTTTTTTCCTGGATGAATGTAAGATGTTTTCTTTATTGTGTTTATAAAAATTGATCTTATGTGCTTTGTTTTTATTAAAGTTCTTATTTTAAAGTGACAGTTTTCATTAAACATCCAAAATGTTCAATTTTTGTTTCTTGAATTGTTTTTCTATCTTCTGTTCTTCTTTGCAGATATCAAATATACTGCATTACAGTGCTAGATGTTGTTTAAAGCTCACAGACATTTTGTTGAAATACAGTTTCATTTTTAATTGTTATGCCTGCAAATTTACCAGTCTTTTAATCAGTTTCTAATTTGCTGTTAATTCTATACTCTGCATTTTTAAGAGAGAGTGTTTTTACCTCTAGATGTTTGTGTCTTGAAAAAAATATCTCCCAGTTCTGTCTTTACCATGAGCTTGTTTGTGTTACTTTACTTTCTTGAACACAGATTACTGTTTTGGTATCTCTTTTATTTTTTTTTCCTATCTGTGCCATTTCTGGTTTGTTTCTGTTTTCTGTTATCCTGCTTATTTGCAGCCTGATAATTTTTGATTCATTATCTGATGAATACTTGATATTCTTGTACTTGTAAGATATTCTTTGAACTTAACATGAAGCTTTGTTGATTTTTAAGTTAATTAGAAATGGTTTAATAATTTTGAGCCTTACTTTTTTTTTTTTAAAGATTTATTTATACATACATGCAAGAACTGGGGTATAGGTCAGAGGTGTGTGTTGTGGGGGATAGTGGTGAGAGGATCCACCAGAGACAGTGGGGAGCAGAAAGCAGATGCACTGAAACACATTGCTGAAGTCCTTAACTAGAGAGAGACTTCTGGGCTCTTCTTGGGTTTACCTTCCCAGAACTACAGCCTAAAATCTCTCTTTTAGTGAAGCTGGGCAGTCACAGGGCTTCTTTCTTTGTCCTTTCTTGGGGATCATTGCCCTTTGCAGTGTCTGAAAACTTTTTTCTTATATATTTTTCACAGTTTTTTAGTTAAGGAATTATATGCAGATAAGGCTTGTCTCTCTTACTCCATCTTGCCTGGAGGTAGAATTTGAGCAAAGTTATTTAATCCCCTTGTATTCTAGATCACTCATCTATAAAATGAAGATAACACTTATGCTTGTGAAGCATGAGTAAGATAATATACATACGTTGTACAGTTTCTGCATATACTAAGTATTCAGTAAAAGTAAGTATTATTGATACCCAAAAAGAGAAAAGGATAGATTGGACCAGTCTTGGAAACAGATCATGAGCCAGTCTTTTTAAATCTTACTTCACCCAACCTCTAAGTATTAAAAAGCAGGAGGTGTTAGTGGAACTTCTTTCTTCCCTCTCCTGCTTTACTCGTCTCTTTATGTCTCTCTCTCTTGAAGTCCCCTCTTAAACATCATACTTAATATGCTAATCAATCTAGAAGGTTGTATCTGTCTCTGGAACTTATTCTTTTTCAGTTAGAATAGTTTGGCAGTTAGAAACACTGCCTATAGAGTCAGACTTGTATTGAAATCCTTCCTTCTTTTTTTAATCTGTAGCTAAGTTTTCTGCCTTCCTAGTCCTCATTTGTCTCGTTTGTAAAAAAAGGACAAATAGGGCCCTCCCTGGTGGCGCAGCAGGTTAAAGCACTGCACTAAGAAGCTTAAGCCACTTCCACATGAGTTTGATCCCCGCCTGTCCAGGAGGAGATCCACATGGCGAGGCAGACCTCTCCTCACCAGCCCGCTGCTCCCCTCAGCAGTGTACTTCGTTGATCTGCCTGTTCTGCTCCCCACTCGTGTCTGGTGAATCCTCTCACTCTCCGCATCTCTGGCCTGTACCCCAGTTCTATATGAGTAAATAAATAAATCTTAAAAAAAAAAGGACAAATAATATACATCATAGGATTAATGCGAGAATTAGATGAGTTATTATATAAAAGCCCTTAGCATAGTATCCACCACATAATTAGGACTTAATAAATGGTGGCTGTTAGCTCCTCTAGTAGTGAAGTTCACATTGGAGATCTAAAACTGAAAGACCATGTCTAACTCCAACCTTGTGGATCATGGTTTCCTTTCAGTGGTCTTTTCTTTTCATTATACAACTTAATGGTATTTGTATATGACTTTACAGTTTACATACTCTATTACACATTGCCTTACTTGGTGGTTGGATATTTGTCTCTATTTTCCAGTGAAGAAACTGACTCAGAGAAGATAAGCAATGAATTTAAGGCTAGACAACTAGCAAATAACAGCTACTAAGTGACAAAAACACAGAAAATGCCCAGTTGACATGTTCTTTACACTGTTTTTCTTGCTTTCTAGTGAAAAATTTTACTTCTGTCTAGATTTGCAAACCAACAATGGATTTTATATTCTTTCAGGGCACTTTTTATTTTGATGAGTGGCAAGCATTCAACATACATACATGCATACATACATACATACATACATACATACATATATATATTATTTGCATGATGCCTATGAAAAGCAAAGAATTATTTTTCTTCTATTGCTTCCTCAAATTGAGGGCCAAACTATTCTGACTGAAGAAACTGTTTTTAGAGACAGTTACTACCTTCTAGATTGATTAGAGTATTAAGTATGATGTTTTAGCCTTGGTAATTAGTTAATAAGGGAGAGGACTACACGTGAGAGGCATTAAAGAAGAGGAAAGGGAGTAAAAAGGTTCCATTAATACTGTTAATGTAGAACACAGTTAAATGGTAATGCTTTCTTTAAATTGTAGATGTGTGTCTGTATTCTTTAGAAGCTTTTATTTGAAAGTAAGTATGCTTTGCATAGGTAAATTTACTGCATTGTATTTCAGGGTAAAACTTTTTCTAGAGTCACATCAAATTGAGTTGGTATTTGCCAATTTCATGAAAATTATAGTAATTTCTTTAGTAGATTCCATCTATAGATCAAATGTCTATGACTAAATATAATTACTTACAGCTAAATCTGATCAAAGCAATAAGCTCAAAATAGCTTATATGGAATTTAAAGCATATAAGGGAGTCAGGATGTTTCAAATGATGGACATTTCCAATAGTTTCTCTTTAAAAATAGTCCTTATTTTGAAAAATATCTGTGCTCCTCCATGTTGCTTTCAGAAACAAAACAAAAACCATCAACTTTCAACTTTTATTTCATGGTTTTAGCCTATATTATCCTTACAAGAAGAAAAATTTTGGGGGGGTATTTTATGTTTGTTATCATGGTCTGTTCATGGGAGAATTAGATAAGTTATTATATAAAAGCCCTTAGCATAGTAGAAGGATTATTTCCTTCCTTAGTATTAGAGTAGTTATACTATGTTAAACAACCGATTGAAGCACTTTTTGATCTTTTATCCATAAATCTTATAGATTTAGGCAGAGGATTGTCATTTTCAGAAGTTAGTTTTAGTCAAATCATCCTGAAATTTAGTGTGGTTGTTTAGCATTGTCTTATTTATTTTCCTAGCTTGTGGTTATATGTGTCACAACTGTCATAACAAGAAGCTTTAATAAAAAAAAAAAAACCAGAGCTCATTACTATCTATGGTAAATTTATGTTCAATGGCCCTTGCTTTCAAAATTAAAATGTCTAGCCATATGCAGACTTTTTTAAACTGGTGTTTTTGATGATGTGATTGGAATCCGTGAACTCTAATGTTCTTTATCTTTTCTTCTCCAATGAAGGATTCTGTTAATAGCCTGTAATGTCCAAGGATGGATAATTTACTTACTGTGTAAGTAAAGTAGGCTGAGCATTTGAGATCCCCTTACGTTGTTCATCTTGTACAAAACATTGGATGCTTATAAATCATAAAGCCTTGAGTATCATATGAAGGAAAGGCCTCATAAAGTATCTGAAAGTGTTAAAATGAAGGTCAGGGAGTTAGAGGAAGATGGCAGGTGGACAGGATTATTGAATTATCACTTCCTCAGGGACACAGTGGATTTGTATCTGGAGAGAGCAGCTACTTCTGAAATAAGCTGGGCAAGTGAGGACCAGTATCTTCATAGTGAGGAGAAACAGAGACCTTTTGAAAGCATAGGAAAAACTGAGAAATACTAAGTAATTGTATCAGTACACCAGGAGAGAAACCCTCCTTTCTCCCAAGGGATCTCTCTGCTTTTCCATTGCTCCTGGTATGGATCAGAGAGTGTGTTTTTCTTGGTGACAGTGTAACCTGCTCAGTGAAGGGCAGCCTGCTGGCCTGTGCCTGGTTTTAGTATTAGGCAACACAGCTCATCTATTTCCTGCATAATTACTGGATTCCCAGAGTTGTCTGTGCTTGGACTGGGGAGTTGGGAGAGGTGCCTCTCTACTGTCAATGTGATGCCTAGTGCTTCCCCATTACAGCTAGAGAGTGCAGACTCCCCGGGCATGTCACTTTGCAAGGGCCTTCTGGAACAGCTTTGAAGCCTCTCCCTTGTGTGATCTTCAGACTGACTCCTATATGTATAGTGAAAATGGTGACAGACTCTCAGATGAGGTATACAACAAGGGTGTCCACTTTGAACACTATTATTCAACATAGTAGGAAGTGTTAGCTTCATTATTTAAGTGGCAGAAGAGTATAAAAAGGAATCCAGAGTGGGAACTAAAACTATCACTATTTGCAGATAGCATGATAATATACATGAAAAACCATAAAAACACCACTAAAAATCTTAACTGAAAACAGAAAAGTGACAGGCTATAAAATCAATTTACAAAAAATTAGTTGCATTTCTGTATGCAAACAATGGACTATAAGAGGAAGAAATCAAGAAAAACAATCTCATTTACAATCATATCGCAAAGCATTAATACCTCCAAGTAAACTTAACAGAGGTGAAGAATCTAGACAAAGACAACTAAGATATTGTTAAAAGAAATACAGGACACAACAAAATGGAGAGATATTCCCTGCCTCTGAATTGGAAGAATTAACATTGTTAAAATGGCCATCTTACTCAAAATAGTATACAGATTCAGTGCAGTCCCCTTGAAGTTTTAATGGTACTCTTTAAACAAATAAACATGGTAGGAACTCATATGGAATCACAAAAGACCCTGAACAACAAATATTGGTGAGGATGTGGGAAAAAAAGTACCCTTGCACCCTGTTGGTAGGAATGGAACTAGTCCAGCCCCTGCAGACTGGTGTGGAGGGGTTTCAAAAGATTGAAAATAGTTCTACCATATTATACAGCAATTCCACTCTTAGATATTTACCCAAAGAATGCAGAGATACTAATTTGAAGAGATATATACACTCCTATGATCACCGCATCTCTTTACAATAGCTGAACTTGGAAATAACCTAAATACTAAACACAGATAAATAGATTGGGCAGATGTTGTATATATTGCAGTGCTGTATTTATCAGCTGTAAAAGCAGAGAAGCTTTTGCCATTTGTAGCAACATGAATGGACTAATAAGGATTATACCAAGTCAGAAGGAGAAAGAAAAAATGGTGGTATCACTTAATATGCAGAATATAAAGACACAAAAGAGTGAGATTAAATCAAAACAATAAGCAGACTCTAGAAATCTGACTATGGAATTGAGTCTACAGAGCAGGGCAAAGCAAAGTGGGGAGGGAACACAATGAACTATGATTGAAGAATTTTGTTCCTTTAGTGGTAAGTACAGTATGATAACATATACCTATAGGTATGATCCTATATGTCTGTATCGTGTACAGTGTTGTAAACCAGTGTTACTTCAGTATAAAACAAAAGGCTACTTCAGTGGGAGGGGGAGTGGAGAGGAAAGTGTGGAGGGGCCCCAATGCACTACGGTGGACCCTGCCTACTGAGGTGTGACATACATCTGAGGAGGTGTGATCCAATACTCTGAATCACATACAATGTGTAAATCAATGTTGCTTCAGTTTAAGAAATGAATATATAAAACTGCAAACATTACTATAAAACATAGAAAAATGAGGTGAAGAACAAACTTCAAGGTTTTGTTTTTTAATTTATAAAATGGGAATTAAAAATAGCTTAGTTATAAAAATCTCTTCTGTATGTTGAATATTTGACCTAGTCCCTAGACTATAGTAGGTAGTTGATAAATACTTTTTTGAAATAAAAGAAAGATTCCAATTAGTAGTGTGAAGCTACTAGTAAAATATAAAGTTCTCATTAAGGGTGAGCTTATCAGCATTCATTGTTTTCATATTCTCTTTTATTTGGTCTTTGTGCTCTCCTGTCTTAGTTTGGTGGCATTCTTTACCCCTCAGGTATTTGCTAGATGTTAGAAGATAGGGATTCAGATAAATGTAAACTTCAGAGGGAAACAGACTGTTCTTGAATGAACCTAGTTAACCCATGTTTTACTGATGGAAGTGTTTCTTGATTGGGAATGGCTTGTATTGGTCATTTGGTCACTCAGCCTGTGGTGACTATTTCTGTTCTCCTGACTTCAGTATTTGCTCCCCTGTAGCAAAAATCTTGTTTCTTTCCCTGCTTTCGGTGTTTTTTCACTGGACATATTGGCAGGAGTGAACGAACGATCACTGAGAGTGGTTGAGAAAGAGAAGGGAAAGGGAAAGGAGAGGGAAAGAGGAAAAGCTAATCATCAGCAGGGAGAGAAGGGAAAGCTGGCCATCAGCATCCAAGAATCCCTGGCCTGGTCCTTCAGTTTGAAATAGTTATTTTATCCAATGCATAGAACAAAGAGCATAATTTTAGGAAAAATAGATAAATGTCTTATTTTCTTTCTTTAAAAATAAATGTTAACTAGGACAAACCATGACCAATGGGAGGAGGGAAGAAAAAAATGGCAGTTGACAGTTGGTTCAGGGAATATGACTGGAACCTATAGAGAGAGAAAAACTTTGCCATGTGAGTGAGTGAAATGCTGGAGTTTCAAAGCAGCAGTAATTTACACTGAAAATCCTATAATTAGGTGCTTTGCTGTTTAATAAGAGCTTCCTATAGTGAAATTGCTACATATGTCCTCTCTATCTGAAGTGGGGACTACCTTAAATATATATACCATAATGGGGTAGTGCTACATCAATTTAACATTTTTTTTTAAAAAGGAAATTAGATGTTTTTAGTAGAAGCTGCTCAGAAATTTTGAAACTATGAATGATAAATTAAGATTTATCTGATTAGGAACTCCCTGGTGGTACAAGGGGCTAAGTTTCAGCACTATGAAGCTGTTGCCAGCCACTGTGGCCTGAGTTCCATCCCCTGCCAGGGAGCTGACCCACATGGCATAGCAGACCCCTCCTGTCTCACCCACTGTTCCCCTCAGCAGTGTATTTCAGTAGATCTGCCTGGTCTGCTCTCCACTCTGTCTCTGGTGAGTCCACTTACTTCCCACCCTCTGACCTATACCCCAGTTTTTGTATGCATAAATAAATAGATCTTTTAACGAAATGTTACCTGATTAAATCTGTCACGTGTCATCTTGAAGGTTTTCTGTTTTCTCTTGAAAGAAATTGTTGGTGGAAATAAATGGTTGTGAGAAAAATCTGGAAGCAAGCGTGGTTGGATAGAACGTACTCTGCATGCAGGCTAACTGACCTGAGACTGAAGTTTATCCTAGGTTTCTCTTTTTTTTAAAAGATTTATTTGTTTATTCATATAGAACTGGAGTACAGGCCAGAGATGCTGAGGGCGAGAGGATTCACCAGAGACAGAGTGGGGAGCAGAACAGGCAGATGGATGAAGTACACTGCTGAGGGGAGCAGCGGGTGGGTCAGGAGAGGTCTGCCGTGCCATGTGGTCACCTCCGTGGCAGGCGGGAATCGAACTCATGTGGAAGTGGCTTAAGCTTCTTAGTGCTGTGCTTTAACCCGCTGCGCCACCAGGGAGGGCCCCCTAGGTTTCTCTTTTGACTTTGCATATGGGAGCAACCATTTCACTGCTTTAAAGACAGTTAAAATTACGAGTAATTTGAGTTAACTATAGTGTGCCTGAATCTCCTGGTAATATTCTTGAAAACAAGATTTTGATTCACTGGATTTGGAACAAAACTATGTTTCTGTCTTCTAACTAATCTTGGATGGTGTGCTGTTGCTTCCTGACCAGGGACAGCACTGAATAATAAGGGTTTGTAGTGTCATTTCTCTCTCTTACTCTCCCCCTCCTCTCTGTAGTTCTGTCCATCTTACAAGGGGTGGTATGTCCCTCCATTTCTACTTCTGCTCTCTTCTGTTTCTCACTGTCTTACCTTACCTGCGTTTATTTTTATGCCTTTATCTTCTTTCTTCTATGCCTTCTTTTTTTCTTTTTCCTCTCTGATAATCTACCTCCCTATTTTATCTCCTCTCTGTCTGGCACACATGCACACTCTACAGAGTTACAGTGCTGGACAGAGATACTCAGTGTGGAATGTTGATCAGTACTTAATGATTTTGATGATGTATTTTCCTTTTTGAGTCTAGGCCAAAGCTTGCTTCCTCTCAAGAGATAAAGTAACAATGTCAGGAATCCAGTGGGTGTCTAAATTTTTTTTTTCACCATTGGGATTCTAAAAACTGAGACTTCCTTCTAGTGGTAATCATGGCTCCTTGAAGAGTACCAGAAAAGCCCATGCATCCCCCAGGCTTATTTTGTCATTATAGAAGCCTATAATGGTAATTCAGACTCCAGCAATCTTAGCCAATAAACTGAATTGTTTCTCCTAATTTAATCACCATTGTTGATGAAACCATACTTCTTGTAGCCATATGTTTACTTGTTACAAGATTTAGTTCAGATAGAGCTCAGATTAGCTAGTTGGTAATTTTGAATTAATTACTTAAACGGTGGGCATTGAGTTCCTCATCTTTAAAACAGGAGGGTTTTACTATATGGTCTCTAAAACTCCTTTTAGCTGTGACATCTGTAATTTAAAAATTTACAAGGCAAAAATAATTTTGAATATTAACTGTCCAGATTCTTGATTGAATAATTTCCCCATCAATACACAAATTTATTTTTTTTGTAAAATGGCACTAATTCAAGATGTCCTGAGTTTAATTTGGAGATTTTAATCATTGTTATGTTCATCTCTCAGTTATTTCTATTACTAGAGGAAATGAATAATGTAAGCAAAAATCATTTCAGTTTAGGACACATTAACTGCAACAGAATTTTCTTCCCAATCAATTTTCTTGGACTAATATTGGACACAGTTTATATTTGGGACTATCTTGAGCTATCACTATCTGGATAAAATATCAACAGATAATCTGATGCCTGAAAAAGCTCAGTTGAATGCCTTTTACTCTTCAGTGTTCTGAATATTTTCAACTAATTAGTGCTGAACAGAAGGACAGTAATAACTGTTTTAGAAGATGCCATGAATCTTAGGAATAAATGTTGCATTTTCTTTGAGATTTAATGGAGAAGAAATGAGGGTACAAGGTAAAATGATACTGCCCTCAAAAACTGAGTTCTTTATGTATCCGAGCCTTTTTTTTCTCGAATGATCTAAAGATTTGATAGAATTGGTACTGATATACGGGTACTAATTGGAGTGTTCCTTGGATTCAATATCTCAAAGTTTAACGCATTATATATTTTCTATCAAATTATTGAGTTATCAAGAACCCAGAAGTGATTATTGATCTTCTAAGAAAAGAAAAAAGTTTCCTTTTTTTTTTTTTCCAGGGAAACCTTTGAATAAATACTTAATTGTAAATTAGTTCCCCCCTTATCCAGGTTTCACTTTCTTCTGTGGTTTTAGTTACCTATGGTCAACTGTGGTCCAGAAATACTATGTACAACAAAATGTTTTGAGAGAGAGAGGCATGTACACTCACACAACTTCTGTTACAATATATTGTTATAGTTACTTTATTTATTGCTGTCTCTTACTGTGTCTAAGTTATAAATTAAATTTTATCATCAGTATAGATGGCTTAGCACCATTCAGCGTATCAGGTTTCCACCTGGATTTTTGGGCCTATAATAAGATATTGTGATTAGTGTATAGTGATACATGCAGATTGGTATGTACAGTCATAGGTGTTACAATAAAGTAGATGTAAACTGTGAGATTAGACAAAACATGGCAATAGTCTTTATGGAAAATATTTATTCATCCATCAACATAGGTATATCTCACTTTAAAGAAATGCACTATGTAGAAAATCAGAATTTAACTGAAGAGAATTTAATGAGGGCATTATTTATAGATTTTTGGACAATGGTTAAACTGAAAGAGGATCATGAGATAGCTAAAATTAGGTTCCCTGGGAAGCTATCACCACTCCCCTTCTAAAGCCAGAAGAGAAAAGGAGGGAATAGTGTTATTTAAACCTAATTAAAACTGGCATTGTTAAAAAAGAATTATGTGATAGAAGCTGGAGCTGCAGAGAAGTGAAGCCATTGCAGCATTCATGGTGACACAGAGAGGGAACAGAGTTTGCAGGTGGGTGAGGGATCAGAAAACATACTTGGGCTACCTTTCTCCTTTTGTATTCTAATCACTTGCCAGATCCTTCCATTGACTGAACCCAATGTGCTGCCAGTAATTGGTGGAGCCATAATTGCATGCAGTTTTCCTCTTGGTGAACAGAGGGAACTGCAGCCTGTGTGTGTGTGTGTGTGTGTGTGTGTGTGTGTGTGTGTGTGGTAGGTTGGGAGGGCATGGAGGGACACTGCAGGTAAAGATGTTGATCAGCACAAAAAGGATTTATTTTGATTTACAGATAGAATTTAGTCTTAGTGTGAAATGAAGCATATCATTTCATCTCATGCTTACTATATATTCCTCTTACTCTTATGTGTATATACATTTGCATCTATTCTTTAAAAAGTTTGAATGATTTCCACTGCCACTGGAAGAAGGCTGAGTTCTATAGAATACTAAAAGCCCAAATCAGCTTGTTGTTTAGATTTTGTTTACTTCTGTAAATCATTATTGTACTCAAGAAAAGGCAATAATGCTAAATGTGCTGACATTCTTTTAAAGCTGATAAAATACAGTGGATATTCTTATTAGTGACTCTTTGGAAAGCCTTTAGATTAAAATAAAATATTTATACATCATTGTTCAATTTTGTACAATGTTTGGTTTCTCCTCTCAGGTGTTGTCCTCATACAGTTACCACCACCAAGATACCCCTGAACTATCACCATAGACCCATGTGCTCTTTCCTACCCTTCCCTTGACGAATGTCTCCAATTTATAGTTTGACTGTTAGTTTTCCTCTTTTTTTTTTCCCTCCTGATCCTTTGTTTGGTTTCACTATTTTCTTCCTTAAAGTGAAACCATCCAATATTTATTTGTTTTTTCTTTCTGACTTATTACACTGAGCATA
>NW_004567130.1:7998569-8024008 GCF_000260355.1 Condylura cristata | reverse complement strand
TCCTCTCTACCCATATGTTCATATATATATTTATTTATACACTACATATGTATATTGTTTGGTGAAATATCTACATCTTTAACTACTTTATTCCCTGATCCTTTGTTTGGTTTCACTATTTTCTTCCTTAAAGTGAAACCATCCAATATTTATTTGTTTTTTCTTTCTGACTTATTACACTGAGCATAATCCTTCCAGCTCCATCCATATTGCTGCAAATGTTATGAGTATATCTTTTTGATTGCTGAATAGTATTCCATTGTATATATGTACACCACATCTTTATCCAGTTATTGTTTTGAGACATTTAGATTGTTTCCATATTTTTAAATTGCTAACAGTGCTGCAATGAACATAGGAGTACCGTGTTACATTCAAATGAATATTTTTATGGCCTTTGGGGAGATTCCTAGTAGTAAAATTGTTGGGTCATAAATGGGATAACTTCAGTTTTTGTAGTTTGAGTGTCCTTCAAACAGCTTTCCATAGTGGTTAGAACAGTTTGCATTCCCAATAGCAATGTAAGAAGTTTCTTTTTCTCCACATTCTCACCCACCCACATTTTTTTTAAAAATGTGTGCCATTCTTCCTGGTGTAAGGTGGTATCTCATTGTGGTTTTGCTTTGCATTACCCTGATTATAAGTAATGTTGAGATTTTTTTCATGTGTCTCTTAGGGATCTGGGAAGAAAATCCTTTATATTTAAAATTAATTGGGTTACCATTTTTGTTTGACAAAGTAACCAAGTGTGTGCACCCTAACCAGGCATGACCTTAGACTGGTGGATCTCTTTCCTTTTTTTTTTTTTTTCTTTTTAAATTTTTATTTATACAAAACTGGGATGCAGGCCAGAGGCTTAGGGATGGTGAGAGGCTTTACCATAGACAGAGCGGGAAGCAGAACAGACAGATTGAGGAAGTACACTGCTGAGGGGAGCAGCGGGCGGGTCAGAGAGGTCTGCTGCGCCATGTGGTCATCTCCGGGGGTCAGGCGGGAATGGAACTCATGCAGAAGTGGCTTTAGTTTCTTAGTGCTGTGCTTTAACCCGCTGCGCCACCAGGGAGGGCCAGGATCTCTTTCCTTTTTAATATTGGTCAGTATTTAACTTTTTTAGAACTTTCATTTTTATAGGGCACAGAAGTGAGAAAAAGTTTTGAAGGATATCTTGTTAGTATATTTTTTAAACTCTTGAAATGAATGTAGTTCAAATTTTAGTTTTCTCAGTTTTTTTGAATGTTTTTGCACATTCCTTTAGCACCATCCATTGTTGTCTATCAGTTTAAACATTCATCTTTCTCGACAGAACACTAACATGTTATTGTGTACAGATTCAGATGTGACTTCACAGTAATATTGCAGCATCTTATTATCATGATAGGATGCAAACAGTCTTTGTTGTCTTTCATCATTATGGTAAAGAAAAAATTAAAAGACCAGAGTAATCACTAATCTTTTGTAGTTATGGAAAAAATAAGGAACCAAATACATTGTTGGGATAGCTTAAAGGGAAACGAAATAAGGAAAAACAAAATACTTTATAGATAACAGATTTCTTTAGAAGGTACCTGTAAAGTTTGGTGTCTACCAACTTGTGTAATCTTTTCTTGTCTGCATGAATAATTTTATCACATGTAACCTTGTCATAAGTAACTGCCTCAAAATACAAACCTAAGGTGGCCCCTTTGTTTTACTGTCTCACATTCTCAGTGCTCTTGCAAGGAAGAATAAAAGCAGAGTATAAAATGATTGTTAATGCTTGAATGCAATCCTTTCATTAAAAAAAGTCAGCTTTTTTGAGCTATACTTGACATACATTAAACTATGCATATTTAAAGTGTATAATCTGATAAGCTTTGACATATGTATATACATATGAAAGCATAATAACAATCCAGAGAGTGGACAGAAGCACCACCCCCAAAAGTTTCCTCATGTGTGTGTTCCTCTCAGCATTGCTTTTCTCTTGCAACAGCCAGTTTCCTTTCCCCTAATAGGTTTGCATTTTGTAGATGTTTTTATAAATATAAGCATACATTATATACTCTTTTGTGTGCCTGGCTTCTGTCAGCCAACACAATTATTTTGAGATTTATATGTATTACACACACACACATATAGATAGATATAGATATATATATATATCTGTATATCGTATGTATGTAATATCTACATCTATATCATATATAGCAATCATTTGTTCCTGTAAGAGTGATATTTTTTGTTGTTGAGTTGAGTAGTATTTTACTGTATGGATATGTATTGATATTTGTAATACATTCACCTATTAATGGACATTTGAGTTGTTACCAGTTCTTAACTTACACAAATAAGGTAATTCTAAGAATTTGTATACAGATTTTTGTAGATACTTCTGTCCTTTTCTCTTGGATAAATGTGTAGGTGTGGAGTTACTGGTTCATAAAGTAGATATATGTTTAACTTTTTTTTTTTAAAGATTTATTTATTTGTGCATACAGAACTGGGGTACAGGCCAGAGGCTCAGGGGCGGCGAGAGGCTTCACCAGAGACAGAGTGGGGAGCAGAACAGGCAGATCTACGAAGTACACTGCTGAGGGGAGCAGTGGGCTGGTCAGGAGAGGTCTGCCACGCCATGTGGTCACCTCCGTGGCAGACGGGAATCGAACTCATGTGGAAGCGGCTTTTAGATTCTCAGTGCTGTGCTTTAACCCGCTGCGCCACCAGGGAGGGCCCTATGTTTAACTTTTAAAGAAACTACCATGCTGTTTTAAAAAATGCTTTTATCATTTTACATGTCCACTGTTGATCTGTAAGAATTCCAGTTTCCTCACATCCTCACTAACATTCGGTATGTAGTGTTGCTCTTAAATTCTAGTCATTTTACTAGGTGTTTATAATTATAGCATCTCATAATGGTTTTAATTTGCTTTTCTTTTAATAGTGAATGTTGTTGAGCATCTTTTCATTGCTTATTTACTTCTCTTTTCCTCTCTATCCATATGTTCATATATATATTTATTTATACACTACATATGTATATTGTTTGGTGAAATATCTACATCTTTAACTACTTTATTCCCCCATTGGATTAATGGTTTTCTTATTGAGTTTTTAGAGCTTCCTTTTATCCTGAGTATAATTCATTTGTCTGATACAAGCTTTGCAAAGATTTTCTTTCAGTATTTGACTTCTTTTTCTTTCAGCTACTTCTTGAGAAAAAGCAATTTCTAATTTTGAAGAAATCCATCATTTCATTTTGTTATAGATTATACATTTGGATGTCATACATAAAAAATTTTTGTGTTTCAAATTAACAAAAATTTTCTCATGTTTACTTCTAAGCATTTTGTAGTTTTAGGTTTTATACTTAGAGCTGTGGGTGATTTTTGCATATGGTGTGAAATATGAATCTGCATATTTTTTTTTAATCTTCTTTCACCCTTTGAAAATGCTGTCCATTCAAAGCCTACTGCCTTTGAATAGATTTAGTGTATTTTTCTTAATATGTTCATCTGCTTTCTTGTGCTGTTCACTACCATGAAAATAAAAAAGAGAACAGATAATGATCAAACCTTTCAGAAAACACAAGACTTTTAATAATTTGGCCTCAATTTAACTCTATTTGCTCATCTTATATCACAACTAGCCTCTTCCCATCTTCCTTTTTTTTTTTTTTTTTAACTGTATGGAAATGGTTCTTGGTTCCCAGTGGCTTCATGCTTTTGTGCTTTTCTATCATCTCTTTCCTGTATTTGAGATATCCTTTCTCCAATGAAGCATCAACTCTTTTGTTAAGTTCATCTAAATACTACATTTGAGAAACCTCCCATTGCCTAAGTTGACTGCTCTTTTTTGTCACCAAGACACTGCAGAGGCTTAATTGAGTACTTACTATTTTCTGTTGTGCTTTTATTTGCATCTCTTTTTTTCTAACAGGCTGTGAACTTCTAATAAGGACAAAGTGCAATAGTAAGAAAATGTTAAAAATATGGATGATTGAGAGAAAAAGTAAATTACAAGTATTTTTAAAGAAAATATTGTTGAGAAATATATTGTGTTTAGCTTTGACATGCCTTCCCAGGCAGAATGTCATATAGGCTATAGAAACTCTTAGGTAGGATGGTAATAGCATAAATTCCCATTAAAAAATGAATGGGCTAAGAAGATACAAGATTCTTTCTCTCTGTGTCATACACACTAAAATCTATTCAGCTATGAAAAGATGGAATCTTATCATTTGCAACAACATGAATAGAACTGGAGGAAATAATGCTAAGTGAAATAAGTCATGGGGAAAAAGACAAATACATGGTTGTTTTACTTACATGTGGAATATATATAAAAAAAAGGAAAAACAGACCAAACCAAACCAAAACAAACTAGAAATTTCACTGTAGAAATGAAGTTACCAGAGAAGAAAGGGGGGAACAAATGGGTGAGGACCCTATGGACTGTGGTAGAGGATGATGGGTGCCTTCGTGGTCAGTGTGGTGTGGTGACACACATCTGAAGAGGTGTCAGCCTAAACTTCTGAATCACACAGTGTTATAAGTCAAATGTTACTTCAATAAAAAAATACAATAAAAATTACAATGATTAAAAAAAAAATCTTAGACATGGCTGTATACTTATCAATGGGCTTTGTTATTAACTTTACAGGCTTCTTACTCAAAATTTGGTTATTAGTTGAAATGTGTCTTTATATGATAAATGCATTTAGTAAATGATACAGGAAAATATATGACAGTCAACAAAAATATATGTGGGGAATGGTGTTTTTCAACATTCATACATGTGAAAGAAGAATTGAACTAATTAGCTGCCTTATTAGCTGTGGGTTTCCTTTGGGTCTGGTTTCACATAGTATGTAATGCTTTACCATGTGCACATCAGTGCTTAAGCAATATGATTGATATGTATCATATTCTGTGTTACTGAGTTTAAGTCATTTAAATGGCATTCATTGCTATTGCCTTTTAAACTATGGCTTTAAGACCATTTTAATTCTGATGAAAGTAATTTCACTAGAAGTGTTTATGGGAACTAATTTTAGTACTATTTTTACTTTGTGTTACTCAATAATGTTTGGTAGTGTTTGTAATAAAGTATTGAATTCAAGTTAAAGGAAGAGGTGGTTAGTTGCAAATATAAATATTCATGTGTTAATATCAAACCAAAGATTTCATTTTTTTTCTGTTTATGAGAATGGCCTTCACCAAAGAGAACAAGATTTGTGTTCATCCAGCACCACAGAGAAAACCTCCAGACCTCAGCCAGGAGCCCATTAGCACTAATGAAAAAAGTCACCCAAGGGAATAAGATGGATGTCTTGTGTTTGAATCTGTAATCTCATGTATGTTTTCTGCTTCAAATAATTTCCCAGAGCTTAATTCTGTGTTGCCAGAGTTCATGTGAGTTTTTCCTGGTAGCTAACATGTTAGGAAAGACATGTATTTTCATCACCATCAGTCATTTTTATTGCCTACTCTTCTAATTTTAAATATCATCTGATTATGTCAAATCAGAGTTATTTATTTATTTTATAACAGTTTATTTTTACATCATTTTGTACTTTTTTTTTTCCATCTCAATTGTAATCCCCACGGGTTTCCCATCACCAAATCACCCGTGTGCCATCACCATAATCCCGTGCACTTCCCTCCCCACACCCCCACCCCCGTTTTTTATCCCATTCCCCACTCCACCCCCACAAAATGTCTCTGGTATATGGTTGTTCATTATTATTGTTATTTTCTCGCCTGGTCCATTATACTCCTGCTATGAGTGAAACCATTCAGTATTTTTTTCTTTCTGGCTTATCTCACTAAGCATGATCTTTTCCAGCTCCATCCAAGTTGCTGCAAAAGACATGTGTTTCTCTTTTTTTGGTTGCTGAGTAATATTCCATTGTATATATGTACCACATCTTTTTAATTCAGTCATCTACTTTTGGGCATTTGGGCTGCTTCCATGTTTTTCCAATTGTAAATAATTGTAAATAAAGCAGCAGTAAACATGGGGGTGCAGGTATCTTTTTCAATCAGTGTTTTTGTGTCTTTTGGGTAGATACCTAGGAGTGGGATTGCTGGGTGGTAGGGAAGCTCCATGTTTAGCAGTTTGAGGAACCTCCAAACAGTTTTCCATAGTGGCGTACTAGTTTGCATTCCCACCAGCAGTGCAGGAGAGTTCCTTTTTCTCCACATCCTCGCCAACATTTGTTGTTGCTAGTTGTTTGAAGATGTGCCTTTCTCACTGGGGTGAGGTGGTATCTCATTGTGGTTTTAATTTGCATCTCCCTTATTATGAGTGATGTTGAACATTTTTTAATGTGCTTGTTGGCCATCTGCATTTCCTCTTTGGAGAAGTGTCTTTTTAGCTCTTCTGCCCATTTTTTGATGGGATTGTTTATTTTTGTTGAGTTTCGTCAGTTCTCCGTATGTTTTTGTCAAATCAGAGTTATTTATGTGTGCTGATATTATTGAAAGAAAATTAATGTTTCTGAATGAATACTGGTATCTTTGTAAGAAAGGGTACCCTAGTACCCTTTGAGAGTGTTGGACTTTCTTTTAAAATAAAGAAAATTTTGGCTTTCGGTGGTGGTGCAAGGGTTTAAAGCCCACACACTAAGAAGCTATCTGCAGCCACTGCAACATGAGTTCGATTCCTACCAAGGAGCTGACACACATGGCACAGTAGAGCTCTGCTGTCTTACCCGCTGGTCCCCGCAGCAGTGTATTTCACTCCATTTGCCTGTTCTGTTCCTGCTTTGTCTCTGGTAAATCCTTTCCACACCCCCTCCCCCAGACCTTTGGCCTGTACCCTAGTTCTTGTATGCATCAATCAATCTTTAAAAAAATAAACAAACAATTTGAATTAACTCAGAGGACTTTTTAGGGCAGTGAAACTATGATCCTATAACGGTAGCTACACTCCATTATATGTTCTTGGTGTCCATGGGATTTATGATACCAAGGGTAAATTCTAGTGTAAACTGTGGACTTGGGGTAAAAATGATGTGATATTGTAGGTTCACTCATTGCAACAAATGTAACTCTCTAGTGTGAGCTGTTTATAATGAGGAAAGCTATGCATGCGTGGGGTTATATAGAAAATTTCTATACAGTCTCATTTTTTTAAAGATTTATTTTTATTCATTTATGCATAGGCAAACTGGGATGTCAGCATTGAGAGCTTTTACCAGAGACACAGTGGGGAGCAGACCACGCAGACTGACTGAAATACACTACTGAGGGGAGCAGTGGGCTAGACTAGAGAGGTCTGCTGTACCATGTGGGTCAGCTCCCTGGCCTGGGATTGAACTCATGCCACAGTGGCTGGTGATAGCTTGATAGAGCTGAGACGTTAGCCCCTGTGCTACCAGAGAGGCCCAGAAAACATTTTTAAAGTAACTGTCATAGAATACATGTTCTGAAAACATATATTTAAAAACAATCTATTGTTTCAGAAAATATTAATTTTACATAAAAATTTAGTCCTACTTAATACTTGAAGCTAGTTTTATTGCAAATTATCAAGGAAGAAATTTGCATGATCTCAGGCAATTTTTTCAGTGGTCTGCCCAGGATCCTAAAGAAGACTGTAGGTTCAGTTAAGCAAGTGGGGTTTTAGCACATGTGATCTGTCTCCCTATCTGTTTGCATTTACTAAGTCCTTTGATGTTTTTAAAATTAGGTTTCTGGATAAGATTTTGTTTGAGAGACGATATTGTCTGCTTCAATATGAAGATATAATAATGAAGTCAAAGGAAAAGAAGAAGAGAAAGTAGATAGAGGGGAGAAGGGAGGAGGTGGATAAGAGGGTAAGGAAATGAAAGAAGGGGAGAATAAATTTTGGAGTAGATATCAGATGCTTTCTTGTTTTATTATTTTAATATATTCACTATATCATCTTTCACTTTTGTACAATGTATGGTTTCCCTGTAAAATTCACACCATTAATTCACCAGTGCACCATCACTGTAGTCCCTCATGCTCTTTCCACTTCTGTCTGGTCCTTCTCTCTCCTCCTCCCCTATAGAATGTCTCTAGGAATCAGATGCTTTAGAATGAGACTGTTCTGTGTCATTTTGGGAAATGGTGTCTGGACTTTGACATTTTCTTCTATACATGGGAAGATAGTGTGTTTAAAGTAGGTGATCTCAAGGAATTCATTATCTATATCCTGTGTTTTCTTGGAATAGGGTTAGTCTTATCACATGCAGGTCAGAGCTCTCTGCACTGGCTTCCAGCCTCGCATCCCTGAGTTAGATGATCTCATGAACAGATATCAAAGTCTGACATTGATTTGTGGCTACTCTAGGGTCTCAGGATTTCCCTCTGTGCTGAATGGAACCCATTGGGCTGCATATCATGATTTATAAACTTAGCATCACTGGTTACCAATGGTATCTGCTTGGTTGTTGGCAGTTGGCACTTTGGTTTACCATGAATAAGATTTTGTTTCTTAGAACCTGCCCATATACTCCTGTTGGTTGACAGGCAAGTGAATGCCATTTAGTTTGGAAAGGGTTTTAGTTACTAAGAAAAACTGAGGCACATACAAAGAGCTTACCCTCTAATATGTCTTTTATATGAGGGGAAAAAGTGCACTACTTGGTTCTGATTGGACAACTTGTTTCCTTGACTCAGTCATTAAACTGAGTTTTCTTGATCAACGGAATCTGACTTGAGAGGCCATTGCATACAAAGGTCATTTAAATGAATATGGTAAGACACACATTTGTGTCTCCTGAGTTTATCCCGCTATGACCCTAAGCTAGTCACTGGGGATAATAATGAATGAGACTTCTTTAAAAGTCTTTAGACTTCTTTTTCTTTCTTTTAAAGATTTATTTATTTATGCATACAGAAGTGGGGTACAGGCCAGAGGTTTGAGGGATGAGAGGATTCACCAGAGACAGAATGGGGAGCAGAACAGGCAGACCAACGAAGTACACTGCTGAGGGGAGCAGCTGGCGGGCCAGGAGAGGTCTGCCGCGCCATCACCTGTGGGGGAGGGGGGGTCAAACTCGCACTGAAGCGGCTGCCGCAGCTCACGCAGCTCACGTGCAGTGTTGTGCTCTAACCAGCTGTGCCACGGGGGTGGGCCCTAGACCTCTTTTTCTTTTACAGTTTAATTTTAGGTATTCCAGCCCATACTCTGGAATTCAGTCCACAGGTTCAAACCCAGAAGTAGTTAAAGTTATGCAAAACTTTTTACCCTTATGGTGGGTGTTCTTATTAATGAAATAATCTGATTATTAGAGTTATCGTTATTACTGTACTAAGGGATCAAACACAGTTGATTTCGTTCTATAATTCAGTAATTTTCTAGAATGATTGAAGAACCTGGTTATTTTAGGTGAGATCTATTCCATTTTACTTAGACAACTAAACAGGGACTATAAAGGCCATATGGAAAAGGGAGAGCAAACAAGGATTGAGACAAGAGCCAGAACCCATTGGGAACTGAGTAGAAGCCATAAACACGAGGGTCAAGAGTCACAGTGGTCCACATTCTCGTTGCCTGCGGCAACTCCATTATAGGCCAGTGGGAACATGGGACATCAGGCTGGAGGCAGACAATTACTTCAAAATAATAAGTTCCTTGGCATGAAATGTTTCCTCTACTGAGTAGGAGAATGAATTTTGTTGTGATGTATGGGCCATTACTGGCTTAGGACAAGGCTTTCTTTCCTAATTGGAGGTACTTTGTGGGCCCACTATTAGCATACCAGCTGATTTCTCTTGTTGCACTGCAAATTGCTGATTAACTGCTTTTATGTATGCAGAGCTGACAAGTTGCCTCATTTAGAAACAAACAGTAGTGCTCTAAGGAACTAGTCAGAAGTTCAAACTGACATTTAGAAATTGTAAACCCACAGACTTCATGACAAGTAATGCTGTCAGTTTAAATTATAGCTTTTCTACCTAGAGATAGGATAAAAAGAACTGGTAATATAGCCTGTGACCAGTGTATTAGAGAGAGATTCTGCTCTAGTGAGCTGAGAGATTGTGCTATTTGGATCTAACATCAGTTTCACTTTTTTTCCTTGGATATTTTCTGGGTGATCAGCCAGTGTGAAGGGTTGACACTGGGAATGGTTGTAACAAATGCATATTAGTTCAACCAAAAATTGCTTTATTCTTGCTTTCAGGGGAAAATTTTGAGTAACTGATTTAGAAAACAAGGGAATTTTAGAATTCAACTCTCAAAATACCTTATATTGTGAAAATTTAGCAAGAATTTCATTATCTGGAAAGATTGCATTATATAAAAAAATGTGAAATGAGGGTAAGGAAGAGACAGGTGAAGAAAATTGGTCCTCCTTGATTTTAGTTCCTCCCTAGCTAAATACTTCCCTTTTGACCTGGTTGCTACATATCTGCCTGACATTTTGATCAACTTTCCCCCAACTAAATCAAGGAATCATATCTCCTCTAGTGAAGTCTAGTGTAAGCTACAGTTGTATGGTCTCACCTGCTGTCTCTGGAGTCCTTTGTGACTGATTGGTGACTAGGGAAATCCATACTGGTGAGTCAAGGTACATATTTGACTGAGAGGTGAAATACCCTCACCTCTCAGAACCCAAGAATGGATGCACAGACCTTGAAAGCACCAGGAGTGAGACTCATTAATTATCACTCTTGCAAGGGTGAGTCCGAAGGGATTAGATAGCCTGGCATACTATTACACATTTTGATTCAGTTTTATATATGCTAATGTTAGGTCCCTGTCCTTTCTCCTCATTGGTTAAGTACTGAGGGGCTTACAGTCTTCCCGGACTTCTCCTAAATTCCTTTCCATAATTGGTAATATACATTAGAAGCCCCTTTTGTTCTTTTGGAGTCATCCAGCTTGATTTATCTAGCATCTCAGTGAAACTTTGCTTGGTTTTTACATTCCATTTTACTTTGAAGTATCAGATAAATAGTGGGACTCTGCATTCCTTGTGGCTACCACATCTGCAGTTAAACTACATAAATTGCAACTTTGGTATCTGCTTGAGGCTCGAAGACTTACATGTTTTTGTCCATTTTGTTTGAAGATAGAAAAGTAGCTGAGCAGCGTTTTCTTATTTTACACCTGTTACTTTTTATTCTCTGAGACTTTATATAAAGTCCTTGAATTTTCAAGTATAAAAAATCAATTGAGTTAAAAATATCTGACTGTAATCAATGAGTTAAAATATGACTGTAATTGACAGAAATAATTTCCACCTATTGACTACACTAGTGGCTTGTGTAGAGAAAATCACTGTACTAGTTCTCTTCTGCCCTTTGCTTAAGAAGAACATTTTATCAGAATGGATCTTGGTTTTGGGGTCGGAAGATGTAGGTTTAACACCTATCCTTTCGTACCTTGGGCAAAGCACTTTTTCTGCATCAGGGAATACCTATTCATCTATATTTTTGTTCAGTGTGAAACTAAAATGAAATCATTTTATTTTGTAGATTGTTTTATGGTCTAGCATGTTTTATGTAGATGTAAAGTGGCTTTATAATTACTATACAGTATGGTTAGGCTCTGCTACATGAGCATGCAGCCAGTGTGGCTGCACAGGGTCTCATGCTCAGAAGGGGATCCTGTGTGTGCAGGATCCTGTGTTGTCTTGAAATTCTGAACATTTGTATCTTTGAATTTGTATTTTGTAATGAAGACAGATGGGACAATAGAGCATAATGCTGGAGCCCTGGGGATCTAGGCTTTTGCTCTTTCTCACTTCCCTGGGCATAAGTTCTCAATTGTCTACACCTCTGCTCGTTCCCAGAGACTGTTGCCAGAGACAACATTGCTGTCAGGGACTTGGGTATGGGCACAAGAGGAATGGGATTGGGTGATACCATGAGCATTCTCCTGTCTGAGGGAGTGGAACACTAATCAGTGAATTAAAAACAACAACAACAACCCACTGCATCTTGTTTGGAGAAAGAGCACAGGAAAAAAGCGATTTCTGCTTTTAAACAAAAGGCTCCATGTTTTTATTTTATACTGATCTCTACAAATTATGTCACTACCCCAAAATATGGGGTAGTTTTCAAATTCTGTCTTCAGACCCTAGGAATTTCTCAACCCCTTCAAGGCCCCTGTGGAATAAGTAATAGTGACTTTGAGAAGAGGAGTTTAGTAGGAGTGAAATAGAGACTAGAATAGAGAAGAAATATTTCAGATAGGAATATATGTTGGAATAAGTGAAAGATGAGGAAGTTTAGACAGCAGTTGAAACAAACTAGGTCAGAAGACTGGGGAAAACTGGAAGAGAGGGAAAATAAGCAAGAGAATATTAACTAGAATGGGAGAGAGAAAGATTCTAAAAAAAAAGTAACCAGGCATATTTGTTAATAAGATGAAATTAGTCATGAGGGAAAGTTAAATATAATAATTTTTACACTACTTATTAAAAACTTAACACATAGTTTTTGCTGTTTGTTTTTGAAATTGTTCAAAAGTTTTCATTTTCTGAAGCAACAGAAGACACACCATAGAGCCTATTCTTTATATCCGAATGGGAAGGGGCAGTATGAACTCCCTTAATGTGGCTCTAGGCCATCTGTGTGTGGCTTTATTTTCAGCTCTCTGGTGCTGGTGCTAGAGCAGAAAGCCACACAATCTGTTCTTCTTGATTCCACAGAATATTGGGATACTCTTCTGCCTTTCTACTCTATGTTTTGGTGTGAGATCCATTGGGCTTTGAATATTCAGCTATGTACCATACTGGGGGCATTTGTCATATTGGCTCCTCCAGGAATCTGGGAAAGCTCTTGGTAGTAATTATGTTTTTTACTTACCAAGGACTTAGAATTAATTGATGTCTACTTGAATAGACTATCTATATTTACTGTATCTTTGTTTCTTTATCTGTAAAATAATAATCTATAACTTAAACATTTGTTGAAAGGATTAAGTGAGATAACTATATAAAATGCCTAGTACAACATCTGGTATGTGCTTAGATGTTTGACAAATATTCCTTTGTCATTCTCTTATAGGGCAACCCAATGTGAACTGGGTTGCCTGTCTGTGAGTCCTCACCTGCATGCTTAAAATTCAATTGTACTGCAGACACACACACAAAGGGTCAATAATGGGTTTATTTACAAAAGGGAAAGGAAAAGGAACAATCCAGGCAAAGAGAGAGAGATACAAGTAGTTAAGTAGAGCACCCTACCAGCTCTGCTGACTTGGAAATTCTAATAGCACACTGAAAGCTTACACTGAAAGCCAAGCGACCAGCTACCAGCCACCAGCCACCAGCCACATGGTTCAGAGAGCATGCATGGCTAACATGGCTCCCTTATATATTCCCAAAAGTCCCAGAATGCCTGCTTAGCTCTGCCTTGGGTCCTCGCAGTTCTCTGCATGGTATTGCTTGGATTTGTTGTTTCAGTAACTGAAGTTGGGTGTGGAGTCCACAAAACTCTGCAGAGTTCCTTCAGTACATTCTTTCCTCCTAGCAATTCTTTTTTCTTTTTAAAGTTGTGTGGTTTTACCTTTCTTGATTCAATACAGATGACCACAGAAGTAATTTGCAAAATCAATTGGAAATTTTTAATTATATTAGATTAAAGAAAACTTTTGACTCCTTTTCTAAATGGGAGATGGGACATACTTTTGTAAAGAAAGTATCTCCAAAAGAAACTCTTATACACCGTGAGCAGGAATATATAGTCCTTATTGGAAACAGTTTGGAAATATGTCAAAATATTAAAAATAGACCTACCATATGATCTGGCAACTCTACCCATAGGCATCAGCACAAATAATGCAGAAACATTATTTATAAGAGATGTAAAAAGTCCTATACACATTGCAACACAGTTTATAATAGACAAATTATGTAGAAAAACTGAAGTGCCCAAGGTCAGATGAATAGATTAAGAAGATATTTACAGTGTAACACTGGTCAGCAATTAGAAAGGACAAAAATCTTACCTTTTGTAGTAACATGAATGAAACTGGAAGGGGTAATGCTAAAGACAATAAGCCAGAAGGAGAAAGACAAATACTACATGGTTTCACTTATATGTGGAGTATAAAGAAACAAACAAAAAAAGGGTAAATCAAAACAGTGCAATAATAAACTCTAGAAATTTGTGTATAGAATTAAGGTTACCAGAGGGGGACGGTGAAGAGCAAAGTATTGAAAGGGGCTCAGTGGACTATGTTGGAGGATTATCAGTGCCTTGGTAGGTGTGGTGTGATAAAATATATCTGAATCACATACAGTGTTGTAAATCATTGTTATTTCAAAAAATCAATTTATCTATTTTGCCTAATAATAATTTTGTTTAGCTGTATATTATTTTGCAATTATTTAGGGGTCCTGTGTTTAAAATACTTATATCCATATTTTTGGTATAGTATGGTGGTATATTTTCTTTTTGAGTAGTTTAAGATATATCATTACCATAGGGAGAGTCACAGTTTAAGCTGGTTCTATTTGTTTTTTTATTGAGGTAAAATGTGTATTACATAAAATAGATCATTTAAATTTTTCAATTCAGTAGCATTTAGCAAATATTCACAATTGTATAGATACCCTTCAGTTCCAGACCTTTGTTACCCTAAACAAAAATTTTTTATTCATTATACACTAACTTCCCATTTCTCCTTCCTTTGCCCTTGGTAATTGTCTGTCTCTATGAATCTGCCATTCTATGTACCTTATAAGTGAAACTGTCCATATTTGTCATTTTGTGTCTGGCTTATTTCATTTAGCATAAGTTTTTCAAGTTCTAACCATGATGTAGCATGCATCAGAATTTTTTAAAAGATTTATTTTTACTTATGTATGCATATAAGAACTGGGGTATAGCCCAGAGGTGTGGGTTTGGGGGATGAGAGGATTCACCAGAGACAGACTGGGGAGCAGAACAGGCGGACCTACTGAAATACACTGCTGAAGGAAGCAGGGGGTGAGACAGGAGAGGTCTGCTGTGCCATGTGGGTCAGCTTCTTGGCTGGGAATCAAACTTTTGCAAGTGACTGGTAATAGTTTGATAGCAGTAAGATTAGCCTCTATACCACCAGGTAGATCCTATATCAGAATTTTATCCTTTTTGCAGCTGAATAATATTCCACTGCTTTGTTTACCCACTAATCTGTTAATGGGGACTTGGGTTGTTTCTGTCTGTTGGCTATTTGTGTGTGAGTGTGTGCTCACGTGTGCGGGAGAGAGTCATATACCTTGAAGTGGAATTGATAGATAATACAATGATTCTGTTTCTTAACTTTTTTTGGGAAACCATCAAAACGTTACCACAATGGTGGTCCCATTTTACATTCCTATCTAGAATATACCAGTGTTAAAATTTCCTCACATTTTCATTAGTGCTTGATTTTATCTAATTTTTTTGACAGGATGGATATTACCATCCATCTATTAAAATGAGTATGAAGTGGTATCTCTTTGTAGTTTTAGTTTCCTGATAACTGACAACATTGATATTTTCTTAGGTGCTTTGTATCATTTGTGTATCTTTCTAGAAGAACTACCTAAGTCCTTGAATCGTGTTTATATTTCTTTGTTTTAAATATTAATTCTTTATCAAATATATTTGAAAATATTTTCTTGAATTCAGTGGTTCAGTTTTTACTCATTTGATAATCTTTTGTTGTATAAGCATTTTCATTAAGCCAATTTCCCCTTTTTTTCCTTTTGTTTGAGCTTTTTGGTGTCATATACAAGAAAACATTGCCAAATTTAGTGTCATGAAGCTTTTCCCCTATATTTTCTTGCAAGAGTCTTATACTTTCAGCTATTATATTTAGGTCTTTTGTCCATTTGGAGTTAATTTTTGACATGGTACGAGATAAGGGTCCAGGTTTATTCTTTGGCACGTGAATATCTAGTTTTCTTCAATATCATTTGTTGAAAAGACTGTCTTTCCCCCTCTGAATGATTCTGTTACCCCTGTAGAAAATCAGTTGACTGAATATATATATGTGAGGGTTTATTTATAAGCTCTATATTCCATTGGCTCATATCTGTCATTATGCCAATATGACACTTTTGATTACTGTAATTTTGTGGTAAATTTTGAATTTAGAAAATATGAGCCTTCCAACTTTGTTTTTTTTCAAGATTGCTTGGCTTTTCAGGTTCCTTTGAGATTTTTTATGAGCTTTTGTTTAACCTGCTTTCAGGACATTCATTCATTTAAATTAAAAAAAGATTGAAAGAACTTGAGTGCTCAGTGAAGTAAAATAGTTAAGCTTCCTATAGCAATATAGGGCAATACAAAATAAATTGAACAATAATGCTTTTTAAATATCACACACTCACTGTATAATTAGATTCTGATAATGAAACTGATTTTGGGTGTAACTTTTGAATCTGCCTTACTATTTTAAAAGTATATCAATGTAAAGTCATTGTTATATAATTATTAAGACTATGACTTTTAGAATCAGATATCCCTTTGCTTGAATCCCAGTTCTGCCATCCACTAGTTAGATACCTTTCAGCAAGTTACTTCTGAGCCTCAGTTTTCTTATGTGTGAAATGAAAATAATTACAGGATTAGTTGACATATTAAATATAGTAATATGTAAGGGTTTTAGTACAGTGTCAGACACAGTAAATACTCAAGTAGTAAGCTAAACACAATTTCAAGCCAAGGTGGTTTCTTTTAATGGACTCTTCCTCTTGTGTGGATGTTAGATAATGGGAGAGTGGGCAGCTGATGATCTGTGTTTTGACAGCTTTGCCTTTAACAATCTGTGATTGAAGATGATTCTGGTCTAGGATTTTCTTGCTTGTGAAATAATCTCTTTAATTATGTCTTTCTTTCATTTTTGTCCTTAGTCTCTCCTCTGGAACACTTGTTAGGTATATTTTGAACTATTTACCCTAGCTTTCTTAGCTTAATGTTCCCTACTTATGTTTACTTCCTATCTGCCCTGCATTTTACATAATTTCATTGGGTTAATCTTCCTGGCTACTAATTATCAGTATTGTTGGTATTCTCCCCTCCGCGTTTATTTCTAGAATTTCTATTTGATTCTTCCTAAAACTGTCTTGTCATTTTTCATACTGTCTTAAAAAAACAAACAGAACTATTACTTCTCTGCCTTTATTTATCTTCTTTAGCATTTTAAAAGTTCTTTAAAAGTTTCTTTTCATCTGTGAAATTATGCCTAACTCTTGTGGGCACGTTTTCCCTTGTACACCATCATACTAGATAGCAGGTGGGGTTTTTCTCATCCCCTATTTTGTGAGTAGACTGGTGTCTCTTTGTTTTATTCAGGTAATTCATGTAGTATGTGTGAGGTCTGCAACCTGGGCACCACTTTTTGAGGTGTAGTCAGGACCCCAGCCCCTGAGACTGCCTTTAGGCTGAAGCCCATCATGTTCTTTTCCTTCCTGGGAGCTTTGCTGACCTAGCTTCTATTCATTATCTTTATTTCCTCTGTTTCTAGTACTTGGGAGACTTCCCTTCCCTGGGTATGAACTCAGCCATGCAACCAATTGAGAGCTGTTTTTTCCATAGTAGTCTAGAAGTTTAATTTCACCATAGTGACTGGAAGGTATGTTCATGTGTAGGTCCCTGTCTAATAAGTCTTTAGAATCTTTGATTAAACATCTCTTACTTTTCAGTCTTAGGATAGTACTTTTTATACAGTTAGCTGTTTAATGAGTAAGTAAAACCTAAGACATTGGTTTTTAGATTTGAAGTTTTAATAGACCTTTGCTGAAACTTAAAAACCTTAAAAAATTTTATTGTTGCTTAATTTTTCAGTCTCCTTTTGCCTATTCTCCTTTTAAATGAACTACATAACCTTTTCTTAATTAATTTGAACTGAATGAGAGGGTAGGCTATAGAGTGGGGAATGCCCAGAGACCAGAAAACAGTAGTTTCAAAACTGCATTAGGAGTCAGTGATCCAAAGAGGGAGGTAAATATCAATAAGCCACTAAAAGATATTTTTAGAAAGAATCAGTGAAGAGTCCCCAGGGGCCCTTCTGAAAGGAGAGAGCAGTGTTATCAGCTCCCCCTGTATTAGCCATTTGTGTTTTTTTCTTGAAATTCACCTCCTTATCTTTATAAGCAGACTTTGATGGAAGATTGCAGACTAAGTAGTGTATTTTTTTTCTTGACTTCCAAAGCTACTTTAATTTTCTCATAAATATCAAGATAATCTCACTTAAACTAAGTGCCTCCTTCCATCTGCACTTCAGCTTCAGGAGGGTTAATGTTGGCTTCGAACGAACATTTGCTGGCCCCATATTGACACAGGAATAAATTATTCAGCATGTAGTATTTGGGAATTTAAAAGCTCCTTGATGAATTCTAAAAAACTATATTATGTCTCTGACATTCTAGGGTTTCATTATTTTGTCTTCAATTATTCACAAAGGCTTTTCACCTCTCAAAGCATATATGGAATTCTTTAGATCAAGTGAGCACAAAGCTGAAACAATGGAAGACTATATTAAGACATGATGTTCTCTCTCCCTTTTTTTTGATAGTATTTATTTTTTGGATGCACTAAACAACTCTTTCACAATACACATAAAAGTGAGATCTGTTTGTTAGGAGAGTGAGCTCTTTTGTTTGCAGAACACAGGTTGTCAGGAGAAGCTGTCTATGTGCAGTGCTGCCAGTCCTTCTCCACATGCCCTAGAGAAATGTTTCTTGAGGATTTTAACAATAGTTCTTAACCTTTATTCAAAGTCGGAAAACATCCAGTTTTCCATATGTGAGTAGAATGGCTCTTTAAGATCTCAAGTTAAGTAAGGAGGTCTAAATACTTGAATCATCATCCTGTTTCTCAGCTGTCAGTGCACTAACTCTGGCCTTCATTGTTTTCAGTTGCATTGTTGTGATGACTTCCCACTAACTCAGGGATTTTTGAGTTTGTGTGTGTGTGAAAAAGAGAGAGAGAAGGAAGAGAGAGAGGGGGAGAAGGAGAGAGAGAGCGAGACCTCTTGAGGTGTTGGGTGGAATCTATGATTGATCATAAAAAAGCCTGCAAGTGCATTTCCATCCACAGAATCCTGTACTCAAAGTTATGAAATATCTTCTAGTTTAACCTAATCCAGATCTCAAAAAATACTCCATTAAAACTAAAATTTTCCATTCTTGGAGTTTTAGCAAGACACATGAACCATAATTTTTTTTTAAGGTTTATTTATACATACAGAACTGGGGTACAGGCCAGAGGTGCAGAGGCAGTGAGAGGATTCACCAGAGACAGAGTGGGGAGCAGAACAGGCTGACTGACAAAGTACACTGCTGAGTGGAGCAGTGGGCAGGTCAGGAGAGGTCTGCTATACCATGTGGATCACCTCTGGAACAGGTGGGGATCAAATTCATGCTGAAGTGGCTTTAGCTTCATAGTGCTGTGCTTTAAACCCATTGCTCCACCAGGGAGGGCCCAAATTTTTTTTTTTTAAATGAACAGATAACTACTAGTAGTGCTTTAAAAAGACTAGAAACTAAAAATAAAGAACCATTTTTTTCTTATAACATTAATTCACACATATAATACATTCTGTTATCTTAATTGCTGGTAAATCTGCTAGATACACAGAATTTATAATAGGAAAATCAGTTGTTATAGCTATGAAAAAGTTTATCTGTAATAATGTTTAAATTTGTCATTTCTGTAGTGTTCTTATTGTCTTCTTTAGTTGCTATTTTATGTACAATGTGTGTAGAGAGGGACAAAGAAAGGTGAAAGATAATAAATTTATTTCTCTCCAGTGCTTATGTTACTCTTTACTAATGAGCTAGATGTGAAAAGTAGTTCACTTGTGTATTCTTTAAACTTTCTAGGTGCATATGGCACAAGGATGCTGGTTTTGTGCATTAACATAACATTACCATATCATTTTCATGACTATCTAATGTTGAGATATGTTTTGGACATGGTAGGCACTCTGGGGCATGAGCACTGAGATCTGCCTTTCATCCATCTTTGCTTTTCACCAACTTGTTGATGGAAAGTTAATTCAGATCTTTCTAAGTCATAATAAATGATTTATTTGCATATTTTGCCCCAAGTATGTAATGGAGTAAGTGATAATGATTGCTTATGTTTGTATCTGTTTACAGAACATTTTTACTTATGACTCATTTATCTTCATAGTAATTTGTAACATAGATATGTGAAGCATTATTTATCTCTATTTCATAGAAGAGGAAACTGAGGCCCAAAGAATTGTGACTTCCCTGAGGCCATAGAGTAAGAACTAGTAAAGTTGAGATGGGAACTCCAGTGTCTTGGCTTCTCTCCAGAGCTCTGTTCTGTAATTCTAGTCAGAAAGGGTTTGCTCTTTGCTTTATCTGCAGTATCCTTTTGTACTGCTGAGGCAGATGGGTGGGCGTTTGTTCAGTCTTGGTAATGGATGTGGCTCATGTTCCCATCTGCTTGATAGAAAATCAGACTTTACTGAGCAATGTCCATTTAACATATTAAATTGCATCAAAACTTATGACATTTAAAGTGCATTTACAATTTAGTTAAGATAACAATTTCATCTGTTTCCATATAATTACAGAGGTTTTCAGTCACTTTAATTTAGCAGACTGGAAAAATATGACCTCTGGCTATGTGGCCTTTCCATTTCACAAGTATGTGTGTGTGTGTGTAACTGATGAACTTGGGGGAGGCTTCATTTCTTCCTGCCCTGTTTTTCCAAGGGCTCTAATTGTCTCCACTATAACCCCAACCTTTGTCCTCCCATTTGCTGTCAGTATTCAGGATTTCCATGTAACATAAAGCAGTGAATTATTGATTTTATTTTTGTGTCGAGGCTTGGTGTGTGTCACTTGAGGTGGTCTTGTGGGCATTTAGTTCATCAGTGATTATGTGCAGGGCCCGCTTGAGCTTGAACTAAGAAGGAAATGTCAAACAGGAAAGGACTGGGAAGAGTCTTTTTAAGAGTGAACATGAGGGAATTTATACTAGAAATAGCTGTCACTTATCCTTCAGCATTTCACTTTGATTTCCACTCAGCATGTTTAAAGAGCATGACATTTTGTTTCTCTGTATTCACTTGAGTGCAGGGAGTATGGGATCAGAAACCATCGATTGGTTAGCAGTAGTCTATAACTCTTAAGTAACATTCGATCATGAATGAAAGCTCCTTATATTTAGAAGTCAGCTCCAAAAACAACTGGATATATCTGCATCCTGAAGAGGTGTGGCCTTGTATCATTTAAACATGGGGGAGTAAGTCCAGTTCCACTAGCCTTCAGGGGAAGTGTCACCTCCTCTCAGGTAAGACCTAGGAAATTTGTGTTTTATCTTGGGCTCCGAATCCTCCACGCTAGGCCCAGCCTGTGCTGTTGGGAGCCCCAGTGTGTCCTGCATGCCATCTTTCCACCTTGACCATTCAGCTACACTCCATCTTTCAAAGATGGGAGGCACAAAAGGGGACTTGAGGGTCACAAAACATGTAGGCAAAAGCTTGAGGTTCACCTACTGCTTTCATGTTTTCTTTTAACAACTTCACATCACAATAATGAGTTCTGCAGTTGAAAGTAATGTTTCTAAGAAAGTAATGTTTGTTTTCTTCTGTACATTTTATCCAAGGGGTACGCTACTTTTTATTATCATAGTCCTCAAGTACGAGGCAACTGTCTGAAACCAAGGTGTAAGTTCTGTATTAACTTGGAGGAAAAGCACGTGGCTGGGTCTTTCTTCATGCTTGAATGTCAAGTCCATTGGCTAATACCAGTGTAATAGTTATGAAGAATTCTGTCACTTTTTCCTCTTCTTACGTTGTTGTTTATGTTTTGCAAAATACTTTATTTTCCCCCTAAGGTGTAATTCCCACAAATCTCCCACTATCACATCACCCTGTGTACCATTACCATGGTGCCTTGTGCTCTTTACTCTCCTATTTTGACCCCTTTCCTTCCCTCTCCCTCCCCGTAATTTGCCTGCTAGTTTGCCTTTTTGTTCTGACCCTACATTCCTCCTGTAAGTACATCCAGTATTTTCTTTTTCCTTCTGACTTAACTTCACTGAACATCCCTTCCAGCTCCATTCATGTTGCTGTGAACAGCATGAGTTTATCTTTTTGATGGCCAAGTAGTATGAGAGAGAGAGAGAGAGAGAGAGATCTCTTCTGTTTTTGGGCATTTAGGTTGATTCCATTTCTTAGCTATTGTAAATACTGCAGTCCTTTCACTTTAAAGGATGCTTATAGATGTCAAAATGTGTTTGTTTTCTGAGATCCTGTTTTCTTTGCTGTGCTTCTCAGTTGATCTCTTGTCCTAAATAGGTTGTTAAATTTGATAATCCTGGGGCATTGGACATTGCTTCTCAAGCTATGACAAACCTTTCTTAATGAAACTTTAGAGATGAAATATGAAAATGAATAAAATATACCTTAGTATAGAAGAATGCTAAGTAGAAGAAACTGAAGGAATGTGTGCTAAGGAGAAAAGGGTAGTGATTTTCTAGATCCTTTCGTTTAAAACCTTTCCTGATCACTGTAAGTTACTGTGGATAGACTAAGGCAAGGAGACAAAAGAGATAGGAATGCTTTATTGTGCTCCCAGGCGAGTGAGGTCCACAGGCTCCCAGCGGAGCCTGGACAGTCTCTCCCAGTGTACAGACTAGGGGTCTTTTATACACTCTAATCTGTTGGGCTTGGGAGGTAATGGAAAAGTACCAGTGAATCATTCTGTCCTTTTGGTCATCAGTTGGCTACCTGGGGAGGGAGCGGCAACCTGGGGGTAGCATCCTGACACCAGTTCAGCCAGCTCAATCTTGGTATCACAGGATCCTTTTGCTGCTCTGGGGCCTGGTGGCTTTTCAATCACCTCACTGAATTTTTGTTTGCTTGATTCTTTACTTAAAACTTTGTTTTCAGATTTTTTTTTCTTTTGATTTTTGTTGCTTTGTATTTGCTTATTCAATGTTCTTGCCCGACTCCTGCCTCATCTCCTGGAACAATGAGTTTGACATCTTTATTTTATCCTATTTACTTTATTCTCCTCTAAATTAATAGAGATTGGCAATCTGCGTACTATGAATCCAGGATTGTTCTTAGGCAATTTTTTTAAAAAGATTTATTTATTTTTGTGCATACAGAACTGGGGTACAGGCCAGAGGCTCTGGGGCGGTGAGAGCCTTCACCAGAGACAGAGTGGGGAGCAGAACAGGCAGATCTATGAAGCACACTGCTGAGGGGAGCAGTGTCAGGAGAGGTCTGCCACACCATGTGGTCACCTCTGGGGCAGCCGGGAATCAAACTCATGCGGAAGTGGCTTTAGCTTCTCAGTGCAGTGCTTTAACCCGCTGCGCCACCAGGAAGGGCCTCTTAGGCAGTTTTCATTGATACTCAAGAAGGTTATGTCTACAGTTCTCACTCCTAGCCATTTGCAAGGTCTGTGGTCAACTTATTGCCCTAATGGTGTTAGCTTTGGGCTCACTACCTAATAATTTGTGGCTCATTGTCAGCCAAGTTAGCTCTCCTTTTCTCAAACTCTGGTGAGAGTTTAGAGTTGGTGTAACTTCTCTGACCTTTTCCAGTGAACACAAAGCAGACTCACTGTTTCAAGTGAGTCATTGACCAGCACATGTTTTCATCCCCACCTGTTCAAGTTACTGCTCCTAATCCAATCTGGCATATTAGAATAAAAGCAATGCAAAATGTTGGCACCCTATTTTGACAAATTTGATAATGTCTATTATAAAGAACGATGCTAAGAACTGATGTGGAGAGTTAACAGACTACAGTTCCTATCTGGACTCTACCACCTATGACCTTATGACCTTGTGTAACTGGTTCGTCTACTCTTCTGAACCTTAATTCATGCTCAGAGATGGGCTAAATGGTACCTGTTTCACAAACTGTTAAAGACATTAAATGAATTCATATATGAAAAACATCCAGGATAGTACCTGACATTTAGTATTTGTTTTTCTTTCTTCCACACAAGCCATCCTACTACCAGTTCCCATTCTGAAGATTTAGTAAGAAGCTGCAGGTAGGAAGGCAAAATAAGTGATTCAGGTTAGTTACATGAAATAGTTTCTTTCTGTGAATGTTGATTTTTTTTCCACCCTGAGAGATGGTTTTGAATGTTGAATGACTTCTCAATTATTTTAAATACTATTTGAAGTGGAAGATGATGGACTATGTAACTGTTCAAGATCCCTTCAAACCCTGAATTTTATTACTGTTATTTTTGCAAACCTAATATGTTGTTAGGTTGTAAGTTCTGATATCCATATAATAAATGTTTGGAAAAAGAAGAGTGGGCTTTATAAGAATTTTGTTTGTTTTTGTAACCAGAACATTGATGTTTTGTGATATTTTTTCTTAAAAATAAAAACAACTGAAAATGAATTCCTTTGCCAAATTCATAGTTGCTTTGCCTTGGGCTTGTGAGGAAGCTCAAGCAGATCCATAAATGGTTGTTGTAGTAATCTCAGCTGACTCACTGTCCTTCACTGTCTAAAAGGAGTGTGACTCAGGGAAATGACAAAGCAGAAGCAGTGGAAGAGGAGATGGTTCTAGACTTGATGATTGATTAGTCCTATGCAGTGCTTATGGATTGTTAGGGGGTGATTATTAGCATTTTGGCAACAGTTATTTTTCTTTCCTTCCTCTTAGGTTTTTTTTTTTTTTTTCCCAGCATCTAGATTTGGAAATTCTGTTAAACCTGTGCTTTATTGGTTGTAGTATGACATATTTCTTTGTAGTTCCAAATATTTGTGGCTGTTGTGGGCTTCTCTTTTTAATTTCAGTTCCTGTGATATTAAGAACATCTGGTTAAAGTAAGTTAGTTACTTTGATACAGAAGGATATTGTGACTAACCATGCTGAATAAAATTTCAGTCAGGGAAGGAGCATACAGTAATGGTGGAAAGAGCAGAAGCTTTGTAGTTAGGCCTGAGTCAAAGAATGTGTTTGTGGGGCAAATGGTCCAGCCTCTCAGAGACTCATCTTACTGGAAAAAATATGGAATCAGTAGTTCTAAGGTTTTTGGATGAATGAGAACATTTATTTATGCAAAGTGTCCTGTATGTACAGGTCTGTCCATATTAGTACCTTACTTTCTCTTCCACTCCTTTTTCACAAAAGAATTATTCAACCTTTGTACATAGAGCCAGAGACTTCTGACCCCCTTTGGAGAGAAAAACTCTCCTTTGTTCCTTTCAAATGTCAGGGAGACAAATTTTTTCATCCCTTCAGGGAACCTCACTACCCCTGTGATGGATTATATCTTATTTAATACAAATTATGGAAGTGGATGATTATAAAATAAATGTGAGATCAGGACATACATGGACTACCTGTGTGGCTATTAATTGTAATAATTTCATTGCCAATAGTACTAATCACAAAAATTGATTTATTATTTTCATTTAAACATTCCAGATCTTTACAATTTTCATAAAGCTTTCAGATTCTTAGGTTTGGCAGGTAATATGGTTCAGTACAAACAAGGTATTTGTCATATGTTAATCCTTAAACATGTTTTTTTTTTTTTT
>NW_004567130.1:7988667-7996984 GCF_000260355.1 Condylura cristata | reverse complement strand
AAAAAAAAATACAGTACAATGGGTTAGTCCAAATTTTTACTGTTTGTATATTTTTTCAAATAGGTAGAAACTAGTTTTAGAGCAGCTGTATTAGTGTGCATAATACATAACTCAGTGAAAATGTCGCTGCAAGTAGAATGGGCTTCAGTAGATGTTTATACATGTTCCATGTTAAATTACATTTATCTTCAGGGCCACATTCTACAATTCTCAAGAAATGGACTTACCTATACTCTATAATAACAATCCTTTGGAATTCTTCACTTGAACTTTGGAGAGGGTTACTCCTTTGTGTCAGTAATTTTAAAAGATGTGATTTTCCCATCCAAGTTTTCTGTCTAATCTCTGTTACATTTTACTTTATTCTATATTTAAATAACTTTGTGGATTAAACATTTTAGATAGAGTTTTTACTGTTATTAGTCTATAAATTTTGTGTACATCACTCACTAGCTACTATACTTTTTCATTGTGCGCTTGTATGTTCCCTTCTGCTACCAGCTAGAGGTCGTCAAAGTGAAAATGACTTTTGCTTAGCTTTTTTTGGTAGAATAATCTGGTTCTTAGTAGTAGAAGCTGATGTGAATTAAATGGTGCTTGGAATTTCCTCTTGTGGATATAATAGAAATTTAGTCTAGCTCTGAGTGTATGTTAATTTTTACTTTTACTTAAAAAATACATTTAAAAGTGATTTTAGGTTTCCTATGTGGTTAGTCTCCATTGTATAAAGTATGATTAATAGTTTACATATTAGACATGCTGCATTTATGTATTTATTTGATTAAATTATGGTATGAATGTAGCTTTGAAATATAAATTTGTCTGGATTTGTATAAAAGATGAACTATAACATTATTACATATATGCATATATAGTTTTATACACACATTTTTGTTACTGTTATACATATATAAAATCATACATGTCTTGTAATTTAATTTCACCTTGCTTTTGTATACTTTTATTTATAGAAGTTCTATAAACACTTGACTGCTTTAAACTAAAATAAAGTTAGAGAAATTCCAAGTTTTGTAAAATAACATCTGAATAGAAGAGCACTGGCAGTATATAAGCTAAAATGAAAATTAAAATCTTGGGGTTATGAGGTTAAGGGATGAATTTAATTTTTGTTGTGCTTTTAAAAACTTCCAAATTTTCTAGAATGAACATACAAATCTTTGAGATAAAATAAATGTAGCTTAACCTCTTTCTTAAAAAAAATTATTTTTGTGTAGAAGAACAGGGGAGCAAGCCAGAGGTACTGGAAAGGGGAATTTACCAGAGACAGAGTTGGGAGCAGAACAGAAGGATTGACTGAAAATACCCTGCTGAGGGGAGCAGCTGTGAGACTGGAGAGGTGGCTACTCTGTGAGTGTCAGCTCCCTGGCTGGGGATCCAACTCAGTCCCTGGGCACCACGGAGGCCCCATACTTAATCTCTTTGAAAGAAACATTTTAAACTTTTTGGTCTACCTTTTACTTGGGAAATATGTTTTTATTTTATTCATAAAGCAATAAATGTATTAGCATAAACTATTTGAACCCAAATTGCAAACTTCACTATGAAATAATTTTTAAATAAGTGCCTTTTAAATTTACTTATTTGTATTTATCCTGAGAACATAATTTTCTAACTCAGATCATACACAGAAATTAGGAAATTTAAACAAAAAAGAATATTTTTCTTTTAATAAAAAGATTACTTTTTATTTCAGAATACTTAAAATATCTGGGTTACAAATATATATATCAAATTTGCTAACATTAAAATATCTTTATGCTGTGAACTGAGCTAGTTCCAAATTACAAAAACCCATAAAAATCAGGAAGTTGTATGATAGATTCCAAAAGAAACATGGATTTTACCCTTGTTATGGTGGTGTTGCAATTAATTATCTTTTCTCTCTGTGTATTGTGTTGATGTATTGGTCTCCAAATGCCCACAGTTCTGTTTGCATTTCTCGTCATCTTACTTAACCAGTTGAACAAAGGCAGTACTCTTTTGAACCTAAAAGCATCTTGGGATCCTTAGGGTATTCATGTTCATTGGGATTGATTAAGGCATATGTTGCATTCTTTAGAGATTTTAAAATAAACTATTTTCTCCTACTAGTCATCTAGTTTAAATCACTATTCCGTGGTATACTTAATACTGGAAAAAGGCATCTGAGCAGTAAAACATGATAATTTTGAAACAATCATTAAACCTATAAATTGTTATTTTTCAACTCTGGTCATTTTTATAGAGGACCCTGATTGTACACTCCTGAATGCATACATCAATTTTGACATTTTCTTTGGTCTAATGATAATGTGACTTGTTAATAATTACTGTAGTAACTTCCAATTAGTGAGAATTGTGACTTAAGATTAGGCTCTTTCTAATTAGTACTTTGTAGATTTATATAATCAGAAAAATGGTGTTTGCTGGTCTTGAATTAAGGTGAGTTCCATTTGGCAATAGGTAGTTCATGAACACATGGAAAGACAGAGACTGACTCACACCCTTCTTGCCAGGTACAAGCCTTTTGTTAAAAGGAAACCCTTGCCCTGCTTTTGGGTAAGGGTGGGACGGTGGTGGCATTCTTCTTATCCAAGGCTTCTATTTCAGTTATTCTTTTTAGGAAAAAAGTATTTGAAAATGAGATGTTGAAATAAAAACTAGTCATGCAAGGCTCTAAATGATAGTTAATGTGGACGCAGTAAAGAGAAACTTGCGATTTTTTGGCTGTTACCCACTCTGTTATAAAGTTTTCATGGGATAGCGTTTTAGAATGTTAAAGTTGTAAAGAGGCTTAAGAGATCACTTTATCTAAATCCTTACATTAGAAATGATAGAACCGAGGGCTGGAATGGAAAGTAATTTAAATTCATATAAGTGGTTAATAGTCAAGACCAGCCCTACGTTTCATGATCCTCCTACTTTTCCAGTGTTTTAGTTCACTAACAGTGATCTCTCTTAATTATTGTGCCATCAGGAAGACAAATCTAGTCTGAGCGTTTTGCAGGAGTTGTGATTATGATTGAGCTAGAAGCTTGAAAATATAGTGATTTATTTTGTTTATTGGTAAAGTTTGACCCAAATTTATGCCAGACAAATATTTTAACTTCTTTCATCATTAATAAAGTAAGTGATGCCTTAATATAAGGATTCTAAAATTTGGCATGTAATTGCTTTTAAATAAGTGTCATTTGGAATAAAGAGCCTAAATGGATAATTGAAGAGCTGTTCCTACAAGTGAATATAGCTGTTGTAGAGTGTGGATTGAAGCACAAAAAGATCAGGGCACAATTGACTTTTGGCAGAACAATTAAAATGACCTTGTCCATTTTCATATATAGCAGGCTTTTGATTCATATCTTTGTACTCAATGTTGTTTTAACATTGATGAGATGAAAAAGAAAGACCAACTTAATTCCCAGCTGGGGCCACTGTGTGTATAACATTTGCATGCTCTCCCCATGTTTGTGTGGGTTTTTTCCAGGTCTTTCTATTGTCTTCCTTATCCTAAAGATGTGCATGTTAGCTTAACTGGCATGTCTGAACTAAATCACCTATGCATGAGTGATTGTGATGGATGTGGAGTGTGCCCAGTGATGATTAGTTCCTGTTTTATACCCCGAGGTACTGGGATAGGCTCTGCCACTCTTTTCTTCTTTTCTTTCTTTCTTTCTTTTTTTTTTTTAAAGATTTATTTATTTGTGCATACAGAACTGGGGTACAGGCCAGAGGCTCAGGGGCGGCGAGAGGCTTCACCAGAGACAGAGTGGGGAGCAGAACAGGCAGATTGACGAAGTACACTGCTGAGGGGAGCAGCGGGCGGGTCAGGAGAGGTCTACCATGCCATGTGGTCACCTCCGGGGCAGGCGGGAGTTGAACTCATGCGGAAGCAGCTTTAGATTCTCAGTGCTGTGCTTTAACCCGCTGCGCCACCAGGGAGGGCCTCTTCCTTTTTTTTTTTTAACAAAATATATTGTTTTACTTTTTGTAATAATTTATTATATATATTTTACATCATTGTTCATTTTTTAAATGTTGTTTGCTTTCTTTTCTTAGGTGTAGTCTCCATAGAATTCCCATCACCAATTCACCAATTCACCTGTGCACCATCACCACTGTCCCTGGTGCTCTTCCCTCCCTTGGCTGGATCTCTCCTGTCACACAATGTCCCTGATACATAGTTGTTTGTTTATTTTTGTTTGTTGTGTTTTTTTTTATTGTTATTATTTTTTTACCTGATGTCTCATTTGGTTCCTCTATGTTCTTCCTATAAGTGAAACCATACAGAAATAATTCAGAAGGAAAAACAAAATGTATTTTTTAATTACATTTTTTCTTACATCGTTGTAGTCCCCCTAGTTGCCTCGCTATGGTATCACCCATGAACCATCACCATATTCCCTGTGATCATCCCTACCCCTTTTCCCACCTCCCTCCACTTTGCTGCATGCTTTAATTCTATGGTTGGCTTTTTAGTTCTGACTTTTTCTTGACCTTTTGTTTGGTTTCTCTATATTTCACATGTGAGACCCTCAGATGTTTATCTGTTCCTTCTGATTTATGTTGGCTAGCATGATCCCTTTCAGCTCCATCCATGTTGCTGCAGATGGCATGAGTTTGTCTTTTTTGATCACCAGGTAGTTTTCCAATGCATAAATATACCATAGTTTTTTGATCCATTTGCCTATTTGGGGGCATTTGGATTGTTTCCCTACCTTGGCTATTGTAAAGAGTGCTGAAGTAAACATAGGCGTGCAGGTTTCCTTTTGAATTAGTGAGATTCTACCATTCTCTAAACTGTAGTAAGTGGTTGGAAAAGGAATGAATAAATACAAATGATATTAAAAATATTTGGGGTCTTTAGAAATTTGATTTTTTTTGAATAGAAATGTACAATTGAAACTTTTGCTTATATAAATTATTTTGGTATTGTTTTTCTCTTAAATAATTTTACTTAAAGTCACGTATTCCAAGAACCGTTTTACAGTGTTAAGAGAGTTATAAGTAGGAGTCACAATGTGGCATCGTAAAAGACATTTTTATGTCATTACTCTAGATGCTTTCTTGGCTTTTGCAGTGAAAGGACCAGGTATTGAGTGTATATTAATGTCTCTAGAATATTTTGGTTTCAAGTGTAATGATATCTGTATACTAAGTTACATCTATTTATGTTGAAATCTAGAGTCCTTTACTCAGAGGAGGATGAATTGAGATAGCAGGATGTGGATCAAATTTCTGGGTCTCCCTTTTTGTTTTTATTACAAGCTGTTTTTACAGTTGTTACTTTTGTCCTCTTACAAGAAAATTTATTCAACTTGTTTGAAATAAACAACAAAAAAATCATTTTCATATAGGCCAATTTGAGCTCTCTTAAGTTAAAAGTTTTATTTTTGTTCACCTTGACTCTGCTAATTGCCCTTAAATATTCCTTTAGAGAGAACTTCATCTGATCTGTGGTTTCCTTGGCAAATGATATCAGTGGAAACACTTGAATTTCAAATGCATGCTTTTTACATTTAAATTGCTGTTCTTTTCTGTAGGAGCTCATGAAAATCATCTGTAGTTCATAAGACTAGATGGACTGTTGCAGTGAAATTAGAGGCCATTAGAACTATTGGACTTATTTCCAGCTGAATTAGTTAACTGCCTGTTAAGGTTCAGAGCTTATTGACCAATAGTCATTTATTACTATGGCTATCATGACACAATGATTTCCATTAAATTTCAGAGTTTATGGAAATAAAAAAAGAGATCTTGCAAAGAAGGTGGTTAGTAGTTGCATTTAATTATTAGGATTAATTGGGCATTTAAATGTGGACATAAAAGTATGTTTTAAAAACAAGCATTTCTGTTTCATTGCTTTCAGTCAGTTTTGCTGAAGAGAATGAAGATTTTCTTGTTTCTTGAAAGTACTGCTTGTTCTCTTGTTTCATATAGTAGATACAATGAAATTGCTAAACCATGTCTTTAGAAGGAACTTATTAATATTACAGATTATTTAGTAGTTTAACATTTTCCATTAATAATGTTCAAGATAGCTTTGAAAATTATTGAAAAATAGTATAGTATATTAAATGTACTTGTCTGGGAGCTTAAAAATGATTTTTTTCCCAAGAATTTTTAGTGTAAGAAAATCAGAACCCGTATTTCCATTACTTTTTTATTTAATATGGTCACAATTTTGTCATTAACAAGGAACCTTTACATAAGATATTAATTAAATTAGGTTTTTTGCATAATTTTGAAACTTTAGTAGTTAAAAATGTATTGGAGGAGCTAGTTAAAAGAACACATTAAAAAATTAATGTTTCCTGAAAGAAAGGTAGAGAGAATGACAGATTAGGAAGTGTGGAATCTAGTTTTTCAGCTTTTGGGATTCTAGTCATTACATTAAAAATTGATGTGAGCTCTGAATATTCATCTCTAAGACCATTTGAAATGATAAGCTGCAGACTCAGACCTGCTTTTCTAGAAGTAAAAGACTCATTTGCAACTGACAGTCAGCATTCCTTTCAAATTTAAGATGGGTTTCTTAATTTGGTTTATAAATGTAGTTTCAGAAAGTTGATGAGACCAAGTTTATTTGCATTTTCTCTGGACAAGATAAATCTACTTCACTGATATTAGTTTGGGTAATTTTCCCCTAAGTGGCACTGCCTCTTTTTCAAAGCTCTCTAAGAGCATTATGGGTAAAACTTCCTAAGTTAAATTCATATCTATCTTGACTGGGAGAATCCTCAACAACATAAAAGATGCAAGTATGAATTTACTCTCTGGATTTCAGTGTCTAAGGAAAGGAAGGTGAGAGCTAAGAGTTAGAAAGCCATTAAATTCAAGCATTGAAAGTTTGGACATGGTCAGGATTGCAAATTTCAGAAAAGCAGAATGAGAGAAGGTGTTCTAATGGGATGGAATTCTCTATTTAGTAGTTACTGGTGGATAGATTATACATATGAATAAAAGAATGACCCTTGCCATTTTCCATTAATTTATTTGTTTTTTCATGCATTTAGTAATGCTTGGGTTATGTACTCAGTGTCAAACACCATCTAGATGAAAAGGCAGTGCTTCTGCATTTTAGGAGCTTTCAGGTTGTGAAACATTTTTGATGTTTCCATTGGAAACATGGAAAAACTGTCCCCTTATATGCCATTTTGAAGGGATGCTGCATACTAAATGAGTGGAGTCCTGACTTTAGAGTTACTTACAAGCTACTACCTTGGGTAAGTTAACTTTTATCATCCACGGCAATTCTTTAAGGGAGGATGTAATAATCAAACTTGAAGAATATTACGAGTCAGTAATATTACTTGTGCAAAAGTGTTTGTGACCTGCTAATATCAGTCCCATTTCTTTGCTTTTCTGTAACATTGCTAGTGATTCAGTGACATTTTGTATGAACTATGTCTTTTGGTGAACTGACTGGCTAATATAACCACCACTTATAGCATATTTTTTAAAAAAATAACATAATAGTTTATTTTTATATCATTTTGTGCCTTTTTCCATCTTAGATGTAATCCCCTTGGGTTCCCATTACCATATCACCCGAGTGCCATCACCACAGTCCAGTGCACTTCCCTCCCCCCTCTGTCTTTGATCCCATTCCCCACTCCACCCCCATCAAATGTCTCTGGTATATAGCTGTTCATCATTATTACTATTTTCTCCCCTGGTCCATTATACTCCTACTATGAGTAAAACTATCTGGTATTTTTCCTTTTCTTTCTGACTTATTTAACTAAGCATGATCTTTTCCATCTCCACCCATGTTGCTGCAAAAGGCATGTGCTTATTTTTTTGTTTGCTGAGTAATACCCCATTGTGTATATCTACCTCACCTTTTTAATCCAGTCATCTACTTTTGGACATTTGGGTTGTTTCCATGTCTTTCCGATTGTAAATAAAGCAGCAATAAACATGGGGTTGCAAGGGTCTTTTTGAATCAGTTCTTTGTGTCTTTTGAGTAGATAACTTAGAGTGGAATTGCTGGGTCACATGGAAGCTCCATGTTTAGTAGTTTGAGGAACCTCCAGACAATTTTCCATAGTGGTTGTACTCATTTGCATTCCCACCAACAGTGCGGGAGAGTTCCTTTTTCTCCACATTCTTGCCAACATTTGTTATTGTTAGTTGTTTTAAGATGTGCCATTTTTTACTGGGGTGAGGTGGTATCTCATTGTGGTTTTAAAATGCATCTCCCTTATTACAAGTGATGTTGAACATTTTTTTCATATACAGCATAATTTTTTTATTTTTTTTTTATTTATTAAAAAAATTTATTTTTACATCATTTTGCACATTTTTTTTTCCATCT
>NW_004567130.1:7986583-7987656 GCF_000260355.1 Condylura cristata | reverse complement strand
TAGGTATTTTATGGTTTCTGTACAGCATAATTTTTAATGAAAAAACTTAAAATACAACATAGATCCTTTAGAGGTTGGGAAAGAATCATATTCAATTTTTTTTTTTTTTAATTCTACATTAACTAGGGTGTAGGCCAGAGGTGCAGGGTAGGGAGATGAGAGATTTCATCAGAGACAGAGTAGGGAGCAGGAGAGTTAGATCTATTGAAATATACTGCTGTGGGGGGCAGTAGAGAGCAGTGGTGGGGGGCTGGACAGGAGAGGTCTGCTGCACCATGTGGGTCAGCTTCCTGTCTGGGGATTGAACTCCTGCTGCAGTGGCTGACAGTATCTTGATAGCATTGAGACTTAAGCCCTGCATCACCAGGGAGGTCCCTCATATCAATTTTTTACATGTATTGGTTCATATGTTGCTTTGAAACAATTGTTTACCTTTTAAATGTGCAACTTCTCCCTAAGTGAATCATATGCATTCAGAAGCTGGCAATAATTATTGCTTCTCTCATACCCTTGCAGTGTTACAGGGCATCCTCACTGTGAAATGGTTGCCTGACTATGGGTCCTCACCCCTGTGCTTAAAGGGGCTTATAATAAGACTCAACTGCATTCACACACAAAAAGGTTAATAAAGGGTTTATTTACAAAAGAAGGGGAATGAATCACTAAAGGAAAAAAGTTTAATGCTTCCTACCATTTCCACCGACCTGGAGCCCCAATAGCACTCTGAGAATCGGTGACAAGTCAAGAGACAAGCCACCAGCCAAGAGGCCAAGAGACGACCCCCCAAAGGCCCACATGTCTGGTTTCATATCAAACCTGGCTGCTTATCTCCACCCTCAGGTTCCAGCAGTCCTCCCTTTGGTGATGATATTTGTTGTCTGGAGTGGGAGTGGAGTCCACAAAACCTGTATCTGTAGAGTTCATTTAAAACATCCTTTCCCCTAACAGTAGCACTGTGAATACATTAATATACAATAGGTAGAGGAAATGTTCTTTTTAAAATTTCTAACTGAACATTTTTAGTTTTTATTTTTTAAAAAGATTTATTTATTTATTCGTACAGAACTGGGGTA
>NW_004567130.1:7966561-7985888 GCF_000260355.1 Condylura cristata | reverse complement strand
AATTGTGGCCAAGTAAATCAAGAATTTGTACTATTCACATAGTACTGTTCCTACTCTATATTATGTAATATTTCTGTTTAAAAGCTTTGTAGAAATGGTGTTTAAATGATGGGGAGGGACACCAATGTTTGCAGTTTGTGATTTTCAGAAGAGGTGTGTAATTGTATTATGGCTGTGCCAAAGGTACCTATCAGGCAGTACACCTGGATTATTATGATGCAACAGCTTCTAATAACTCAAAGAAGAACATACATGCGTTCTTTGGTTCTATTTTGATTATTTGGCTAATGGAGGGGCAGTTATCTATGAATGTTAAGCTTTTGTACAATTACCAAAATCTAAATTTAATAGTAGTTTATTGTTTATTTTTGGTGATTATGCTTGTTTTCAAATGATTTTGTGAAATGCAAATAATCTCACCGAATAGGTAGTTTTAAACTACCTATTGACATTAAAACTGAATACAATTTCTGAACATTTTTCTATTAAAATAATTTATTATATTTCTAGTTATATAGAAACTGCTATGCTATTCTGATGGCTTTGTGAAGGAAAATTCATTTGCCCTATCTCTGCCATTTCGTTTTTGGAATTGCTATCATAATTTCATAAGAATGCATCACCAAAAGGACTATTATGCTGATGAATGAAAATTTCTTGTGCCTCTTGGCAGGCACTAAGTAGGCTCTAAGTAAACTAAAATTCATTGACTCTTAGCAGGGCTATTAAGAAAATAAGTGCAAATTGTCAAGAGGAGAGAGATTTGTTCCTTAACATCATCACTTGACTCTTGAGTAAGAAATGTTAGACAAGAAAGAGACTGTTTCAATTTGTCATCCTCCTGAGACCTCAAGATGTTATCTGCAGTGCTGAAATAAACCATTCCTTCCCATAAGCTGAGAAAATGAGAAAATGGTTTATGCCCAGATTGGTCCATTTAGTTAGGAGGACAGTCACATAAATAACTTACCTAAGAAAACAAAAACAATGAAAATAAAGGGAAACCTAATAGACCCTTTCAGAATTAAAGTTGGTAAATGGCTTTTGCAAAGCAGAACTGAGTTTTTAGGACAATACCTGCTGGGCTAAGAGGAAGACATTGTGAACTTTAATCTCTCTTTTCCTTAATTTTTTCCATCTAAAAAATAAGAACCCCTTCTTTTTTGTTTCATAGGGGAAGCTAGATTAGCTCATGATTGAAAGAAAGTCATGTCATGAAAGGATTATAGAGATGTAATGAGAATGATAATGTAATTATTGGGCATGTGTCAGCAGTATGATGTAGTTATTTAGAAATGCTTTAGATCCTGGGATGTTCATAGGCAGATAAATAACATGCACGAATAGCATTTGTTGACATAATTTCTATTAATGTTATGTTTCTGGGACTTAGCTATTTGTCTTTAAGATATCTGTCTGAGACCACGCCAGATGTCAGACAGAGTCCAGCTCTGACTGGTCAGGGGTCCTTTTCCCAAAGGATGAGGTGGCCTCAGAGAAATGAGCAATTGAGGCAGACATTGACACTCTAGCTGGTACAAGTATCTCCTGCTGAAAACTCCAGCATTGTTCTTTATTTAAACAATTTCCAAACAGTGAGATTACATCAGTATAGGAATTGAAGCAAATCTTTAACAATTCATTTCCATGGCTACACTGAAACTTTTGTGGTTACATGTTATAAAGAAACTCCTTTGATAATAGAAAGAAAACCACCAAAAACAACCAGCATGCCCATTTTTTTTTTTTTTTAGCATGATCAATCATTCTGGTCAGCATCTCAAATAAAGCAACAAATCTTTAAGTCCTCCTTTCTTTCTCAGGTTAAATCTAGATTCAGATCTGTTTCTTTAAGTCTCTCCAAACTGTCCCAGGAGGAGACACATCGTGATCACTTTTAATTATGCTAAAGTTCTTTTCTAAGAAAATCATTGTCAATTGTTAAACATTTTTTGTAACCAGTTCTCAATGCCCAGTTAGAACACAAACAAAAGAGGGCCAGAAATCGCTTGATGGTCAAATACAATTGTTATTAGCGAAGAACAAGTACAAGGTAGTTGAGTGAGGACTGCTATGGAGGTGTCCCTTAGTATGTCTTCTTGGGAACCAGACAGCCTCCATCTTCTCGGGAGTTTCCCCCATTGCCCTGACATTATCAAAGGACAGCAAGGGTAGCATAGTCTACGTCAGGTATCTATCTGTACCTGTAGATATGGTGGAGTGGAAGAATCATTGGGATGAGTCATTTGACAGCATGAAAAGTGCGAGGTAGCTTGGTGTAGGTGAAAGAACATGGAAATTTGGCATCAGTCTACCCTGACTGAATTCTTGGCCACTAGTGGTATAATTTTAGCAAGTGTCTCAATTTAAGTCTTCTCATTTAAAAAATTTGGATAATAATGCCTAACTTTCTGAAGTTATTATGGGAACTACATGAATGATCTCACGCTATTCTTCCCCCATGTCGTAGCCTTCTGTAGCTTCTAGTCTCCCTGCAGTTGGCTTCTTACTTACTCTTCATTCTCAGCTTAAATGGTGTCTTTTCTGCATTCTTTTAAGTAAGATCTCTCCCAATCAGCTATTGTTTTTTATAGTACATGTGTTATTGGTGGTACTTTCACTATTTATTTTTGCTATTTGTTTACTGCTTATCTTTTGCACCAGACCTGTGCTTGAGGAGGGAAGAGACAATGTCTGTCTTTGCGTTTCACTGACATAGTGCCAAGCACATAGCTGTCATACAAGTTTTTATTTAAGGGATGAGTGAATGAATGTAAAGCATCTGTGAGTGTACTGGTAAATTAGGAGTAGTTATTATTAACAGTAGTTATTATGGTTATTGCTAGTAATTGTGCATCTGCTTATAGATATAGGTCTCTATTCTGTCTGTTCCTGCCTTGGAGCTCCAGGAGGGAGTAATGAACCCCTATATATTTGCCTCTCCACTGGTTGTTAGAGCCAAGTAGAAAATGGTTCCTTTCCTCTAGTTAAACATACAATAGCTTACTATTATTCACCATAGTTATATTCTGTATAGTTATATTCTGTAAAACGGAGCAAATGCTGACTTAGCCAATACTAAACCAGTGCTTCTAGGGGAAATGCAGTTAGGTTCCTTCAAGCCACCGGTCACTACATTTTTGTCAACTGATCAACACATAATCTTGTTTTAATGTGTGCTTCTGTTTCAGTATATCTGAGTTAATATATGTGGGTTGATTTATTACCATTTAACTCATTGCCAACAACATTAAATTCATGCTTGAATGACACTTATCTCACATATTTTCTCTGTAAGGCACATCACAGCCTTCTTGCCCTTAGGAATTCTTCAGCATTTAAAGTAGTGAAATCAGTAATGGAAAGGATACTTGTTTACATATCTGAACTGAAACAAGAAGTGTTAGTTTTTTTGACCTCAGCCAGGAACATATGAATTGAGCTACATACTTTCGCTGCTCTGTACACACCCTTGATTGAATGTGAAAAAGTACCATAAGTACTGATTTTGGGGGGGTTACACAGAATTTTACTAAGTAGTATATTTAAATACTACTCTCTGTGAATAATGAGATCAACTATATGTGCTGCTATTCATTATTTATATTTAATCTGATATCTACTTTTTGCCTTTAAATAATACATATTTATATAAATACAGCTTTGTATAAACAACCCTTTTATTTCACAGTAGTTTTTGTTTCATACAAAACATATTTTCATTTCTGTATATTCTTCTCATTTTACTCTGGGACTTGCAGCAGGTATTATGTGCACTTTTCATTGAGATGCCCAAGGCAACACTGGGCATTTTAAAAACTCACCTTTAATTAAAACCTTCCACAGTGCTCACAACTCTTTTAATCACCGTAGATTTATCCTTTGACTTTATTTGGGCTGTAGTTTGACCCAGTTTGAAGAAATTGGTAATTTTGTATGAAGGTCTTTGTTTTCTAGCTGTTAAGTTTTCATAGTTTTTTTTGTATAGTGGATATAATAATGAAAAAAAGAGCATGAAGGGACGGTAGGGAAAATAGAAAGGAAGAAATCTTTCTCTGAGTCTTTGCAGATTGGCTCTCTGGAGACTTCTTTATTGCTTAGGTCATTGACAGGCCTGCTTTTGCCTCCATTTCCTGTTTGCATTGAGCCTAGAAATTAGTCAAAAATGAAATTTTAGGGCCTAATCAGGTCTTCTGAGTATTATCCTGCTTGGAGCATGAGCATGGCTTTCTAAATTTCCCAGCATAACTGGGAACTAATGTCACAAAAATTCTCCGCTCAGATTTTTCCTGCCATATTTTCTGGGTGGTGTTGTATTCCAGTCTCTGGTCTCGGTTGACTGGGGTTGTTTATTTGCATTAAAATATTTTTTTAAATGCCTGCTACTACCCTGCCCTGAAAGTTTCAGTTTTGGCAAAACAAAGGCATGTAACTTGTACCAGTCACTTAGGTAGCGTTCAGGTGAGACCAGAGACTTATTTGAGAATAAGGTCAGTTCTGATTTCTGCTTCCGACACTGGGAATGTGGGCTGCTGGTTTCAAGATTGTCCCCAAGATGAGGAGGAGGAGATAGCAGGTTAAGTTAAAATGTCAGAAATCTTTCCTGTGAGAAGTTGCCTTTTTTGGTTGTTTCCTTGTTAAGTATAAACCTGTGACAGAGTTTCAAAATTCTGGCAAAGTTGCTCCTGACAATAATTCTGGATTTTTTTCAGTGTTTCTTTAGAGAGCTAGACCCCTGAAACTACCTGCTCTGTGATTTTTTTTGCTTTGGGCTTTTCTTGTCTAATTCCTTATCATAAATGTTTTCTTCTAAACGTTTTAAGTATATTTTTTTTACATATAGATTTGTAGTCTAATTTATATGGAGTGCAAAACATGAGTAAAGGATAATTTATTTTTTTTGCACATGTTCAAATATTCCAACATCGCTTGTTGAACAGGATTTTCTTTGTTAACTCCCTTTCCAAATTTTACACAAAAAAGTCAATAGTTGGTATGTAAGCACCTCTACTTCTGGACTCAGTTCTGTTTTCATGATACGTCTATCCCTTCACCAACATTATACCATGTTGATTACTATAATTTTAGAGGAAATTTAAAAATTGGATTCTTTGAGACCTTCAATGTTCTTTTTCTAATTGATTTGGCTATTTTAGATTAGTTCTGAGAGCATTTGGTGTGTTGTAAGTTGAGATTCATATACCTCTTTATGAATCACCCTAATGAGCTCCCTCCTATACCCGATCTTCCTGACATTTCTACCTCTTTGGCTGATGTCTTTTTTTCCCGCGATCTAGCCAAAACTAAAGCCTTGTTTTCCCTGCTCAGCAGTGTACATTCTGTAATTATATATTTTTGAGGCATTAAGCATTAAAGGGCAGAAAAAAACATTGGCTCATATCATGTACTCTTGGAAAGTACATGATGTCATCTGAAAAAACAGTTCCCTTCCTTAGAACTTTAGATGTTTGCCCAGCAACTGCTGCTGTTGCCATTCTTGCACTGCTGGCTTGCAAGAATGGGTGTGAATTGGAAAATAATAGAAAGAGGGTTTAAACAGGAGTTTCTCTATTCTTTCTGACTCTTAGGAATTCTCTTGTTTGCTTTCCTGACAAGAAGAAAACTTTTCTTGGAGTGCCTTCAGTCTGCATCCAATGGATAGTTCATTCTCATTTTGAACAGTCTTTGACTACAAACTGTGCAATAACCAGATTATAGGGATAAACAAAACAGAACAGGAAACCCACTGCTGGTCTGGTACTACTTTTTTTTTTTTTTTAAGATTTATTTTTATTTATTTATACATATAAGAACTGGGTGAAGCCCAGAGATTTGTGTGGAGGGTTGAGAGGAATCACTAGAGACAGATTGGGGAGCAGAATAAGTGGATCTACTGAAATATGCTGCTGGGGGGACTGAGTTCATGTTGCAGTGGTGGCAGCTTGGTAGTCCTGAGACTTAACCTTGGTTCCATCAGGGAGGCCCCTGGTACTACTTTGAATTCTGACTTCCTTCCTCAGTTCATCCTCTATTTACTGATCAGAGTCCACAGAAAATGGTTCCATGAATTCTTTCCAGGGTGCAGTTGTATTCAGCAGTAAAGACTGGATATTTACTTGCTTTCTTGCCTAGAAATGGAACTCTTTTTATTTTTAAGAGATATAAAGTCTGTTGTTATATTTTTGTGATGGTCCATATTGACTGGCAAATATTTGTCTTTTTCTTGTTTTTCATTGTGATGTGCGGTACCCTGACACACATGTGCCAGAAAAATTATTTCACATAGGAAGGGGAGAGAAGTAGATTGGAAAGTGTATTGTTTAGAAAAATGTATTGAAATATGTGCAAGTGTTTTTTTTGGCATAGATTCTTGTCTTTTGGCCCTGCTCGTACTTGATGCTCATGTCACCCTGTTTATATCTGTCTATACAATATATATTATTTTTTGAAGACTCTTTCTGCTAGCTAGAAATTGAAACAATTAACAAAGGTAGAGGTTGTTGTTGGCTTAAGTAAATTGTTCTCAAACATAGCTTTTCTAAACACTTAAAGTCAGAAAAGAGAGGCTATTTTAGAATAGGATTAGGGCTATAAGCATGGTAGCAGAGGACTTTTGTATTTTCTTTTTTGAAAGATTGTGCAAACTTTTAATTCTCTTCTGTGATTTTCATATAAAAATAATTACTGACATAAGAACTAATGTTTTAACATAAAGCATGGTACATTATATTCTGTGGTCCAGGATTTTGGTAGCAGAAAACATTTTATCTGTGTCAGAACAGAGGTTAATGGGGAATTCCCTTTATATTTTTGCTCATTTTGCTGTGAATCTAGAATTGCTCTAAAAATAAAGTTTATTAATTAAATTTTGTCTCCCAGAAACTTCAGATAATTTGACGTTGTTAGGAGAGGTGTTCTCTTCTATGACTTTGCCTTTTTCATTATACAATGCTGTGGACACTATTGGGGCACAAAATGAATCATTCTGTACCCACCTGGGTTTCTTCTAGGCTGGTAGATGAACAAGATAAGAGATAAAAATGAAAAGATAAGAGAAAAAAATGAAAAGAAGTTTAATACTAACATGTATTCCTTCTCTATACATGGTACACAGTATGACTGAGAAATTTAATTATGATGAACTTCAGACTCTATCTTAAATAGCTTAGTTAATAACAATGAAGTTTTGCAAAAGGGGAGGAGGATGTCAGAGAGTTTACCAGGGAAGGGACAGTAAACAAAGGTATGCAGATTTAAATTCTCAGGCTTCTCTTTGAAACAGAGATAAGGAAATTAGGTCTTCCTTAAAGAGATTAGGTTATTGAAAAGCAAACTCCACCTAACCTTCAGTTTCTTCCACAAAATCAACTTTTTGCTAAGAAGATGTATTTTGGATGGCATATTTTTGCTTCCTCCAATTCCCGTTTGGATTGTTATTTGATAAGAAATGCAAGAGTCAATAGATCAGAAAGATCAAGGAGTGAATCACTAATGGAGTTTTAGCTCTTGAGGAAAACCATGTGGAACCCCTAATCCCAATATATATAGCATTTATGACAATAGTTTCTGATAAACTGCTTTATGGAGGAAGTGGTTTCTTATTAATGTAGTATAGTTTGGGTATTGCTACATTGTGGCAAGCAAGAAGGGAAGCATTTTTTTCCCCCCATCAGTGAGAATTTGCACATTGTTGGCTTCAATTTTTTTTCTAGTCAACTATTCTCTTTGCCCACTTTTTTTTTTTTTCCAGTTTTCTTCTAGTCTTAACCATATTCCCCAGGACCAGGGTTATGTGTGTGAAGTTACATATACTCTGGTTTGCAAGGTAGGGGGAGGGTTGAATCTCATGCTGAAACCAAGTGATTTTTTGTAAAATATTCCAGAAACACCCTGGTTTTCTTCTTCACATTACTTTACATACCTCCTATGCTACACCCACAGAGGAAAGGCACAGATATAAAACGTTCTGCTTAGGAGACTTAAACTTTTTTATTGTTAATTTTTAAAGTTTAGAAGAGAAAGTTCAGGTAATGGTACACGTTTTATAATCTTATATAAGTTTAATATTGGGAATCCCTCTAATATTTGAAATAACATCCTTTTAGTTATTTAATGCCTTTTAGTCATATCATCTTTAATTTCTTATCAATTCTTAATTTCTTTTTAACACATGATTACCCCCAAAATATGTTACTTAACACTTTTGATGTAACTATTTAAAAATTAATTTTGGGAAAAGAAATAGTTGATATAATATAGAACAATCATAATTAAGTACAGGTTTCTTTAAGAAGTCAGTTTTAAACTATCAAAAACTAATATTGGCAAGAAAAACAAGTCACAGCTGCTGATTTAGTTAAAACATGTTTGGGCTTCTAACTCTGGATTGGAAACTTAATAATAATGGTGTCTCTAAAATAGCCTCCAATCTCTGACACATGCTTTTAACAAACAAGACAGGACTAGTGAAAAATAGAAGTGTAGCTTTCTAGAGAGAGGAGAATGATTATTCCCAACTGAGCAGGTAAAGTGCATCACTACGTGAAGAATGTGTTTTTTCCTGATATCATGGTTTTATTTATTTTCAGTTTTTGATACGCACATTGATATGAAGTATCAGCAAATAAAAACTAGAGAAAATTCACTTGAAAATGTCAGAAAAGAAAAGAAGCATCACAAATTACATTTCAGGTAAAAAATATGTTTTCGCCAACAAACAAGCAAGCATTGGCTGAGAAGCTTGCTTATGTCTCCTTTTGTTTCTCTTTGATTTAAAGCCTCATGCTTGTGATCTAATTAACATTGAACTGAGTTGCTAGTAAGTACAGTGGCCTGTTTGGTTCAGTAAAAATGGAATTTATATGAAAGGTTAACGGGATGAATTTTCCCTTCATCCATTAATTAAAAATTGTTCTATAATCAACGGTTGCTAATGGAATAGGGATTAAATATTCATGTTCATAAATTTTCTGTGTCATTTGTGATTTTCCTTAGTTTCTGCCTCCATAAGTTGAATTTTGCAAGTATAAGAATACCCAGACAAAAAGCTTGATTTAGAGGTTAATTGCACACCATTAATTCTTTTGTTGAAGATGTAGTATAGTACAGTGAGAAGAGAGTTTGGCAGTAAGTTCATCTCTTGTAGCTGTGTGATTTTTGGCAAGTTATATAACTATCTCTTTTTTTGCAATAGTTGATATCATAAGAACTTCTTAAAGGGTATTGTGAGACTTACTGATAAGTTGTAGAAAGCACCTATCTTTCCATAATTGGACACAGAATTGTGTGGTTCAACAAATGATAGCTAGAAAAGGTTTTGAAAACTTAAATGCCCACATACATGCAGTGAAATTTATGGTAAGCTGTAGAGGCAGGACAAATATGGTAAGACTGAACTCTTGTGAACTTTAAAATAGGGGTCAGATCATCTTTTTTATTAATTTTTGAAGTTATTATATATATTATATATTTTACACATTATTCCTATTTGTACAGTATACCCTTTCTCTTCTCAGGTGTAGTCCGGATAAAATTCCCACCACCAATTCACTGTACACTATCACTGTAATCTTTTTTATTCTTCCTTTTCCTGTTTTGATCCTTCTTGCTCTCCTTCCCCTGAAGAGTGTCTTTGATTAATAGTTGCCTATTTTGTTTTTTTTAATTGATTGTTTTTTCCCTCCTGATACCTACTCCTGTAGTAATTCTTATAACCAGTATTAGGATGAAGCCTCCAAGAGTAAGGACTGATTTATATCTAAATATGTTTTTTATTCATATTTACAAAAATTAGTTTTTGGCTATTTTCTGCCATCTCTTCTTTACACCAATGCCTATCCAATCAACTGCCAAAGTTGAAATATTTTTATTTTTATTCTTATTTTGTATTAATGAGATACCATTATTTTACATCCTTGCTTGTTTTTTGACAAGAGGTTTTCCCCCCTCAATTACAGTCACTGAAACAATTTTTAAAAACAATTTTGGCTAAAAATTTTCTCTTTAAGAAAGAAAAATACCGGATGGTTTCACTCATAGCAGGAGTATAATGGACCAGGCGAGAAAATAATGAACAACCATATACCAGAGACATTTTGTGGGGGTGGAGTGGGGAATGGGATCAAAAACGGGGGGGGGGGAGGGAAATGCACGGGATTATGGTGATGGCACATGGGTGACTTGGTAATGGGAAACCCGCGGGGATTACAATTGAGATGGAAAAAAAAATGTACAAAAAAAGTACAAAATGATGTAAAAATAAACTTGTAAAATTAAAAAAAATAATAAAAAAATTTCTCTTTAAAAATAATTTTGTTTAACATGCCTTTTGCAGCAATATGGATAGAGCTGGAAAAGATCATGCTTAGTGAAATAAGCCAGAAAGAAAAGGAAAAATACTCAATGGTTTCACTCATAGCAGGGGTATAAAGGACCAGGGGAGAAAATAATAATAATAATAATAATGAACAATAGTATACCAAAGACATTTTATGGGCGTGGAGAGGGGAATGGGATCAAAAACAATGGGGGTAGAGAAGTGCACTGGACTGTGGTGATGGCACATGGGTGATTTGGTGGTGGGAAGCCCACGGGGACTACAACTGAGATGGAAAAACAAACTATTGTTATTAAAACATATATATATATATATATATATATATATATAATTTAAAAAATTGAAAAAGAATTTTGTTTAAAATTTTTCTTGTATCTCATTTTATAATCTTTTAAAATGAAGATACCAAATATAAGTTCACTATTTCTTTAATGACTCAAGGTGATCATTAATTTTTGTTTTCTGCCTAATTTTTGTCTTCCCCTCAGTTTAGCATAGGTAATTTCAAATATGTATGCTGGTTTGAAGCAGATATATTTATAATAAAGCAGATGCCAAATTGAGAGTTAACATTAGTGAGAAATTCACTTTCTGGTCAATATAAAAATCCAATTTTTATTTTACTGGTCAGTTTTTAAAAATCACCTACTTAGTGTTTTTTTATTTCACATGTAATATCAACCAGCAATCTTTATCACAGTGCTCTTCCTCTCCATGAGTGGAAATGGGACATGGCAGTTTGGGGCATTAAGTGCCTTGGCGGCAGTCAGACAACTAGGACAGGATTTCAGTGTCAGCCTTGTGAGTCCTTTCTCTTCTGCTGGTGTCTTTTGACTAAGGCACCCAACTGCAGTTCAGAAATTTTATGGTAGTTAATTTTTTTGGTATATTTCATTTCCCAATTTAGGTTTGTGTTTGAAGATTTATTGTTAAAGAACTCTAGAACTTCATTGTCCCATCTAGTTACAAATAGCCACTTGTGTCTATTTCTACTTAAAGTAACTAAATGAAATAAACCAAAGTTTAGTTTCTCAGTCACACTTTGTTTCAAGTGTTCAGTGGCCCCCTGTGAACGAGGCTACCAATAGTAGACAGTCCAGAAAACAGCCCATTCATTACAGACTAATTCTATTAATTTTATTCTTATTTTAAGTGAAACATATCACAAAGTACGTAACAAGAATAATTTGTATTTGTATATCCTTACAGACATCTATTTGATAGAAGACAGTGAAAACTTACTTGGACATGTGTCCTGTGCATTCAGTTTGAGTCAGTGAAGTCAGTGAAGTAGTAATAAGGTATATAGTTTATAACATATGAGAAATTTTATAGTAGGTAATATGTGTATATTTACATTTTGCTCCTATTGTTATTTTAAGTAACATAAGCTGCTAGTTTCTCTAATAATTCATTCCTAAAAAAGTATGTTGTCAAATATTTTCAATATGAGAACATCTATCAAATAATGTAAAATGTCAAACTTGCAAATATTTAACGGATTGACATGATCAAATGTAGGAAATATTCCTAGATAACTGAAAAAAAAAACACTTTGAATAATGCTTTCCTTTCAGTATCATTTCTTATGTATTCTCTAATTTTATCCTTTCCATCACAGTTGATTATCATTTAGTTCTGTGTATGTTTGATGATCTTAAAGGTTTTCTGAGTTTGGTACCCTATAATCATTTTTATTTTTGACCCAGTTGTATTGAATTATAGGTTAATGCTACTGCTTTCTAAAACTAGAATTGGCATTTCTATTTTCTCCCTTTCTACTAATTTCTAAATAAGGGAAAAATTCAGTAAAATAGTTATGCAATTTATCAACATTTTTGAAAAAGATGCTGATGAAATGGTAGCAGGTGGTATGATTCATGAGCAAACATGCCACCATGTTGTAGTTTGCAATATTTACTGTTCAGAAAAATTCAAATTCAACTGAAAACCAGGTTAGAAACATTAAAGTGTAACATTTGAAAGTACAGATTAAGTTGAAGGCCAAATATTTGTGAATGCTTTGAACTTAGTAATAGATTATATATTGTATATAAGTAATCCAATTTTAGATAACATTACATATTCTAAATATTATACATGTTATTTACATATTACATCACATATGCAATGTACATATATTTGATGTTATAAATATATGCATTTATTTATGAAGAGAATAGTTTGTCTCATCACTCATTCTCACCAATGGAGTAGGATATTATATCATTGGGCTCACTGATGTTTGAGACTTGTGAACGAGGAAGGGGGTATATTGAAGGTGAAGACTTCAAGGTCTGGTTCATTGCTACCATGGATACATGTTTTTTAATCTCAGGTGTTTGTTTTTTTTTTTTTAATGCTGTTTTAGTCTTTTTGTACTTCTATAAAAAATACTATAGACAGGATGGCTTAAATAACAAACTTTGTACAGTTTAGGGGGGAGTCCAAAATGAAGGTGCCAGCATATTAGGTATCTGGTAAGGCCCCTTCCTGGTTCATGGATGGCTTCTTCTTGCTGTGTCCTCACTTAGTGGAAGGAGCAAGAGATCTCTCTGGTATGTTCTAACCACCTCTGAAAGCCCTACCTCCAAATATTATTACACTGAAAATTAGGTTTTGGAGGGACACAAAGTTTCAGTGTATGGCAAACTCTCTAAGATGACAAGAATGGCCACTTAACGAAGAGCAAATACTTGTATTTTTAACAACAGAGCATAAATATATTTCTATTACTGCTGAAATATTAGAAACCCTTACTACTAGTAAGTGGTTACTGTAGGTAGTATTCATGACATTTATAGCTTCTTATATTCTTGTCCTCTAGTTTTTTAGTACCTTGAAAAGACCAGTCTTGTCTCTTTTATTTGTGGTATACATCAGAGTACCTAGCACTGTAGATTTTTAAGAAATGTTAGTAGAAGAAGGAATGAAAGTTTGTTCTTATAACCCAGTTGTTTTTATAAGTTACTTAGTTGCATGTATGAACTGTGGATTCTTTGTGGAAAAACAACAAAAAAATAAATAACTGCAATGCTTGAGATTTAGGCATTCCACCTTTAGCCTGGTGTATTAACTAGCTTCCTCTTCATTTGTCTTTTTGTCTAATGCTTCAGAATAAAGCTATTATTTTAAGGGTGTAGATGCTCACAAGAGTCAGTTCATGTTTCCCTTCCTTTTCCTTATGCTACATAATAAATGACCAGAATGTGTGTGTTGGTAGGCAGGGGGAATGGTTGTATTATCTGAGGTTGGTTGGGCAGCAGGTGTTCAATGCTGCTTCATAGCCCCATGTTTCCTTGACATATACTGCCACTGTTCAACTAAAAGTGATCAAAATTTGTCCCTTTTCCCAGATGTAGCAGCTTCTTATGAAATCTGGTATAGTGAATAAGGGAAAAAATAATAGCAGTCATCAGTTGTAGAGCAGCAGATTGGTTACAGCAGATTCACATCAGTTTTGTTGAAGCTGTGATATATAACTGTTCATTTTATCACATCTTGACCTTTGCCTTTGGAAGAGGCTGGTAGGGGATCCTGCGAGCAGCTGCTCCATCTCCCTGATAATACCAGTTTTTTTAAGTCAGATGGTGGTTCAGAGTCCTAGAGCACTGAGATTCCCTGTTGCCAATGATTTCTATGGAGTAAGGAGGAGAGGAGTGAATGAAGCAGTGATAGGAACTGAATAGTTACATTACACAGAATAATAAAATACTTATTGGATTCTGCTAATGTGGTTAGTAATTATGTGTTCTTGATATGATTCTTTTTTCACTAACTAATGAAATGAAGCTACTGATATAGCTTATTGAACACTTTGTCAGGCACTATGCTGATTTTTATTCTAGCACTACAACTCATAATCTAGGTTTTATTATCATCACCTTGAACTCCATAGTGGCATATCTCATACAAATGTATAGAGAACTAATTTGCATTCAGTAGTTATTTGCATTCACAATGAAAACTGTATGGAAAAAAGATGGGAGAACCCCATTCTGAGTTTGGAACAGGGGTTTTTCCAAGTTTGACTCATTTTATTTTGACAGGTACACAATTCTAAGCTTTCAATTGAGAAAAGTCTTATAAAGTTGAGTTGGGGATTCTGGAAGGGCATAAAAGTGAAACAGGGAGACCTTTGAGCATTCTCTTTCCTACCTCTTCAAAATCTTCTGAAGAATGCAAGGCGATATTGCTGGTGACATGATTGAGTCATATTTGTTCTCACCTAATTTCTGAGTGTCCTAAAAAACAAACTGTGTACACTGTTTTGGAGAGGCTGTACAGATTGGACCCCACAATTTGCATTTACCAGTGTTCTTTGCTTACCTACTAAAGAATAAATTATAATTTTCAGGGATTTTGTTTGGCAGACAGAGTATCAAAATTCTGAAGCTAATTTTCTTTTTTCCCATTTTATTGATATATAGTTGACATACAGCATTGTATAAGTTAAAAGTGTACAGAACGATTTTACTTGCATGGGTATAAAATGATACCACAATAGATTTTTGTGTCACCAAATGCACACCTGAAATCAATAACTATAGATACTTTTCTGTGTCTCTATAAATAACAATTATAGTTTATAGGCATTTGGCACATACATTGTTAGTTTAGCTTTAATACACTATCTCAGCATTATGTAAATTATAGTCCTTTTTAGATGGAATGTGGTATATATTGCCTCTTGGATTATGGAAATCACCCAAAATGTGAAATGAAAAGGATAGTGAAAAATGCCTACGTATTTCACTTTAAAGATGAAAACAGTGGCTGATTTCAGTGAAAAAAAAAAGTGATCTTATGAATTAGTAATGAAAGTGAATTTACAGGTTATTGTCTTACTGGGGTCTCAGTTTTAACGGCTTCTGATAGTTTGAAATAATAGAAAACTGAACAGCCTATAATAATTTGAGTATTCATTTTGTTTATGGATTTTTTTTTAAAGATTTATTTATTCGTGCATACAGAACTGGGGTACAGGCAAGAGGCTCAGGGGCGGCGAGAGGCTTCAACCAGAGACAGAATGGGGAGCAGAACAGACTGACTGAGAAGTCCACTGCTGATAGGAGTAGTGAGCAAGTCAGGAGAGGTCTGCCCAGCCATGTGGTCTCCTCCCGGGCAGGCAGTGATCCAACTCATGCGGAAGTGGTTTAAGATTCTTTGTGCTGTGCTTTAACCCACTGCGCCACCAGGGAGGGCCTATGGATTGTTTCTTAATGGAGACACTGAATAGTATTACTTATCTTAAATTACCTCAAAGGTAGTTATAAGAATAAAGTAAGATAAGGTAAGTAAGTATGTTTTATAAACATGAAAGTTGCTCTCTTGTTCTCTTTGTGTGCCATATAAAAATCATACAATTATGTATTATGTCTTCTGAGTAGTAGTTTTATTAGTTGTTTGAAACTTCATTTTCATCCCATGTATATAACTTGTGGTATTTCCAAAGTATATTGGACTAAAAAAGTTAGATTTGGGCTAAAATATATAGTATTTTAAGAATATTTAAGCCGAAAAGGAGGACAGATACTTTAGAAGCAAGTATCATAGTAGTAACGAATGAACTAGTAATACCACTTTTTTGTATTATTTTATCAGGTACAAAATCTTTTACTGGTTACATAAAATTGTTCATTTACTTGTCTTTTTTTTTTTTAACTCTATATGCTTGAAAACAAACTGCATGTTCTCAAGACTATTCTAAAATTTAGTTATTTTATTAATTTCCTGCCCTTTTCTGCAGTTAGCTGGAAGGAGGTATGTTTTATTTTAGTCACAGCTGACAATACTAACTTTTAAATTAATCAAATTAAAGAATTCAAAGAACAACTCTCTTATTTTGTTTCTAAGTAAAGAATACATATTTTAGATAACAACTTAAATATTATAACTGAAAAACCTCATTAAATGTACTCATGTTTTTTTACTCATCAATAAAATAATCTCAATAATAATCACACATAGATTTTTCCTTTGTATCAAGGGAGAAATACAAAATAAATACAATTTGAATGATTCACATTTATCTTGTACTGTGCTGGATATTTTGGTGAGATATAAAGAAATCCCCAAATCCCTATCTTTAGGAACTTATGCTACCAAAGGCGGGATAAAAGTATTTCAGATACCACCAAAAACACTATTAAAAGTAACTTGTGGCCCTCCCTGGTGGCGCAGCGGGTTAAAGCACAGCACTGAGAATCTAAAGCCACTTCCGCATGAGTTCGATTCCTGCCTGCCCCAGAGGTGACCACATGGTGTGGCAGACCTCTCCTGACCCCCCTGCCGCCCCCGCTGCTCCCCTCAGCAGTGTACTTCGTCTATCTGCGTGTTCTGTTCCCCACTCTGTCTCTGGTGAAGCCTCTCACCGCCTCTGGCCTGTACCCCAGTTCTGTATGCACAAATAAATCTGTCTTTAAAAAAAAAAAAGTAACTTGTATTAATGCCAAAGAATGTGATTGAAAAATTACATACCCTAGAAGTATAAAAAGTCTTAAATATAATTTGTCTGGAAGATGTGTGCTTACATTTTTTTTTTTTATGTTGGAGGAAACCAAGTAGGATTACAAACTGTTTATTAAATTTTTGAGCCAAGTTCGATTCAATCTTAGTTCTGTTCACCTGTTATTTTAATAAGGAATAATCATCACTCTATTGGAGCACAGTGTATAATACTGTATGTATACAGCAAAATGTGCATTGTTCATTCTTTATTTCCAGGCATACTTCCGACAGGGTGTTGCCCTCCAGTACCTTGGACGTCATGCCGATGCCTTAGCGGCCTTTGCATCTGGTTTGGCTCAGGACCCAAAAAGTCTCCAACTTCTGGTGGGGATGATAGAAGCTGCCATGAAGTCTCCCATGAGAGGTAAATATAATGAAGTCTTTGGTCCAGCAGTAAAGTACAACATTTCTAGCTTTTGAAGATTTTAGACACAGACTTTGAGAATTGATTATTAAATTAAATAGCTAAGGGTGGCTATTTTAGACAATAAAAGATCAAGAATCACTGTGAGTAACCAACATTAATCAGGGAGAATTGAACAGAAAGAAGGCCAATGGCATGAAAGTTTATGAAGTAAGATTATATTTTTCAATGTTTCATTAATGAACCAATTACGGGTGAATGAACCACTCCACTGGGTTTTGGGATTATCTAAAGAATTCTTAATTTTTTGTTGTTGTGATAAGATTCTGTACTGCTAAATCACATTTCTAGGAATAAATTGCTTTGCTTAGTTGGACCAGTATTCTATCTGGAAATAATCAAATAAGACAAAACATTTGACACTTTAATATTTTATAAGAGTAAATGGTTCTAACTGTGTATTGTCCCTAACTTTTTTCTAAAGATTTATTATTTATTCATACAGAACTGGGATACAGGTCAGAGTCACAGGACAGTGAGGGGCTTCACCAAAGACAGAGAAGGGAACAGAAAGGGCAGATTGATGAGGGGAGCAGCGGGTGGGTCAGGAGAGGTCTGCCGAGCCATGTAGCTCACCTCTCAGGCCAGGGATGGAATTCGGACAGCTTGTAGTGCTGAGTCCTTACCCATTGCGCCACCAGGGAGGGCCCTGTCCCTAACAATTTTTAGAAGAGCAATTCAAAAAGATTATGTAGCAGTAAAAAGAAAGAAATAGAAACTAGTTTACATGGTTTTCTCCTGTTATTACTTATATTTTATACCAGCTGATACTCTGGTAAAACAGTGGATTGAAAATAGTACCAAGGGAATTGGAGGAGTTCTAAGACCCAAAACTGATCGACTTCACTTTATAGAGCATTGATTTCTGAGGAATGAGCTCTTGGGAATATTGAGTTGAAAGTTTACATCAATTGTCATCTTTGCAGAGTATAGGTCTAAAAGGCAGACTGATGGCAAATAGTAAACAGTTTCATATTAATTAGGTTATACCCAGAAGAACTCTATTTTTAGTCTCTGAAATAGTATGTTTTTAATGAACCTAAAAATTTGATGGCAGTATTATCAGATGTTTAGTTTTGAAAATGTTTGCAGCATTACATAATCTTAATAAACTAGTTAGTAAAGTACTTGGTGCAACATATATACTAAGTAAAAGTCTGATGAGCTAAATTGTTCTCAAAGTCTCTGTGCAATTCAGAACTGTAAAAAAATATTTTCCTGAAAGTCAGTTTTCATGTTTTAGAAAAAAGTAGTAAGAAAATCTCTCTTACTGTGATTTTATAACCTCAAAGGTAGAGTCTTTGCTGAAGGAACCTAATGGCTGCTCCCACTAGGGGACCTGCTGTTAATAAACTCTGACTCAGAGCAGATGTGCTTTGGAGCTCCGGGGCGTGGGGGGAAGTGGACAACAACAGAAAAATCAATCTGTCTTTTCTTTCCATTTTTTCTAGTATTTTCTTGTTTTCTCCCTTCATCTCTCCACTAGCAATTTAAATGGAACATTTTTTAAAATTTAGTTATTTTATTAATTTCCTGCCCTTTTCTGCAGTTAGCTGGAAGGAGGTATGTTTTATTTTAGTCACAGCTGACAATACTAACTTTTAAATTAATCAAATTAAAGAATTCAAAGAACAACTCTCTTATTTTGTTTCTAAGTAAAGAATACATATTTTAGATAACAACTTAAATATTATAACTGAAAAACCTCATTAAATGTACTCATGTTTTTTTACTCATCAATAAAATAATCTCAATAATAATCACACATAGATTTTTCCTTTGTATCAAGGGAGAAATACAAAATAAATACAATTTGAATGATTCACATTTATCTTGTACTGTGCTGGATATTTTGGTGAGATATAAAGAAATCCCCAAATCCCTATCTTTAGGAACTTATGCTACCAAAGGCGGGATAAAAGTATTTCAGATACCACCAAAAACACTATTAAAAGTAACTTGTGGCCCTCCCTGGTGGCGCAGCGGGTTAAAGCACAGCACTGAGAATCTAAAGCCACTTCCGCATGAGTTCGATTCCTGCCTGCCCCAGAGGTGAC
>NW_004567130.1:7963998-7966461 GCF_000260355.1 Condylura cristata | reverse complement strand
ATGAAGTTGCCTTTCTTTATTCAGAGGTGTTTCTGCTGCTGCCTTCAAATATTGGAATAAATGTGTTGAGATTAGCAGAATCACATTTACCTCTTTGCCTTTGAAACAGTTTGTTTAGATTAAATATAAGGAATTGCTCCCTGCTTTGTGAGGAGTAGCTCAGGGCTGCTGTCTTGGGGCTTTCTGTGTCATGTTCTTTCCCATCTTATACTAGTGACCTAAGGCCCACCCTTGGGAAAGCTGTATCTGACAGGTGTTTGGAGAGCTTTAACATTTTCCTCTTTCCTTAAGGCAGGTTGATTTATTTCATTTAGTTTAGCATTTTTAAAATGAATATGTCTATTCCAGGTGGACTTTGCTTATAAACATTTTACAGAAAGACTTTTCTTTGCATGGTATTGTTCAGGGCACCGGCTCATATCTTACTGACCTCTCTTTATGTCCTATGACTGCAGTTCAGAAACTTTGTCATCATTTGCTGCCCACTTTTTACTCACTGTTTATTTAGCCTTCTACAGCTGTATAAGCTTTCGCCTTTGTGCTTAGCTGTGAGTCTGGGTCACATTAGGTATTGGTCAGGTGTGTTGTGTCAGTTGTTGTTCTTTTGTGATTCTTATATGCAACAGGAAAAGCTCCTTTGTTCAGGTGCTTTTGTAAGCAAACAAAGGTTTCCCAAGGTGCATCTCATTCCTATGTTTCCCAATTGGGGAAGTTTCAAGATTTCTAATGGGAGGGCCAATCTATATTACTATAACATTGTCCTCAAATTAGTAAGTTATTTATTTACATGGAAACTTACTGTTTTATAAAAAGATACAGTTATTGCATTATTACTAATTGAATTAAATCTGTTTTACTTTATTTTTATGGTTTTACCTACCAGATGTCAGTTCATCTACTTATCCTGGGGATACATTTACATCATTATATGTAATGTATTTGCTTTAAATCATTAATGGAAATATAAAATTAAGTGTAAATATAAAATGATACTTCATGACGTTTCAAGTTTTTCTTTTATTGTTTTCTATTTCTCCTCTTTAGTCTTTGAGCAATTTCAGTTCATTGTATCTTATAAATGCTTATGCAAATTTGGATGTTATAGCACAGTAATACTGCCAACCTCAGATTTAATAATATAATTACAAAGTGAGATTGAGTTTACCTTTATTTGTTTCTCTAAAGATGCTTGGGCTGCTTTTTGCTGAGGGGTCTCTTGTGTATATTTTCTCTTCTAATTCAGTAATCTAAAGACTATTACATTTATGGGCTATCACCTGTTGTGGTATTTCTACCAGAGCTGATTTTATTAAGTACTGGTAGAAAATGACTGTTGAATATCTAAAATTTTTACTCATAATTAAGTCGGGGTTCATTTTTTTCTTTCCCTAATTGTCTACCCTCAGGAACTCATTCTGTATGATTCTCTTTTAGGTTGTAGTGACTTTTCACAGGAGGCTTGCTGTTGAACTGTTATGTTAAAAAAAAAAAAAAAAAGACTCTCCCCTTTCCAGAGCTCCCCCTTCTCCCCATACACACATCAGTGCCCAAAGATTGGAATCTAATTTTAGCTCTGCCATCTGCTATTCTGTTAACTGAGCAAGGTGCTTCCTTTCTGTACATCTCAGTCCTTATCTGTAGAAAAGAAATAATAATATCTATCTCATAATGTTTCGAGAATCAAATTAAGCTTTGGAATGTAAAGACATTTCTCATGGGACTCCCTTCCCCTCTGCAGTGTGATGTCCTTCCATGAAGCAATGGAAGCAGTAATAATCCTGTACTTTGTTTATGGCAGACACAGTGCTGAGAGTGTACAGCAAACACTGTAGTGTATGCATTTGTCACTGATTTGTGTAACCAATAAATGGTTTAAATTTGAAATTTAGGTTATATATATTTTACCACAATCAAAGAAAGAAAACCACCTGCCTCAAAAAAGAAAGAAAGAAAAGAAAGATGACATGGTTAATAGCACTTTGTCTAAGCCACTTCACCAGGGTCCTCTTTCTGAGCTTCTGCTGGAGAACTTTCTTTTGTCCTTGGTGCCAAGAAAAGCTGTTTCCACTGATTGTTGTTATGTTTATCTGAAAGGTCTGGGAATTTTTAAAGTGATCCTTTCTCCTTTGCTCTGTTCTCTGTGGCTCTGGATCCTGGTCACCTTTAAGGAGCTCTGCCAGACTTTATATTCTGCCTTTTTGTGTGCTGAAATTTGATTGTTTTAGTCTTTCTGCTTGTTCTGACATCTGTGTTTTCAATCTTACTGCAGTGGAAGGCCTCTGAATCCTTTCAGAATGAAGTAGATTTAAATAAATAAAGCCCACTAAAATGGTGAAATGGCTTAGATAAAGTGCTAATAACCATGTCATCTTTTCTTTTCTTTTCTTTTCTTTTCTTTTCTTTTCTTTTCTTTTCTTTTCTTTTCTTTTCTTTTCTTTTCTTTTCTTTTCTTTTCTTTTCTTT
>NW_004567130.1:7930259-7963858 GCF_000260355.1 Condylura cristata | reverse complement strand
ATTTTTTGTTACATAATTCAGTGACATTAAGTACATTTACAGTGTGTGCAAGCAGTTTTTTCATCTTCCCAAACTGACACTTTGTACCCTTTAAACTCCCTTTCCTTGCTGCTCTTGGCACTGCCATACTATTTTTCTGTCTCTATAAATCTGACTGCTGTAGATACCTCATGTGAGTGAAATCATACAGTATCCTTTTGTGATAAACCCAATGGATTTTAATTTAATTTATTTCTCTTTAAGAAATCAGCCAAGTTCAGAAAATGTGAAAATTAAAATTAAGTGACTATTGTGAAACTTGTCTGTAAATTTTTGGGGTGAGTATTTTACTCTTATCTTCAGTTATCTTCTTGCCTTGCCATTGTGCCACAGTATCAGTAGTTGCCTTTCCCTTTTTGTCTTCTGTTTGGGAGATTCATTCTGGAATTGTTGCCTCTAGCCCTCTGGATTTGTAGTTCAATTATATATTTTGTTAATGTATTCAAGATTATTGGTACTGATAATGCCAGACTTAGAAAAGTTTGGATCCTTTTTAGTCATGTGTGCCAGGGAAATGTTACAGGAATAACTTGGAGGGTCCCAGAATGTCTTCATAGAAAACAATTCTTAGAAAAATTGAAGTCTGTTAAAATGTTATTTACCTTGAAGGGAGCTGTAGGAGATAGTCATTTCTTTGGAATAAGGCATTGTGCCATTTAAATGCATTTATTCCACAAATTCCTTAAACTCTAAATGCATATGAAATGTATCCCTTGTTCTCTGTCTGTTTTGTTATTACATATACAGGACTTCATCATATCTTGCTTCTAACTGGTTTTCCTGGCTTTTCTCTCTTCCAAACTAGTCCATGCTTTGCTTTCCTTCAGAATAAACTTTCTAAAATGTAAGTCTGACCTGTCATTCTTACTCATTTTCCCCATTGCCTACAGAATAAAGACTACCCTCCTTAGTAGTAGAGAACTTGTTTCTCTTTCATTCTTGTCTCCAAGATGTCCCCAAATGCAACTATTGGCAATTCCTCAAAAACATTGTTTTTTTTCTATTTCAGATTTCTGTTCAGATGTCAGTTCTTCTGAAAAGCCTTCTTAGACTTGACTGAGTAGAGATAGAACCTTTTTTCCTGTCTGACTTCATGGCATATTCTACCAATGCTAAGAAATATGGATTGAGCATTGTGTCATTATTTTATATTACTAAGAAAAAATAAGAGGCTAATGATTTAAAAGATGACACAGTCCTCCACTTAATTTCATATGAACAGATAAAGTTCCTTGACATCCTATAGATAACCAAATGACAAACCAGAGAGTTGGAAAACACCATGGAATTCGGAGATATTAAGTCCCCATATCAGAGATATTAAAATGTGAGTACATGTGCACTTCAGAACTCATGAAGTTGCTGGATGTGATTGTTGTTTATTATTAGCCTCTACTGCATTCCAAAGCACATAACCGGAGTTCAATCAGTGTTAAAGAGGACCTTGACCATTTCATACAGTATGTGTAGTTTCTAGATAATAAAATATCTGTTCCACATTGCTGATAAAAATCACAAAGCCTATACCTTTGCTAAGAGGCTAAGTTTATTCAAGAATAGGAATTAAAATCTTAAAATATCAGAGTTCGAACAAATCTAGAAATCACCTAACCTAAACTATTTAATGTTTACACAGTAAAAAAACAACTTACCCCAACAATGGATATTCATCAAAAGCATGTACAGCAGATAACCAGAGCATCTAATAAGCGAGCATTGACCAATAAGACATGGCTACAGCCAAGAAGCATACAAATTTGACAGTAAAAGCTTTTAAATTTACATAAAGTAAAATGGACTTTTGTGTGTTTTATCTGTACACATGCATAGATGTCCATATATGTACATTTATACAGCCACTTGTGAATATTTACATCCACATGTAGGTGTTTATGCATCTGTTAACACTTCAACATATTAATGCATGCATATTCATGTATATAAATATTTATATAAACAAATAGGTATATAACACATAGATTGCCTATATTCATTTATGTAGCCATCACTATAGACACAATCCATACATCTAGTGAAGTTGGAGACTTGGTGGCTCTGAAATTCAGATCTTTTTATTTTCCCCATTATTTCTTTATTATTAACTTTATTTTCTCAATATTTCATATCTACTCTCTTCTTTATAAATATTCTCTGGTCCATTCACAGTGTCCTGTTCAACATTCCCTATCATTCTCCATACTTAATTTTTGGCACCTTTTAGAAGAAAATTTCTGCCTTTAATAACCTCCACTTTCAGAATAAAAGCAGACTTGTCTGAATCCTTTGTTCAGTGAATCAGATTCTGCATTCCATGAAGTTTTCTGATTGCCATTGATAATCTTTCCTTTCCCAAACTCTTAGAACATATTCTGTATACTAGCCTCCATTTTAGCTTATCTTAATTTTTTATTGAATAGCATTATAAATGTTTCAGTTGTGCATTATTATAAATGAACATTTATATATACTGCATTAAGTTCATCACTAAAAGCATAATTTCTATCCTCTCTCTCTTATTTATATTCTTTTTCCTATATGCAGCAAATGGAATTTTGATAATTTACTGTTTGCTCCTTCAGTTTAGTTTTTATTTAATGAAAATTTGTATAAGCAAGGAGTTCTTTCTCTTTTGGGAGTCTTTTTTTTTTTTTCCTACTATTACATAGTTGTAGAGAGTCAATTAGGTGACTTCATATGTCTGTCTGTCTGTTTATCTCTATTATCTATCTTTCTTAGCATTGGTTACTATGCTTAAAAAAATCACCAGCTGAAGCGCAGCATTTTTTCTGGTCATCAGTCTTTAGTGTTGGTGGTGTCATTTGTTGGTATCTGAATTCTCTTAAGTTTTGGAAATTCTCTGTCTTATTCTCTTGTCTTCCTGCCTTCCACTAAAGAAGCTGAAGACAATACATCTTAACTTTCTAATCCTTCTTTGCAGCTAGGCCCCCAACATTGAATTAGGTGTTAAAGGTTCAAAGAAGAAGAAATGATAGCCCAGAGTTTGCTTTGTAGTTGTGGTGCTGTAGTGACATTCATTTTACAGGGGGAGGGGAACATTTGGTAGTGGTAGTGGCAGCATTGTGGTATCATTTGTTCAGTTGCATCAGTTACGTTGCCTTTTCAGGAAAGCTTTTGTGGCATAATTTTGACATTTTCTACCTTTCCCCTACTTAGTTCATATCTTTTATGCTTAAAACCAGTCAAGTTTGGTTTCTTTTGTTAGCAACTAAGAATATAGTATCTTAGACCTGGCACTACAAGTCCTGTAATGGGTTCTTATTGTGGCTCTGTCCCAGGCTGTCTGAAATGGGGTGAAGTACTTACATATTCAGATACTTCATTTCCAAAACAAGGAATATTTAAAGTCGCTTTAGCTTTAAATCCTGTTATTTTTGCTTCTGCTAATTGGCCAGTGGGATGCTAATGTGATCATCATTAGCTGCCAAATCCATTAGTGGGTACCGCCAAAATTCTGCTCACAGTGTTTCAGTATGGTATTGTCCTTTTCTATTCTAGCAATTCCTGGGTTCTTGTGCCTGTATTTAACCCTATTGGTTAGCTACTATTTACTGGGACTATGCGCTGCTTGCATCTTGACAGGTGTAAAAATGTTCTTTGTTCTCTGTTTAGTGATCTTATTGAAGGCAAAAAACGCTTTAGGCACCATTGGGTTTTGAGGTTTTTGTGGTAATGTTGATCCAGATGAGAGCTCCTTAGTGGTGAGTTGAGATTCAAAGTCATAAATTGTAAAAATTACATTTTAATGTAGTACCATTGGATGAGAGATTCACGATTTAAAGAGACCAACCTTTTTATAGTTCTTTACATATGCATAGTGCGGTAACTAATGTGAAATAGTTTTCAGGAAAGCTAACAGCAAATGTATTTATTATAAGTGCTATATCATTGTGGCATTATATTCATTAACTCTGCAGTTGTCTTTTTTTAAAAAGGGAGAAGGAAACTAGAGGTCATTCACATTCAGACCTAGGTTCACATGGAAAGCGTGCCCTTGTGACTTCCTGACCCCTAATCATTGTGTTTCCAAACACCATCTGAAAATAAAATGAGAAAATCATTAATTTTGCCTTCCATCTTACCTTTAAACTTGGATGATTTCCTATGGTTTCATTTATTACCACAACAAAAATTGATAATGATGTTTTTATTTGATCATACTGGTCTCAGAAGCAACAAAGGATATATATTGGGTTGTCAGTGAGGGTGATAGGTAGGGCTTTGTTAGGAGAGCTTCATTATTACATCTTCTAGGGAAAGTGATGTACACAGTTTATTAATCATCCATTCAGATTCATGTTTAACAAACATTCATGGAACACCAAATGTGGTTGTAACTTTCACTTTGTATGGTAATTTAGTAACCAGTGGCTATGGGGTTATAATAAGTATTAAACAAATCTTTAATGGTCTTCTAATTTTGCTGGGAAAATATGTAGAACACTAACATGTATGGGACAATTCTAAAATGCTTAAGTGCTAAATTGTGCAATGCTAATTATAAAATGCAGCAGAAGTTTAGATTTTAAAATGTGACTGGAGGGCCTAAGGATATTTGATAGTAGAGGTGGGACTGAGGAATGTGCTGATAATATTTTTAGAGGGCAGAGTAGGGAGAACTATTTAGGAGAGTAGCTTATCATGGTCCAAGAAAGAACAGAAGAAAGAGTGTGGCATATGCATATATAGCAGGGACAAGGAAATTGCTAGATGGAGGTTGGTGATAGAGTAACATGGGTCAGTAGACAGTGAGGGTGGTGCCTAGATTAAAAGTTAAGAACTTGTGGTTGAAATGGGACATAGAAAGATGATATGCATTTGTTTCTAGAGTGTTTAGAAAAGATAGTTTTGTTTATTATTTTACATTTTATTATCTTTTGTTTTTCTTCAGACTCTCTCGAGCCTACTTATCAGCAGCTTCAGAAAATGAAATTGGACAAGAGTCCCTTTGTGGTTGTATCTGTGGTAGGGCAGGAACTCCTGACAGCTGGCCATCATGGGGCCTCTGTGGTTGTCTTAGAAGCTGCCCTGAAGATTGGCACCTGCAGTCTCAAACTGAGAGGCTCCGTTTTCTCTGCCCTGAGCAGTGCTTACTGGTCTCTTGGGAACACAGAGAAGAGCACTGGTTACATGCAGCAGGACTTGGATGTAGCCAAGACCTTAGGTAGGTTACATTTCTCTCCTTTATTTCAATGCAGATAGTAAATAAACAAAGCTTATTGACTGGATATGAATGGGAATAGTGTATGAAGTGAAAAATGACTTTTCATATAACCAAGTTCTAAGACCCCAAAAGGTCAAGAGGTGTGGAATAACAGATTTATTGCTCTCTTCAGAGAGAGCGATATTTAACCTAAGTCATATTATTGGTTGATAAATTGTTCATCTCAATTTCAATTTTTGTCTATATTAGAATGTATCATTATATCCTTGGAGAAGACAGTACGATGTAGTGGTTAAAAATATACATAATGGAACCAGACTGCTGAGTTTAGCTGCTACTTTCTAGCTGTGTGATACGCAGCAAGTTGCCTAACCTCTCTGTGCTGTTGTTTCCTCATTTGTAAAATAAGTATGGCTTGTCATTATGATTATCACTTCAGCGATAATTTAAGGACTTGTAGGATTGCAGAAAGACAGGGCAAATGGCAAATATACAATCAGCATACTTGTAAAGAATCAATACACACACACACATACACACACACAAATGACTGGTCAGAAGTTGCTCACAGAACAGTGAGGTCACACAAACATGGCCGATTTAGTCTTATAGAAGAACAAAATATTTCCTTGAAAGAAGGCAGGAGAAATCTTAATTAAAATCTGTGGCTCTTTAATGAAGGTGAATGTTATAAATAACATTAAACTAAGAACTTTTTTAATGTTTTTATATTTTTTGAAATCCAATTAGGTGACCAGACAGGTGAATGCCGAGCTCATGGGAATCTGGGTTCTGCATTCTTCTCCAAAGGAAATTACCGAGAGGCTCTCACTAACCACAGGCATCAGTTGGTGCTTGCCATGAAGCTCAAGGACCGAGAGGTAGGAATCTTACTTTCAGATCAAAAACACATTTTTTGAAACATGGAATCTTTTTTGCTGTTCAGAATGTTTTAAGTACCTTGATAACTTGATAATCATTGCTTCCAATTTTCACCAACAACTCCATATAGTTTAACATAAATGAGTCTTGGGGTATGGGCCATGTCTATACGATTTGGTCTCTGAACTAAGGCTCTAACAGCTTGGCCAGATGCATTGTACTTGGGCTCTTCACAGGTGCATTGGAGTAAACCTCTGTAAAATTAGCAAAAGTTGTATTACTACATTTACTATATTAAAGAAGCAAACATTAAAAGTATTAGTACTTTTAATGTTTCATGTTGCTTCTTTGATGGATTTTTAAATCAGGTGCAAAAGTACATTAAGTCTGCTTGAGAGATCTGAATTATAATAAGTATCATTCTAGTCTTCACATATTTTCTTATGTCGTTTATTTTGTATAGTAATAGGTTTCTCCTTTCAGGTGTAGCCCCTGTAGTTCTCCCACCACCATATCACCCCCATTTTGACCCCTGCTCCCTTGTTGTATGCCTCAGATCTATTGTCGACTTGCAGGTTTTGTCTTTTTCTTGACCTTTTGTTTGTTTTGGTCTTCATTGGAGAAATGAAACGTAATATTATCAGAGTTGCTGTTTAGTAGAAGCAATATGATGAGAAAGTGCTTGCAGAGTGGGAAGAGGGGGTGGTTTGGAGTAAAATACCCAGATTTGAATTCTTGTTCCAGTATCTCCTAGCTCTGGGATCTTGGGGAACATTACTTAACTCTTTTTTGCCTGTTTTCTTATTTAGAAAATGATGATTCTATTTTTTTCTATACACATTTGTGAGAGGGTTATAAATTACATAGTACCTAGCATAGTACTTGAAATTCCATAGTACAATTACACAAGTAATCACTTTTAATATACTATTATTAATAAGAAAGAGAAGGTTAACAGCAGAGGCAACAATTAACTTATGAATCATTGTGTTGAGGGTTATGTATTGTTACATTTATATCTCAGAATTTCACTATGGGATATTATAGAGATTAATTATATTATTGAAATGATCCAGCATCTTCAAGTCTCTAGAATATAGTTAGTCACTTGGAAGAAACTGGGGAAGAAAAAAATCTTTGCTCTAACAAGATGTTGAAATCTACCCTTGGGAAGACCAAATTTCTACAAAGTCTGTCAAATCTTTGGGTGTCAGAAAAAAAAAAAATCCTTTGAAAGCTACTAAAGTAAAGTAAGTGATTCAAAGTAAAGCAAGTGATTCAAAGGTCATGGACTTTTGGAAAATTCATTCTCAAGAGAGTTGTTTAAACACTTTGTTCTTTGCCTAGTTACTCTTAGTTTACAAACCATTCTTACAAACTTGTTGATTTTTTTTTTTTTTTTTTTTAGTGTGAAGAGGTGAGAAGGGTCATAAGGGTCATCAGGGCAGATAAAAAGAGAACATTTTTTTCCATATGCTTGTTGGCCATCTGCATTTCCTCTTTGGAGAAGTGTCTTTTTAGCTCTTCTACCCACTTTTTGATGGGGCTGTTTACTTTATTGAGTTTTGCCAGCTCTTTATGTATCTTTGTGATCAGCCCTTTATCATTAGTATTGTGTGCAAAAATTTTCTCCCAATCATTGGAATGTCTCTTTTGTTTGTCTCTGTTGCTCTATAGAAGCTCTTTAGTTTGATGTAATCCTGGTCGTTTATCCTTTCCTTCAATATCCTTGCATTGGCTGATATATCTTTAAAGATGTTACTGAGGAGTAGGTCATGTAGTGTTTTGCCAATATTTTCTTCTACATATTTTATGGTTTCAGGTATTTTGCCTAATTCTTTAATCCATTTGGAGTTGGCTTTTATGTATGGTACAAGGTAGTAATCTAACTGCCTTTTTTTTTTTTTTTTGGCATGTAGCAGCCTACTTTTCCCAGCACCATTTGTTGAATTTCTTTGTTCCAATGAATATTCTTTACTTCTTTGTCAAAGATTAGCTGTCCATAAAGCTGTGGGCTTATATCTGTGTTTTCTATTCAATTCCATTGGTTTGTATGTCTGGTCTTGTTCCCGTGCCATGGAGTTTTGATTATTATAGCTTTGTAGTATAGTTTGAAACCTGGGCATGTGATACCTCCACTCCCTTTCTTATTCAGGAGAACCTTGGCTTTTGAGTATTTTTGTTGCTTTATATGAATTTCATAAGTATTTGTTCTAGTTCTTTGAAGAATGTCATTGAAATTTTTATTGGAATAGCATTGAATCTATAAATTGCTTTTGGTATGATGGCCATTTTAATAATGTTAATTCTTCCAATGTATGAGCATAGGATGTCTTTCCATTTCTTTGTGTCTTCTACAAATTTTGGTGAGAATGTGGAGAAAAAGGAACTCTCGTACATTGCTGGTAGGAATGCAGACTGGTACAACCTCAGTGGAGGTGTCTCAAACTGCAAAAAATGGAGCTTCCGTATGATCCAGCAATTCCACTCCTTTGTGTCTACCCAAAGGACACAAAAACATCAATTCAAAGGGACACCTGTGCCCCTTTGTTTATTGCTGCCCTATTTACAATAGGGAAGATGTGGAATCAACCCATATGCCCAAAAATAGATGACTGGATCAAGAAGATGTGGTACATATACACAATGGAATATTACTCAGTGATCAAAAAAGATACTTATGCCTTTTTCAGCAACATGGATGGAGCTGGACGGGATCATGCTTAGTGAAATAAGCCAGAAAGAAAAAGAAAAATACCAAGCCAAAAAGAAAAGGAAAATATTGGATGGTCTCACTCATAGCAGGAGTGTAAGAGACTAGGAAAAAAAAAAGTAATTATAATAAGGTAAAAACTAAAATCAACTAACAACTATAAACCAGAGACATTCTATGGGGGATGAGAAGGGAATATGTATATGTAAATAAATACAGTGTAAAGGTATAGTGAGGAATAAAGAGGAGAGTAGAGTGTTATCTGGTGGTGTAGAAAGAGGCACTAAAGGATTTCCAAGTAATGTACTTTCCCCCTCTTTATGTATTGCCATCTGGTATCAATATTATCTAGATGGCAAATTCCAATTCCTGATCTTGGGGTCAGCTGACTCCTCCCTGCTCCCTTCTTTATGCACAGCTGCCTTGTATAATACCTCCATTAGAGCAATTATATTGTACTAAAAAAAGTGGTACTCAAATAAAAAGTAATGGATGTACTCTTAATTACTGCCAAGATTCTAGAGGAGAAAGAGACTGGTATATACTTGAGGAAGCGTATGAAAAAAAGTGGAACTTAAGCTCACCCATCAGTGAGACATAAAAGTTGGTGAATGAAGTTCTAGAACCTGGTCACATGGCAGTCATAGTTTGCTGAGTAATAAGATAGTTCATGTCTTTAGCAAAGATCAGATATTCTCCACTGTTCTTTTCTTAAGGTCACATATTCTTGGCTTTTAAAAAGGTAAAGAATATTACTTATATTTAATTATGTAAGAAATGCATGAAAATAATGTAAGTTCTTAAGCTTATTATCCTGTTACTATTTTGGGAACATTCTTCTGGTGGGGAATAGAATAAAAAATGGAGTGGGAAAGGTGCACTACAGTTATGGGACACACCATATGGTGTATTGGTGGTGGGAAGTTCAGTGGGATTACAACCAAGATGAAAAATGGCACAAAATGAAGAATGATGTAAAAATAAACAAACAAACAAAATAGAAAAATTGTAACATGTTTTATAGCTTGTTTTGTGTTAGATTTTTCCTCTTAATTTTTAAACATTAAATGTTTTATGACTATCATAAATGTTTTACAGTTAGTTTGCTTCAAAATTTTTGGCAGGATGAGATCTGGTAGTAAAATACCTTTGTACATCTTTGAGCCTATATCTCATAATTTCATTTGGTTAAATTATTAGAAGGAGACTTGGCTTTTGATACTTACTGCTAAGTTGCTCTTAAATACTATTGTCAGTCTTAGCTGCAATGTATCAGGTTTCATTTACCTGCACTGTCAAACACTAAGCATTATTGTTAGGACAAAAAATCAGTTTGATAGGTGAAAATGTTATTATTTTGTGTTTCTTGATCACTATTAGTCGTGGCTATTTAAAAATGCTTTTAGAAAGATCTTCTACAGTGGAGGAGAGGGGCTGGGATCAAAACTGGAGTGGGAAGAGTGCATGGGCCTATGGTGATGGCACATGGGTGAATTGGTTGTGGGAATCCCACCAGGATTACAACTAAGATGAAAAAATCTACAAAATGAAGAATGATGTAGAACAAACAAACAAATGAATTTAATTAAAATTAAAGAATGCGGCCCTCCCTGGTGGTGCAGCGGGTTAAAGCACAGCACTGAGAATCTAAAGCCACTTCCGCATGAGTTCGATTCCCGCCTGCCCCGGAGGTGACCACATGGCGAGGCAGACCTCTCCTGACCCACCCGCTGCTCCCCTCAGCAGTGTACTTTCATGATCTGCCTGTTCTGCTCCCTACTCCGTCTCTGGTGAATCCTCTCACCCTCCGCAACTCTGGCCTGTACCCCAGTTCTGTATGAATAAATAAATAAATCTTAAAAAAAAAAAAATAAAGAATGCCAGAAGGTATTTCCTGGGCACATAAGTAGGAAATTACCTCTAGTGGCAAAAATTGAGACTAACCTTTGCTATGGCCTACTTTGAGGGTAGACCAAAAAATAAACATGTAACTATTTGTACTTTAAAACTTGTCATCATGTTAATATGTAATACAATAAAAATTAAAACTTAAAGCCAAAATAAGGAAGAAAGGTCATTTTGTTCGTATTTCTTTTATAAAGAGCTTTAATGCTCAACCTGTTTTCTTATAGTGTGGTACTGGTTATTGATCTGACTGTGGGCATTGCTGCATTATCCTGATGAACTGTTGGGTAATTTGTGTTCTTATACACAGTTTTTTAAAGTTTTTTTTTTTTTTTTTATTTGTACATACAGAACCGGGGTACAGGCTAGAGGCTCAGGGGCGGTGAGAGGCTTCACCAGAGACAGTGGGGAGCAGAACAGGCAGATCGACGAAGCACACTGCTGAGGGGAGCAGCGGGTGGGTCAGGAGAGGTCTGCCACACCATGTGGTCACCTCCGGGGCAGGCGGGAATCGAACTCATGTGGAAATGGCTTTAGCTTCTCAGTGCAGTGCTTTAACCGCTGCGCCACCAGGGAGGGCCTTATACACAGTTTTAATTACTGTCACTTTATCATATTTACATCTGTTACAGGTCCCATACAATTCTATTTTGAAAATTTTTAATACATTCTTGTTCCCCTCTTCCCCCTTGACTGAGTGAACTTTAAAATTATTTTGTGAAATTTTGGAGAATCTTCCATTGGGATTTTTGTTGGAATTGTATTAAATTTAAATTTATGTACTAATTATAGATAGATAAATTGGTTTATTTTCAATAGCCGGTCTTTACTCAGGAGCCTGATATTTTGTTTTTCCTTTTTTTTTTTTTTTTAGTGCATGGTGATCTTTATTTTTCAAGAACTTGATTTTTCAAGTTAGGTATAAACTTAGAAAAATAGTATGTAAGCAGAATGACATGATGGTGATAATTTGCAAAATATTTTCTGGAATTACATGTATACCTTGTTTTCTAGGATGATTACAAGACAGCAAATACTTATGGTATTCAAAAATTTTACTCTTTATGCCACTCACTATTCTATACTTATGGAGAGACTTTTCCTAGCTAAATTTAATGTATTTCCTAGTTTAGCTTTATGTATTTCTAAATAATTCTCATTGGCAATGAAAGATTTTTTTCATTGTGTGTTTTTAAAATTTCTTATTGAAGTAATCTGTTATGTTTCAGGTGTCAGTGTTACAATCAAGATTTAATTACTACAGTATGTTTACCACTTAAAGCATAATATCCCTCTTTGCCATAAAATTGACCCCATTTTTTCAATTTACCCACCACTTTCCCCTTTTCCTCTAATAATCACTATTTTGTTTTCATAGCCAAAGTTTGTTTTTATTTTGTTTGTTCATTAGTTGCTTTTAATCTTCCACAGATGAGTAAAACCTATGTTTGTCTCTCTTCATCTGATTTATACCCTCTAGGTCCATATATGTTGGTAAAAATGCAGGATTTCATCTATTTTTATAACTGAATAGTATTAGTTGTATATATAAACTACATCTTCTTTATGTATTCATCCATCAATGGGCATATAGGTTGTTTCCAGTTCTTAGCTCTTGTGAATGAGACAGATGAATATGGGAATGCACAGAGCTGTTTGAGTTAGTATTTTTGTATTCTTCAAGTGAATAATTAGGGAGATAATTGGACCATAAGGAATTTATATTTTTAGGTTTTTTTTGGAAATATCTATATTGTTTCTATCCATTGCTGTTTTGTTTTGTTTTTTTAAAGTTAGTATTGATGGCATTTGGGATGTTTTACTTTTTCATGTTTGTAATTGGTTATGTGAAAATTATCTCATAGTTCATAGCTTTTTGTTGATTCTCTTGAAATGCAAATTTTGTGCAAGTAATAATTTTGTGCACTTCTTTGCTTATGTTTATAGCTCTACATTTTTTCTTCTTAAGTATTGTGCTATTTGGAATTTTGATAAACTTCCCCAAAAGTAGATGTACTCTCTTGAGTGTGTAAAGTTCAGAAAATGACTTTTATGTGTTTATCCTTTTCTTATATTGTATCTGTGACCTTATATTATACCTTAGGTATCTTTTTGCATTAGTTTTACATTCTAATGAAATACAGGGACTGCCTTTTGAAGAAAAAAATTAACCTCTGTTCCTTGCTTTATGACTGTAATGGTACCAAATTACTTCTTTCTGCCTCTTACATCTTTGACTATAATACATATTACGATTTTCCCAAGTAGCAAGATAAGAACCTGAAACTACTTTGTTTACTTACCTTAAAAGGCAATAGATTTTCTTTTACATGATTACTCTCAGAATAGGGGGAGTAATACCTTCTCCATAGGATTTTTCATTCTAGCTAATCTCTCTACTTTAATAGCTAGAAAATTAATTTTAGGTGCCCAGACACACCTTCTTGTGAGTTAATATTAACTGTCAGAATAATGCATAAATTACATTGTATTAGAGATGTTGTTCTCTATTCAGGGAATCTGAAATAAGCCGATGACTCTGATTTTTTTTTTCTTTTTCTCATCAGTCTAACTTCCCTCCTGAGCTACATATTTACCTTTATTTAACTACCTCCTGGGCAGAAGTTTAGGATGCCTTACTTAGCTTTTAGCAATGCTTGCTTCTCTATTTGCCACCTATTGCCTAAATGACCTCACTCTCATATTAGGTTTGTTACTGTTTCTTTTCCTTCATTAATTGAAGTCTCTTTACTGTCTTCTCTCTTCTACTATATCATCTTTTGCCTGGACTGTTGCAGTGGGCTCCTCTCAGAATTTTTCATGCTTTTTAATAGGCATTCTTTTCTCTATAAACAAAGAAGAAAGGTAATCGATAGTTAGGTCCATGAGCCTATGCTTGTGAAGCTACTACCATAAATAGATAATTTCTTTGTATAGTATGGTGTATAGTATGGTGGCAGAGAGTATGAACTTAGATGTTATCCAGACTTGGGCTTGAACTTTTGCTAAACACTTATTACCACATAACCCTGAAAATTATATAACTTTTCCTAGTGCAGTGGACATGTAGTTATTTAAAATTTTTGGCTGTTATTAAAAAAAAGTTGCCATAAACATTTTGATATGTGGACTGTGGTAAACAATACCACTTTAATCTGTTGTATATTTGTCATATAGATGTTCAACCAGCTTTCTGAAGTAGTTGTACTGTAGCAAAAATACTGTTACAGGTGGTGCCCCCTGGAAGGGGTTCCTGGTGAAGATAGATAGCCCTAGGAAAAATGCTAAAAGGTGGGGTGGAGCAATGAATATGTGATATAAGTGGCCACAAAAGGGGGTACAAGAGCAGTATTCATTCTGATTCTGCATTTTTGGATTCAGTTTTCAGATCTTTAGCATTTGGGGTCAGTGAGTTTGGGCCTCCAGTGTGTTGATCTTTCAGAAGCTGTGTGGCCTGGCAGAGGTAAAGACCTGAGCAAGGCTCTCCCTAAACTGCATGAGTGTGGTCCTCACTTGAATGCTGTAGCTGCTGTTTTGAGTGTCTGGTGCCATGCTGGGGAATCTTGGCAGCTCATGGAGCATCTCCTGTTGTATCTTCTGCTGTCTTAGTGAGTCAGAACCTGGCCTATCATCTGGCTGCTGTATGTCCACAGTGGCAGGAAGACACCATTTTAGACATGTGGCCTATTGTTTGGGAGAGGAGCTGTGCATCCTTAATTGGGGGAGGGAGGACGCCATTTTAACTGCTATTGTGTGAGACTGGAAAACATTGGACACAGCTTTGGGTGTGGTAAACAGCCATTTTTGGCCTCAGTAACTCTTTGTTTTCCCCACATTTGTTAAATAAGTCCCTTTGTTGTCCCTGAGCCTGTGTAGTCTTGTAATTGTGTGTGTGTGTTTAAGAATATATACATATGCTGTTTTGTAAGTGGCACTTTAAAATTTTATTTTTCTTTGCTCCCCCCTCCTTTTCCCATCTTCTCAATAATTCTTGGAATACGATTATTTGCTCAGCCATCTATGTTCGTGTTACTGCTTTACTGTTTATTATTATATTTGGTTATTATATGCGTAATACATGAGTTAGTTTTAACCTATAAAAGGTTAAAACACTATCCCTTGCAGAGCCAACTTCAGAATGTTTGTAATATTAAACTTTTACAGTTTGCAGCAGATCCTTCTCTACCTCCTTCTCTACCCGTTCACTATGGCAGCCACTGCTACCACAAGCACCTACTGTGCATTCAAAATGTGAGCAGTTTGACCACATACAGAAATGAATTCAAAGTGGATTAAGGCCTCGAGTGTAAGACTGGAAATTATAAAATATATAGGAGAAAAGAGGTAGTAAGCTCTGTGAATTCAGCTTTAGCAATCTTTGTAGACTTGTTTTCAACAAGGGAATCAAAAGCAAAAATAAATGAGTCTGCATCAAACTTATAAGCTTCTGCATAGTGAAAGAAGCGATCATCAAAGTTAAAGACTACCCATTCAGCTGGAGAAAATACTTGCAAATCATTTTCTGACAAGGGGTTAATATCCAAAACATATAAAGAACTATATAACTCAACAAGAAAAACAACCTGATTAAAAGTGGGAAGTTTTCTGAATAAATTTTTCTACAAAGAAGACATACTGAGGACTAACAGGCATGTGAAAAGATGTTCATCATGACTCACTATTAAGGGAAATTAAATGAAAACAACTCACACTTGTCAAAATAACTATGACCAAAAAGATGAGAAATAACAAGTGTTGGTAAGGATGTGGAGAAAAGAGAACTCTTGTGTACTGTTGGTGGGAATAGAAACTGGTGCAGCTGCTATGGAAAACTGTATGGAGGTTTCAAAAAATTAAATACATGGCCCTCCTTGGTGGTGCAGCGGGTTAAAGCACAGCACTAAGAAGCTTAAGCCACTTCCCATGAGTCCGATTCCCGCCTGCCCCGGAGGTGACCACATGGCGCGGCAGACCTCTCCCGACCCGCCCGCTGCTCTCCTCAGCAGTGTGCTTCGTAGATCTGCCTGTTCTGCTCCCCACTCTGTCTCTGGTGAAGCCTCTCGCCTCCCCTGAGCCTCTGGCCTGTACCCCAGTTCTGTAAGCACAAATAAATAATCTTTAAAAAAAATACATAAATTACCATATCATCCAGCTATTCTAATTTTTTTCTTTTATATCCGAAAGGGCAGATTTGTTATATAAGAAAGGAAAGGAGAAGACACCTGCACAGTCACAGGTGGGTAGGAGAGCTGCTAAATTTTCCATTTTTGGATATTTATCCCCAAATATAATAATTTGAAAAGATAAACGCACCCTCTGTTAATTGAATCATTATCATCAAAAACCAAAGTTTAGAGGCAGCTTATATGTCTATTAATGGATGAATGGATAAGTAAGAGGTGGCTTAGATACACAGTACATTATACCTTAGCTTTTAAAAAAGATGAGATCTTGCCTTTTGCAACAACATGTGTGGACCTTAAAGGGATTTAAACTAACTGAAAGGGGAGCAGCAGGCGGGTCAGGAGAGGTCTGCCACGCCATGTGGATCTCCTCGGGGCAGGTGGGAATCGGACTCATGGGAAGTGGCTTAAGCTTCTTTGTGCTATGCTTTAACCTGCTGCGCCACCAGGGAGGGCCAGAAACTACCCTTTTTTAATAGTCATAATGTAGTATATACAGATATTATATAATGCTGGTCACCTGAAAACCATATAATGTTACAATTTTTAAAAAATATTTTATTTATGCATATAGAAATGGGGTACAGACCAGAGCTACAGGGGTGGTGAGAGGATTCACTAGAGACAGAGTGGGGAGCAGAACAGGTGGATCGACCAAGTACACTGCTGAGGGGAGCAGTGGGTGAGACAGGAGCAGTCTGCTGTGCCATGTGGATCACCTCTGGGGTGGGGATCGAATTCACATTGAAGCTGCCGAATTCACATTGAAGCGGCCTTGGCTTGGCTAAGCTTTGCAGTGCAGCTCCAACTCACTATGCCACCAGGAAGGGCCCTGTTACAATTTTTTTACTTAATTTATTTTAGTGTGAGTAAGTTGGACAGAGATGTGCTATAAATATACAATGGACACTGGCATTGGAGTCTTAGAATAAAAAAAGATTATAAAATATCTCATTATTAGGTTTATCAATTACATTATATCATATTTTGGATACATTGGGTTAAATAAAATATATTAAAATTAATTAGGTGGGGCCTTCCTGGTGGCCTAGGCGTTAAGTCTCAGCACTGTCACCACTATGGCCTGAGTTTCATCCCCAGCCAGGGAGCTGACCCCCATGTGGCACAGCAGACCTCTGCTTTCTCACTACTGCTGCCTTTAGCAGTGTGATTTCAGTAAATCCACCTGTCTTACACCCTACTTTGTCTCTGGTGAATCCTCTTACCCCTGCATCTCTGGTCTGCTCCTCAGTTCTTTTACACAAAAATTTAAAAAATAAAATAAAATAAATTAGTTTTTTTAAAAAAAATAATTTTTGGATACTAGAAAGTTTAACTTGCATTTATAATTCAATTTGTGTATGTGTGTGTTAACACAGTTCTAGCTCATTAAATGTGTATTTAGATAGACATGTATATAAAAGCTATGGTCTTATTTTTCATAAGTGGGAATATTGTTTTCCAAGAGACGTTGTCAGTTGAGAGTTTTAAACCTTTTTTTATATCAGCACAGATAGATCAGATTATTTAGAAGTTCTTGAGGTGATAAGTGTTATGGATGTGTCAGTGGATTGCTAGTAGAATGTTCAAGGAGGCTTGGTTTTCTTTTATTATTATTATTATTTAACAATACAGTCTTTGTGTTAAAAAAAAAAAAGACCTGTGAGTTTTTGTATGTTTAGTACTAGAGTAGTATCTGACCAGTGAGATTTCTGGATTAGTAGATAATTTTGATTTTATTAAAAATATTTTCTGGGATTGTTCACCAAAAGGTTGTAAATTCATCATAGTTTGATATCATTCTTTAAGATTTTTTTTCAAATGTGCTGGCAAATGGTAGCCCTCAGTTATTGCTCAGTTATAGCACTTATTTCTGTGTTTCTAATAGTGGCCTTCTCTCTACTGTATAACTGGCAGCTCCTGGAGTAAAAGGGAAATAGTTTATGTTGGTAATCTCATTCCACTCAACACCTGTGTATGTACTGCTTACTGTGTATAATAACTGTCCCAGTTATTATAATGCCTTTTGCTATAAAGATGAATATGCCTTTGTTCTTACCTTCAAGGAGCTCACATCATCTGGCAAACCCACTGTAGGGTTCCATTTCAGTGTTAATAAATACTTATCTCCTGGAGGGAGAACATTGTGGTTTACCACAGGTAAAGAAATACCCATTAATATACCTACATACCTGAAACCTATATAATAGTATAAACCAATGTTACTTCAATTAGGAAAAAAAGAAAGAGAGCTGTCCTCTCCTGGGTCCTTGTGAATGGTGGCCTTTGTTTAATTCAGACTGGAGAGGTAGCCTTGTGAAATCTTAGAGTAAATGCCCATAAGTTTACTTGTCTTTTCTGCAGTAACTCTACAGTAAATGCCCATAAGTTTACTTGTCTTTTCTGCAGTAACTCTGCTGTCAGTAAAATCTAAAATTCACATTCTATAAGGATATTTTTATAATCTTATAATACCTTCACATAAAAGATTTTGTAAATAAAATTTTATTTGTGATTTTGAAAATAAAAGGTAAATATAATCATCAATTTATGACACCAGTGGGTTAATAGAGACAGTTACTGATACCTGAAAAAGACTTCTTGACTTTGTGAGAAAGTTGAACCTTCTGGATTTCCTTTAGGATGTGGCTACAGGAAATTAATTATATGATTTTTTTATTTTTTATATTACATCATCCTAACCACAGCACTTTCTTCAAAAACAATGCTATTTTTCTTGGACCTTTTTGCAGACATTTGTTATACCGTGTATCAGTATATTAGTAGTGCTAATATGAAATCCACACAAAGGTTTGTGGGTGTGTATGTGAGAGACAGACAGAAAGAATGTAGTGAGGTAATTATTTTATTTCCAGTAGTATAGGAGAGTGGGTTAAAGGTAAAAAGCATTCCATTTTAGCAGAGAACCATATCCTCACAGGGAATATTAATATTACGTTTAGGAGAGGAAGGTTTGGCAACCTTTTCAGTGGTGTGATTTGCAGTCTTTTGAGAAAAAACTAAGATTGTTAAGCTGTAGCTCTTCAAGTTACTGATGAGTGTTAGCCTTGGAAAGCATACACTTGTGAAGAAAGGAAATAAGACATAGATTTTTTGATTATGCTTTTTGTATAGTGTATTACAAATCAACTGAGCCAGTAAGGAGCATACAAAGGCCTTTTCTTCTACAGATAAAATAGTTATCGCCTCTAAAGAAATTTCACAGCCAAGGAATATGTATTTATAGATGTGTGTATATAGTTGAAAATCATTTATATATATGTGATATAGTTGAAAATCATTATGCCTTCAGCTGTTCAATTTTATTCTAACTTTTTCTTGTACTACTTTATCATCACTCTATTGTATTTTTTGGCTGTCCTCTTAAGCTATATAGCATTTTGCAATCTTCCCCCTCCTACAGGGTGGAAGGAATTTCAGACTAGGAACTTACAGATCTAAATTCAAATCTTCTTTTCTATTAGTGGTTATATATCATGGGAAGACCTCTTGTGGAGCTCAGGATTGTTGGTTTGAAACAGGAAGCCCATTATATCAAATGACCTTTAGAGCCATTAAGTCACATGTTGTTATTTCAAATTAAAATTAAAAAAGGAGAAAAATTTACTTCCCAAATTATAATACCCATATATTATTTAACTGCTCAATAGCCCTTGTGCCTGGTAGCTACCCTATTAGATAGCATAGGAAAATTTTTTTCTATTATCTCAGAAAATTTATTGAATAATGTGGCCAGAGTCTCTTACAACTCTAATCTTTAGCAAGAAAATGAGAAGAGAATTATAGGCCACCTTAATTTTTCTATCATATCTGCTATTTTTACTAGAATCATTTGTATTCTCTGTAGATACATAAGGAGAGCAGAAAGACTGTGTTTCTAAAACGGCAAAGTAAGCTCATAAAAGCCTCGTCATATATAACAAGCATAAACACTGGGCAAAATAGAAAACAAGTAGTTATATGAGCATACTGGAGAGTGACCAAAACCAGGCAGACATTGGAGAATTGATGATAACACCAGATGACTCTCCTGCTTTTAATGTTGCTGGTTTGTTGTTGGACAGAATATCTACACCAGACTCTGGTAGTGCTACTCTAACTTGTGTCAAAACCTGTAGTCTTACTGGTTGTAATTAAGAGGAAAGAATTTGAGCTTGAACAGCTATCAAAAAGTGAGAAGGAAGTCCTGGAAATGAGGTATATATGAGGAGCCTCAAATTCTTTGTATAAATTCTGAGCAATCCTCTAGGTAGCCCTTACACAAGTGTGTGTGGGCAGATTCCAAGCAATTTGGCCATGGCTAAAAGAACTGAGCAGGTAGTTCAGCTGCTGCCCACTATAGGGTAAGCAGTTTGGTGTTTGACTTCATCAGGGTTTTTAAATATTTGTGAAAACAGGAAGGTTGATATTCTATAAAGTCATATAACAAAGTTCCAAATGTTTAATGGGGCTAGTATTTATTCCAGTGTCCTATTCTAAAATTATTAAATAAATGAAGAAAATGGAAAATGTGATTCATAGTCAAGAAAAAAGGCATCCACTGAGGTCAATCCCAGGATGGCCCAAATGTTGAAATTAATAGATAAGGCTTTTTAAAAAGTTATTTTAGAAAATTCTCAACCGAAAAGTAGAAACTGAGAAAGTAATATGGAAATTTTAGCACTGGAAAAAAAAATATGTGAAAGAAAAATGTTTACCTGATAGAATAGAATATTGGAGATGGCAGAGAAAGAAGCATGAAACTGAAAATAGGTCAGTGGTAGTGATGGAATCTGAAAATCAGAGAGGAAGTAGATTGAAAAGAATTAACATAGTCTCAGTGCCTTGTGGGACAGTATTAAAGAGTCTTAAGTATATGGAGTTATATGTGTGTTGCAGAAAAAGAGATTCCAATAATAAAGGAAAAAAATTTTTGTGGAAACTGCAACTAAAATACTGCTAAATTTTGTGAGAATAGGTAAATGAGGCTTAAAGAATCATGGTTTTGGAAACAGTATGAAATAATATCCTACTTGCTAGTTGGAATAGAATTATTTAGAATAAATCATTTATCTTTGCTGAAATGAAATCTATCCTGTGTCCAGTTTTTAAAAAGCTAATTTCAAAGATAAAAACAACAACAAAAAAGATAATTTCCTGCAGCCCCCTTAAATTTGTAAGGGCATCACTGAGGTTTGTTTAATTTTATGTCATTGTGGCTTGGAACAATTAAAATTTGATGAGAATAGGTTGTAAGAACAGTGATCTTTCCATCTACTGTTACTAATGATCCAAATTAGCAGTCCTTTCTTATTTTCAATTTTGCTTCATTATTAAAAAAAAAGTGTTTTCAAAGCAGTAATCAGAATCTTTTATACTTTCTGAATGAAAGCACTTTCCTCTAATTACCATAAAGCACATATGAATCTCAAAGTTTTCCTTTTCTACAGAGAAATCACATCCCAAGGAAATCACCATTAAATTGCTTATGGCTTTATTCTTTAATCCACATTCTTCTGTAGCCTCGCTAGCCAGGTGTCTGCTGGTTTCTGTAGGTATGGTGAGCATGTCTCTGGGCCTTTCCTGGAAGATAGAAGTTCAGTTACCAGGAATCTACTAATTTAATTTTTTTTTAACCATTTCAGTCTCTCTAACACTTCACTAATTAGTTAATTAAGTTGATTCTAGTTAGAATTTATTATTAGTTAAGCTTAATTTTTTACCTTTTAATTATCTTTTAAGGGGTTTTACTATGCAAACCAAGAGGTCATAATGATTTCAGAATTAAGTCCTTAAGACAATAAGCATCCCCAAATTCTCTAGAAATATTAGGCACATAATTAAGTATGCTGATCAGAATTTACAAACAGTATGTGCTTAAGATCAAACCACCTTTGGCTGAGTACTAACTCTGACACTTAACTAGTTGTATGACCTTGAGTAAGTTACATAAGCCTCTTTAACCCATAAAGTAGGAATAATAGGCAGTAAAGTATTTAGTACAAATTTTTTGGCATAAAGCATGTGTTTACTAAGTGTTAACTACCTGGGACTTGCTGCTACCACTCTCATCATGTTCATATTTATCCTTTAGCCATGAAAACTGTTAGGGCAGTTCCTGTTACTATGATGAATACTTAACAGTATCACAATACCTATCTAATTCATCAAATTTTAGTACTAATTCAAACCCATTTCTCCTGAATCCAAATCAGTGAGATGCTTATTTTTCTTTCGCTAAAATAATTTTAATGTACTATTTTAGCTATAAGTTGTCATGATCCTTGTGGCTTAGGATGGCCAAGTATTAATGTAGATTATATTTGAAGAATCCATAATAAAAATAACGATTTTAGTCTCTCTTCCTTCCTCTCTTTATCTTAAACAACTATTCTCTAAAGTTGGTTACTTTCTATCCATAGTTACTTTTCTTATTGTCCTGCAGTGTTCCTAGAATATTATGGCCTGCCTTTATAAGTCAACTCCCTCTTTACACCCATCTAGTGGTTTGATGTTTTCACCATTTCATTATCAGAATGGAATGGAGTAGTAGACAGCATCGTGTAAAAAATTTTTTTTAAGTTTTCTTGTTTCCCACAGTTTGTTAAAAACCTATTATTTTGGTCTACTGTAGAATATCTTTACTCTCTCCAAAAGAGAGAGTGACCTGGAGTGACCTGGAGTCACTTCTTTCATAAAGAGGAGGAAGAATGTTTTCATATAAGAATAATTATAAGTTCAAGTATTTACATATTTCTCTCAGTAACTGCCTTTTCCCAAGGCTCAGGTAGCATCTAAGAATTTCCCTTTGTTAAATTACTAGTATGGAAACACAGTGAAAACCTTTAAAGCCTGCATTTGGTTTCTAGTTTTTAACATTGTCCAGTTTAAATCCACCTTTGCTACAGTTGAGATCCTGTAAGAATATAATTAAAAAGCAGCTGCCTTGGCCCTCCCTGGTGGCGCAGCGGGTTAAAGCACAGCACTGAGAAGCTAAAGCCACTTCCGCGTGAGTTTGATTCCCGCCTGCCCCGGAGGTGACCACATGGCGCGGCAGACCTCTCCTGACCCACCCACTGCTCCCCTCAGCAGTGTACTTCGTAGATCTGCCTGTTCTGCTCCCCACTCTGTCTCTGGTGAAGCCTCTCACCGCCCCTGAGCCTCTGGCCTGTACCCCAGTTCTGTATGCACAAATAAATAAATCTTTAAAAAAAAATACAGCTGCCAAATCAATAAGATTTCTTTATAATTCATTTATAAATAAGCCCTATCTGGATTTTATTGTCTTAGGCAACCTTACAGTGGTGAGGTTTTCCTTTAATATCCCCTCTTTGTCCTGAGTGAGATATGCATGAAGGTGGGATAGGACCAATGTTATAATAAAATTTTTTTTAATCCAGCATTTCTTATAAAACTCCACTATCAGATAGCCCATCCTATATTGACGTTCTCTTTTTGTAATGGTTGCTAAATGTTCTGTTGTATATGAATCCCGTGCTATGAGATTTAAGAAACTGGGTTTATTTTCTTTATTCATTTATCAAATTACTCATTTCCTAATGCATCATTATTAGCATCTTTCCTGCAACCCATACTTTGGCTGTTGTTATTAATAAACAGTGACATCTCTCTTCTCTTGCTTTTGATTTTTTGATTTTGCATATTTTAAAAATTGGTTCCTCCACAACCAAAACATAGAAGGAGGTAGGAGAATCTCTTTAACAAATGCTGCTGGGGAAACTGGATGGACACATGTTAAAAAAAAATAAATTTGGGTCAACCTTTGACTCCAGATTCAGAAAGGAACTCTCCTACATTGCTGGTAGGAATGTACAACCATTTAGGAAAGCTGTTTGGAGGTTTCTTAAACTGCTAAAAATAGAGCTTCCCTATAACCCAGCAATCCCACTCCTAGGTATATATCCAAAGGACACAAAAACATTGATTCAAAAGAATGCCTGTACCCCCTTGCTTATTGCTGCTCTATTTACAATAGGAAAAACATGGAATCAACCCAATGCCCAGAAATAGAAGACTGGGTTAAAAAGATGTGGTACATATACACAACGGAATTTTACTCAGCAATCGAAAAAGATAAACTCATGCCTTTTGCAGCAACATGGATGGAGCTGGAAGGGAATGTGCTTAGTGAAATAAGCCAGAAAGAAAAAAAATATATATATCAGATGGTTTCACTCATAGCAGGAGCATAAGGGATCAGGGGGGAAAAAAAGAGAGACAAACAAAGGTGGTAAAGTAAAAATGAAAACAATGAACAGCTATAAATCAGAGACATTTTATGGGGTAGAAGGGGGAGTGGGATCGGAACTAGGAAGAGAGCACTGGACTGTGGTGATGGCACTCGGGTGAACTGGTGATGGGAAGCCCGTGGGGATTACAAATGAGATGAAAAAATGCACAAAATGAAGAATGATGTAAAAAAAAAAATATATATATATATAATTAAAAACAAAACCAAAAAGACTTCCAACAAGAGTGGAATAGAGGAACCATAATACATTGTTAGTGGAAGTGTAAATTGGTGTAATCATTTTGGAAAGTAGTCTGGACTTACTTTAAGAAATTAAAAATGAAAATACAATAGCATCCAACAAACCCATTTTGAGTTATCTATCTGAAGAACATAAATCAACTCAAAATATGGAACTCAATGGGATTCTGTACCTGGATGTTTTTTTCCTTTTCCAGATTAAGGATATATTTAGTTCTTATTTCCTCAAATAATTTTGATAGTCTTTTCTCCCTTTGAGAGTCCTCTATTCCCCTTGATGTTGTCCCAGAGGTACTTCAAATATGTCACTGCTTTAAAATCTTCTTTTGTTTTCTTCATTTTGATTATATATCTTGATAGTTTATTGCTTTATCATCTAGCCAGTACCCTGTTTCATTCAGTTTGCTGGTGGATCTCTGTATTTTATTTTTTTCAAATCTACTATTGTATTTTTTAACTCTGTAAATTTTAAATCTTTCTTTAAATTTCTAGTTCACCCATTTTTTTTCTCTTGTATTTATTGAGCATCTTTATGACCATTCATTTGAATTCTTCATCAGGTAGTTTGCTTATATGTTTCTTTACTTTTTTTTTTTTTAAATAAGAATTTTGTCTTACTCTTATTTAGGACACGTTTTCTCTCTCTTCTCATTTTGCCTGATTCTCTGTGCTTGCTTCTATGTCTTACTCAATTCTAGTACCTTACCTGGTCTTATAAGAATGGTCCTCTGTAGGTACTGCCTTGTGGAATCCAGGAGCACCTAAACTAGGCACTCCAGGTCTATACCCTGTGTGGGCTGTGCCTACCTTCGTGCCATATTTGTGTAGCATAGAGTGTGGGACTATTGTCCTGGTTTGGCTACTGCACAGTGAGTAGTCACAGTTAGAACATACAACAGTGATGTGCTAGGTGGGTGACACCAGGGGTCTCTGCTGTGGTGTGCTGTTGCTGTGCATTAGATGGTTGGAACTGCCAGTCTGTCAAGACTACTTGTGGTTGGCTGTTGGGAGGTGACAGTGACCCACAGCAATTCCAGGCACTAAGTGTTGATGCATAGTGGTTCCAATTCCTCTTCCTCATATGAGGCAGTAAGGCCTGGTTATGTCAGGGGGTGGTGGAGCTCTCAGCAGGGCTTGCCCCACAGTTTTTAATAGGCTGGTGGGAGGGTTATACTATGGTGTGTGTGGGAGGGATCAGGGAGGAGGTTCTAGAATTAGCAGGGTTGCATGAATTTGCCAAGTTATTACCTGCCACTGTTTTCTGCTTAGGGGTTACCCCAAAAGCTTCCTACCTCTTAGGTAGACAATGTAAGAGGGTTAGTAGATTGGTTTATTTCTCCCTGATTTGGGCCTTCTTCCATACTGAATCCCTTGTTAATGAATCTGTTTTTAGGGTCAGTTTCTCTGACCCTGCAGTTTTTAGTTGCTCATATTTTTTTTTGAAGATTTATTTGTATGTATTTATGCAAGAACTGGGGTGTAGGCCAGAGGTACAGGGGGTGAGAAGGTTCACCAGGGACAGTAGGGAACAGATGAGGCAGATCGACTGAAATACTGCTTGTGGGGAACAGCAGGAGAGACAGGATAGGTCTGCTGCGCCATGTGGGTCAGCTCTCTGGCCAGGGATCCGATAATGCTGACACTTAACCCCCTAGTCCTAGGGCCACTCCTGACAGTTTTACCTACCAGCCTTCAGTGCCCTTACTTCTTCTGTTCAGAATTGACAGGTTGGCATGAATTTGCCAAGTTATTGCCTGCCCTCCCACCACTCTTCCTCCCCAACTATCCAAGGAAAAGTTGTGCTGTTGATGTCCTTCTTAACTTTGAGTCTCCACGCTTGAGGTGGGGTTGCGTCTCAGGGAAAGCTTATTTTTGTCTTTCCTACTATTCATTTTGATGCTGACCTTTTTAAATTTTCTTTCTTTCTTTTTTTTTTTTTTAAAGATTTATTTATTTATTCATACAGAACTGGGGTACAGGCCAGAGATGTGGAAGGTGAGAGGATTCACCAGAGACAGAGCTGGGAGCAGAACAGGCAGATCAACAAAGTACACTGCTGAGGGGAGCAGTGGGTGGGTCAGGAGAGGTCTGCCGCGCCATGTGGTCACCTCTGGAGCAGGCAGGGATCGAACTCATGCAGAAGTGGCTTTTAGCTTCTTAGTGCAGTGCTTTAACCCGCTGCACCACCAGGGAGGGCAATAGGTCTCTTTCTTTTAAATTATTTTGTTTGTAATTGTAGATTTGTTGTGTTCATGCGAGGCGGTTAAGTTTAGGTTCCTCCCACACTGTCATCTTAAATTTATTCTCCCCTGTGGTTTTATTTCTAGTGTTCCATTCTATAAATTATACACTATTCATTTTTATTATTTCCACTATTTCCTATAGAAAAATATGGCTCAGTGTTATTGTTGCTCCTTTGAAGATGTCTTCCTCTACTACTTGCTTTCTGTTTTTACTCGTTTTTCACAATTTTATTGTGCATTTATCTAATTATGGCTTGCTTTGTATTGAGATTCAGTGTATGTATGTGAGATTCAGTGGGTTTCTTGAATTTGTAGCTTGATGCTTCTCATTAGTATTGAAACAATCTTAGCTATTATCTCTTCAAATATTTCATCTGTTCCATTTTCTATCCTGTTCTAAAACTAAAAGTACTTGTAAATTATACCTTTTTACCATTTCATTTACCTTCTATGCTTTACCTGATAGTTAGTTTTTTTTCCCTTTTTCAGTCTAGATATTTTTACTAGGCGACGTTCTAGACCACAAATCATCCCTCTTCAGGTAAATCTAACTTGGTGATCTTCTATATTACTTTCTTTTTTTTTTTTTTAAACATTTATTTATTTGTGCATACAGAACTGGGGTACAGGCCAGACAGAGGTGCAGGGGCGGCGAGAGGCTTCACCAGAGACAGAATGGGGAACAGAATAGGCAGATCGAGGAAGTACACTGCTGAGGGGAGCAGCGGGCGGGTCAGGAGAGGTCTGCCACACCATGTGGTCACCTCCGGGGCAGGCGGGAATCGAACTCAAGCAGGAAGTGGCTTTAGATTTTCAGTGCTGTGCTTTAACCCGCTGCGCCACCAGGGAGGGCCCTATATTACTTTCTTAATTTAAGTCATTTTATTTTTTCCAGAATTTCAATTTAATTTTTTAATATACTCTAGTTTTCTAATGAAATTATCCATCTTACTAGTCTTTTAGAATATGAATCTTAAATTCCATGTCTAAATAATTTATGGATTTTTTTTCTTTTGTTTTACCTAGTTCAATTTTTTTATCAAATGTTTTGCCACTATATATGATATAAGAAATCTCAAAGTTACTCTTCTAGATAGAATTTTCTTTAATATCTGGTAGGCAGTTAGACCATGATTAGATCATTATAACCTAGTCAAGAGTAAGGTATTTTAAATATAGGCTTCAGTCAGATCAATTTCTAATTCTACTTTATTCCTAGGCTTTACTTTTTCAGTAGTCCCAACTTGAAGCCTGTGTGGTACTCACTAGTTCCCAGAACTGTGGTGTGGTCTGAACTGTAATTTTTATCTTACCAATATCATGGGAATGACAATAACATGGTTTATTGTAATTACTTTAATTAATCTTTTCCTCTTCTAGGTATATCCTAGTTATAAAATACTGTCTCAGTGATAAGGGAAGTTGAGATTCTTGTGCTCATTTATTTGTAATGTTGGTCCAAATCCCAGCTTCCTTGGTGGACCACAATTTAGGTGTCCCAGAAGATGTCAGGCTGATTTTAATGAGTAGTTCTCTTTGTCCAGGTTCTTAGTTCCTTAATTCTGAGTGCCTACAATCAATTTCAGTGCCTTTTAAATGGTCTTTTTAAATCCATATTTTCCTAGTTATTCTTGAAAAATAAATTATCCTTTTACAAATTAATCTACCATAGATGTCAGTGGTTTTTGCTAATGAATATTTTGATTCCTGTGACTTATTTACTTAGAATCACAGTTTCAATTAGATAAGGATCCTGGATCGCACATTGCCCAATTTCATAGCTAAGGCAGTCAGGGCCCTGAGACAGAATATCTACCAAGGACACATTGCAAATTAATAGCTATACTTCTAACAGGGACTTGCAACTTCTAGTCCATTGGTTTTTATACTGCATCACTGATAATGTAGTGTTTTTGTCTTCCACTTACTTAACTGAGGTCGTAAACCATGTCTAACCAACATTCTGTAAAATCAGTTCAACCTTGGCCTGGTTGAGTGATGATAGTGCTCTGATAGACTTCATATGATGAGAAAAGAGCTTACATTTTGAAGTTGTGACAACACTGTCAAGTTGCAGGCAGATCTATAGAGCCCTGTCTATGCTAGTTAAGTCTCTAATGTTCCTTTTCCGCCTTTAAACTCTACATGCAAAGTGATATTTTTTAATCTAGAAGGGATAATACATAAAGAACATTATTAGAGTTTGTCTATTTGTAGAGAAATATTTATTAACAGAGCTTAGCTTAGTGGCTGTGCCAGAAAGAATAAGGCTTATGTGACAATGGATTCTTATAGTCAGATAATACTAAACCAAAGAATATTGACTTGATTTTTTCAAATTAACTTTTAAATATTTGGGTACTCTTTTAATTTTTTTTTAAAGATTTATTCATATGGAACTGGGGTACAGGCCAGAGATGTGAAGGGTGAGAGGATTCACCAGAGACAGAGCGGGGAGCAGAACAGGCAAATCGACGAAATACACTGCTGAGGGAAGTAGCGGGCGGATCAGGAGAGGTCTGCTGCGCCATGTGGATCTCCTCCGGGGCAGGCGGAATCGAACTCATTCGAAAGTGGCTTTAGCTTCTCAGTGCAGTGCTTTAACCCGCTGCGCCACCAGGGAGGGCCCCGCTTAATTTTTTGTCAGTGAAATTGGTAACTGCTCTTACAAAGGATAAACTTGTAAATTCAGAGGATATGCCACTGAATGAAGGGAGTTGATGCTGGCTACAGAGTTTGATGTGGTTTGTGGGTCCCATAGGGGAACCGCTGGCAACATAGCTTGACTACCTTCCTAAGTTCTCAAGGTATACTAGGTGAGTAAAGCAGCATCTGAATGGCTGTCTTTTTTCCCTTTAATTTTTATGTTAGGAAGAGTGAGTCAGGAATGGAAATAGATAAATAGAAAAAGACCTTAGTGGGGAATATGTACTCTTTAGCATTTGACCTCTCTGTGTATAAAAACAACTTCAAAGTGGTTTTTTGTTTTAATTTTTGTATTTTAAATGTCAGCAAATAATCTCTATTTGACAACAGTCTTGGAAAATAATTCTAATATTACTTTAGGTGCTTAGCTTTTTCAGTCAAAGTATATTTGTTAGGTACTGTCCAATCCAGGTATTACTACTACTTTTTAATAGAATCGCCAGTCATAATTTTATGTGCTTATGGCTTTTCTGAAATTTCTTTCTCTTTTGTCTTCGAATGAATGTAATGTAACCCTGAAGAGTAGCATTTTCAATATTTGCTTTTTTTTTTTTTTTAAAGTGAACTTTTGGGATTCAAGTGCTTCCCCAATGTGTCTTTTTCTTTTTACCTTTTATTTTTTTTTTTTCACAAGAATTAAATGAAGATAATTAAATTGAGCTACAGTAAATAAATCAGCGACTCCCTTGTGTCCAGGTCCAAGGACATGGAAGAATTTCATAAGCGTAGAATTTTAGAGGTACAGAGGGCTTAGAGATATTACCTGTAGCATTCTTCCCAATTAATAAATTAAGAAACCAAGTGCATGGGTCATCTTTGTAGCGGATTGGGAGTAGATTTGAAACTGGTCTGTAGGCTTTTTGACTCCCAACTTATGTTCTAACTGTTGATCTTGGCTCTTCCATGTGTGTTTACTTTCAACTTAGAGTCAGGGTTACTTTGTTATTTATCATTGTGTAGCTTTGTTTGTGTCTTTGACTTTTCTTTTCTGATTTGATTGGGCTAATGCAGATTGGATTCAGGGTGCTTAAATGTCACTTTTCTATGTGAATGCTCTGTGTATCTCAGCTATTAAAAATAAGCCTTTAAGAGAAGCACATGTTCTCTCGTCCCTCCCCTACTTCATAAATGTCTTTCTTAATCCCAGAAAACCATCCTTGAAAACCACTGCACTGCTCCAAACTTTTTTTCTGATTTAGCATAATTTCAGAACCAGTCTTTCTGAAGTTTGCATCCCAAAGTAGAATGACATCAAGCAAATTTGGCATTTCTTTGTGTAACATCTTATTCATCTTGAGCTGTTTTAATGTGTTACAGAAATCACTATTGGTACATTATGTCAGAAGTTAAAAACTCGTCCCCCACAACAATGTTGGTAAAAGTAGCTCAGTAGGTTTGACTAGAATGGGCAAAATACAAAAATAACTTTAAAAAACAAAACTGGGAAGAGTGTTGAGAGACCACAGGACATGAAAGCAGAAATTAAAAGGAAAATGAAGAGAGCAAAGCAATGTGTTTCCAGTTGGGCAGATTTCCCCTGTGTTCAAATACTCTCTAACATTGCATTTGAATCCTTTGCTTCCAAAGGCCACTGATACCACAGAGACCCGACAGTATGCAATGGTTCCTTCATCTCCTGGGCCTCTAGACTCCTCCTATTACAGCCCAACATTTAAAAATAGCAGGAAAATGAGGGAAAATCATAAACTAGCTATAATAAAATTAGTGCTTGCGTGAAAGGCTATTGCCAGAGAACAGCTTTTAGAAGATCCAGTGCTGCCAGAAGGCCGCTGGGTGTTGGCAGCATTCAAGCATTCACTGGCTAGCATATTGAGACCTGAAATAGTCATTTTATTAAAGATAGAGTATCCTTTCTTTATGATCTTGGGTGTAAAGAAATTTTTAAAAGTAATTGAAAATGGATCAGAAGAAATGGGTTATTATAATAAAGTGAATATTTTACCTTTTCTTGTAAAAACTGCCTGAAAAAGAAATATTGGTTTTTCTCAGACTGTTTAAATGAAGTGTCTTAAGAACTAACATCTAAAAAACTGGGTGTCTAAAAAACATCTTCATCAACAACAAAACCTAAATCTTCGTTAATCTGTGAAGGGGCAAATAGTAGGAATTAGAGATGGTGGTATGATGAGGATCATTGCATTTCCCATTAAATGCATACTTTCAGGAGATCTGGAATTCTCATTACAACTTGAAGGGAAAACTGATTCTTAGAATCAGATATTTTGAAAGTAGTATGTCACAGAGCCTGCTCTGGTTCAGTAGTTCTTGCTACTAAGTGTGCATTACCTTGGCAGTTGGCTTTCTTTCCCACATCTATCATTAACATAGAGGAGTCTTGAAGTCAGCCTACTTTCAAGGATATATTTCAGTGACCTGGATGAAAAGATTTTTACCTAACCTTATGAATCAGTCTTCTAAGAGGACTTTTGTTGGCATATATTCAACCTTCTCTTTGCTGTTGAACTTTGAGTATTCCTTTCCTGCACCCACTCAAGGCAATAGTCTAAGTGATGTTTCTGTGCAGTAATCTTGTTTCTGGCAGCCTTGGAACTGGAGGATTTCAGTGCTAATTATGTTATGAGGTCCTTCAAGTGAGAACTGTGGTTAAATCTAAAAAGTTGTATCATCATTCAAAGCTTTCATAATAAGTAAATTCTCCAGTAGGATTGTCAGGACTATACTATTAATCTCATATACTCCATTTGCTTTTAATCACTTGTGTGTACAGAGGATACATCTCCAATCTAAATGGACAAAAATAGAACTTGTTCTTGATGGCGTACTAGGCTTCGACATGCCCTTTAGGTTTAAATAAGATAAAATGTCTGATATTAAACATTGAAAATGTCAGTAAAAGGATTTCATTGCAGCCTACCAGCTCTGGTCCCAATGGATCTACTCTCTGGCCTGTACTATTATGTAAGAGCATAGAACTTAAATCATTTTAGATAGGTTGCAAAAACGATTACTGAAACCTTAAACAAAGGCATTTGAATTTAGAAAAACTAATTGATATCATTGGCTTTAGTATATCTAGAGAATGCCCACTTCTGGTTAGATAATGTAGGTTTAACTCATGTATGGTGATTGGACAATAGGACTAGTAGTATTAAGCAAATTTATATAATCTTTACCTGGAGAATTCAAAATATAAATACATACAGTATGATAACTCAGATATCCATGTTACTTTTACTTTATGTATTTCTCTTGATTACGAAAAGAATTGGACATAATGGATCACAAGAGGGCAGTGACTTATTGTTTCTTGCAGCAAATTTCAGAAACACATATGTTGGTTTACTTTGTTCCATTTTCTAAGTTTGATTTGTCTTTGTACCTAATGGTTTTACTACTGTGAGTGGCTTTTTTTTTTTTTTAAAGATTTATTTATTTATGCACACAGAACTGGGGTACAGGCCAGACAGAGGTGCAGGGGCGGTGAGAGGCTTCACCAGAGACAGAGGGGGGTGAAGAACAGGCTGATTGACGAAGTACACTGCTGAAGGGAGCAGAGGGCAGGTCAGGAGAGGTCTGCCCCACCATGTGGATCACCTCCGGGGTGGGGATCGAACTCATGCTGAAGTGGCTTTAGCTTCTTAGTGTGGTGCTTTAACCCGCTGCGCCACCAGGGAGGGCCCCTTCAGTGGCTATTTTTAATTAAAAGGACTTCCTAGCTTATAAAGTTTCTTCCAGACTATGATGCCATGATTAGACTCTTTGATTAGGCTCTTGAACACTGGACAAACCTTTCTCTGTTTCTATAGGTATAGAAATCCAGCAGCTTTTTTCTTCTCACTAGAAACCAGTGGTTCTATGTAGAAGGGTAAGTGTTACAAAATAAGAAATCACTGACCCTGGACACAGGAAAGATGCTGTGTAAGTCTCAGTGTATAACCCTGCTACTCCCTCATAGTCAGTTACCTACAGTTATCTATATATTGTCTATCACACAAGATAATTTTCTCAAATGATGTTGTTTTAGCAATTCAATATCCTTGATGCCTTCTCATAATGTATATAATACATGAGAAAATTAGTTGCCATGCCTTGGGATACTTAGCAGGTAACAGTCTGCCTACATCTGTCAGTTTATCAGGAATGGTTTTATTTTTTTATTTTTTGAAGATTTATTTATTTGTGCATACAGAACTGGGGTACAGGCCAGAGGCTCAGGGGTGGTGAGAGGCTTCACCAGAGACAGAGTAAGGAG
>NW_004567130.1:7929014-7929814 GCF_000260355.1 Condylura cristata | reverse complement strand
GCTGAGTAATATTCCATTGTATATATGTACCACATCTTTCTAATCCAGTCATCTACTTTTGGGCATTTGGGCTGCTTCCATGTTTTTCCAATTTTTATACACATTCTTTTAAGATGGAAATTTCACAGTAGATTGTTATCAAAGATAAAGCTGTAGAAATAGACTGTTAGTTCATAAGTTTCAGTGACTAAGATATTGTGGACATATAAGAATTATTTGAGTTACTTTGATATGAATTAGAGTCAAAGAAATAAATTGGGTAATGAATATATTGCTATGTAAAATGTATCTTTAATTTAGCATTGCTGCAGTGTGGAAAACCATTTTTGGTAGTTTCCTGGCTTAGAATAGTTGTTTGTAAAAGTAATTAATGAAACTGATAGATAATATAAATAAACATTTTTGACAAGATACAAATGTCAGAGTTGTGTTAGTTATAAATAGTTCAAGCTGTGTTATTACTTTTCTGTGATAAGAGCCACTGAGGGGTCCCTGCTCAACTGATGAGCTTACCTTTGATTTTGCTACTATCATGATATGTTGAGGAAGATTTTAGCCTTGATTTTGCTTCCAAGTAATTTTGACTCTCTTCTCTCTATTCAATGTCATAAGAGAAAGTGTAGTTATCTAAAATTGGGGTGAGGGGACCTCCCTGGTGGTACAAGAGGTTAACTTTCAGCACTATAAAGCTATCAGCAGCCACTGCAGCACAAGTTTGATCCTGGCCATGGAGCTGATTTACATGGTGCAGAAGGTCTCTCCTGCCTCACCTGCTGCTGTCCTCAGCAGTATATTTCAGT
>NW_004567130.1:7904824-7928154 GCF_000260355.1 Condylura cristata | reverse complement strand
AAAAAAAAAAAAAATAATAACGTCCTTACAGTGGCTTCTAAAACTCAGGATCTCTCCTGAATGCCTGATCACCTGTTTGCTCTCCACCTCCTCTTGCTAACATTCTCTCTTGCTCTGCGTAGGTACCTTGTACCTTCTCAGTGAGGCCTGCTGTGATTATTTTTTGTTGCCAGTAGTTCCCACCTCCCTTGCTGTTGTACTTTTCCTTATAGCATGTGAAGTTGTCTGTTAAACCAACTACATCATTTAATTAATTTCAATTAAATTATTTATTTTTTTTGTTTCCTCTTAACAGAATTTTGTTACATGATAAAAATTTGGGTGTACCTTTTTTTCTCTGTTTTATATCCCTTGTATCTAGATTACTGCTTCACATGTAGGACATACTGTGTTTGTTGAATAAGCTTGGGAGAAGTCAAGGGCCTAAATTAGGATGATTTTTCTGATGTTTGGAAAATAAAGATTTTACCACCTTGACCTTGAGTGGGCCAAGTAGGGGATAGAGATACAAGCTGAAATGGAGGACCCCTTTAGAAAGGAAAGCAAAAAGAAGAGGAAAGAAAAGTCTTACTATGATTTTGTATAATGAATGTAGTGAAAAATCTCCTGGAGACCTGGAGTGAGAGAGAGAGAGTAGGAGGAAATCCAGTAATGATGCTTCTGAAATAGAAGTAGGTGGTGGCAGCCCAACTTACTGCACAACCTCCTATAATTACAAACAGTGTCATATGGAGAAACAAGGACAGTCCTTAGGGGTGGTCTAAGAATAAACCTATAGGCTTGAACTGAATTGGACTTGAGTCCAGGAAACACTGGCCTATCATTCTCTAAATACATACTTATAGGGTGCTGAATCCTGCCAAACAAGCTATATAGGGAACAGATTCATTTGGGTATGTTGTTTTTGCCAGTGGCAAATTTTGCCTTTCAAAAAATTAGAAGGTAAATTTGTTAGTACTAGAATGCCAATTCTAATCTTAGCCACCAAGCCATAGAGGTTTTATTTTTTTGGCTGTGAGTTTAGGATTCCTTTTTGCTATCTTGTATTTATCAAAAAGAAATACGATTAAAATCTTTTAACTTCATTCTTTCCCAGATAGATAAAATGCACCATTCTGCTCCTGTAGCTAAAAAGAACAGACATGGTAGTGTCCCAGGGAGTTAGTACAAAATATGTACATTTCAATGCAAAACCATTGCAGTACAAAATTGCATCTACTACTTTTCTACTTCTTCCGATACTGTTTCATAAAAAGAGAATTGTTTAAAAATATGTTTATATTCCGTGAGGTTATGCTGTAGAACATATGATCGCCACAAAGCACAAGCTCTGTTTAGTTCCTAATAAATTACTACATCTTGCACATCTATGGCTCCTGTTTTTTCTCTGAAGCATCCAGCCAAGAGAGTACAACATTAACTGAAAATATGAGAATTACGGCAAGATATTTTTCTGGTAAATGTATTGACAGTTGATTTGTTGTGATTAGTAGAAAACCGCAAGAATAGAGGGCTTGGGGCTAAATGCTGACTTTCCGCCTCTGCTTCCAGATGCTGTCTCTGCCTACTCTCCCTTTCTCGAGATTCCCTCTGAGAGAAGTCATGTGACCCTGTCACCACAGTTTTTAATGCCAAATATCTAAGTGTCTTTAAAATGCAACACAACACTTTTAAAGGCAAACAGTGAAGTAGTTTCATCTGACATTTCCATTATAGCTGCTCTTAGTGGATTCTAGGCATCATACATAAAGGTGGCTAGCTGATTCTTAAAAAAAAAAAAAAATCATGATGCAAAACCATTGAGCTGTCTTTTCATATTTGATGCTCCATCCATTGAACATGCCACACATTTTTTTTCCCTTAGAAATGTGATGTGATCAGGGGATATCTACAGTAGCCGAGACTAGGTTTTTCCAGCATTTTCTTACATTTTAGAGATAGTTATTTCTCATAGTTTTGTAATGTACCTAAGTATTTCTGAACTTACTTTAACTACTTTGTTATCGTTAGTGCTCTGAGTCCAAACTGAAAAAGTCAAAATATTAAATTGACATCATTATTGTCGTTACTGTCAAATTACTTTATGTAGAATTGAAATTGTGTTTTTAGACACTGTGCACACTATTTTGTTTTGCATCTTAAAAAGTTTTATTAAATTTTATTCAGACATTAAATTCTTAGTGAACACTTACCACTTAGGAACAGTGTATCATAACTTTGATACAAAAATGAAAATATTAATATTTTGCCTTTGAAGAGCTCAGAGTCCAGAGGGAAAGTCTGTTAGGTAAGCAGGGAAATCACAGTATTTATAGCTATAATGAATTGCTTCTACAAAGGTATTGCATGTCCACAATATGTATGCATTTACAATTGTCTCCCCACAAAATGGACAACTAGATTGCCTCTAGCTTCCCATCATCACAGCAATGCTTTGAAGGTCAAATTTGTATTTGTTCCCTGCTGGACCCACATGAGATTTTCTTCAGAATATATAGAGATATTCAGAAGTAGAATTGTAGGTCATAGGAAATATACATATTTGATTTAACCCCAAACTGCCAGGGTCTTCCCTGGAGTGTATATATTACTTTGTGTCTACACAAATGTGTTCCTATTCATCTTCAGCTTTCTGATTTCTGTTGATCTCAGAAGTGTAACATGCTTCCTCATTGTTTTAATTTGTATTTTATTATTAACAAATCTAACCTTCTATAAATGTTGTTGGAGTTGTTTTCCTTTTGAATTGCAGGCAATTCCCATATACCCTAGAGTATATCTCATTTGCCAGTTTTAAAAATTGCAAATGTATTATTCTCCTATTGTCAAATTTTTGTGAGACATGAAATTATTTTGTGTCATTGCATTTCCCTTTATTTTATATAAATGAGTGGTAAATTTAAATGTAAAATGCCAATACTATCAAAAAGGTTGTAGGTCTCATAGGCTATTGAGATAAAGGTAAAAAAAATTATTGACTTCACAAAACAGTACTATATGAGTTCTGATAAGTGAAGGTAAAGAACAGGAGTAAAGAGCATATGTAAGATAATGAAAATATAAAACCATACAATACCGGGGATGTGTTTATAGAACAAGAACTTCTCTGATAACCTGCAATTCCATTGTTTATTCACTGTACATTCAACTTTTGTTGATATCTTCAAGAACAACTTACATACCCAGCTCTGAGAGACTACTGAAATATCCTTTGTTTGTAAGGTCCCCCACTTTAGGATACCTACTAATTCCAACTATCGTATATTTATAAAAGGATATTTGATTTCTGCTAATGAAGTAGAAGCCAGGAAGACTAACAATGAAGATAGAGCTGAAAAAGCTTATTATTTGGGGGAAATTTTGAGAACCTTTTATTCAGTGTTTTTCAATTAGTGTGATAAAAGAAAGTAGGATTTCTGTGAGGACAGTAGTGCTAAAAATCAACTAAGATTTCTTTTAAGATTTGCTTAAAGAGCTTAGATAAGGTAAATAAATATATTATCTAGTTCTATTCTGTCTTTAACCCTTATGTTAATATCTTTTTTCTCACCTTCAACTTTATGAATATGCTCAAGTCTCTCCTATTTTAGAAAAAAAACATTCCTTCAATTTTGTGTCCCTTTTTGGTTAGTGTTAATTCTTTGCCATTACCGTAAACCACATTTCTTAAAACCATGTTCTATACTTAGTAGTTACGCTAGTCTACTTTCTAGATACTTAATAAAAATCTCTTAAATCATACCCGAATATGTACTTATAAAAATTTCTAAAATATGAGCCCTCCCTGGTGGCACAACTGGTTGGGACACAGCACTGCAAGCTAGCCGCTGCAGCTTCAGTGCTAGTTTGATCCCACATGGCGTGGCAGACCTCTCCTGACTCACCCACTACTCCCCTCAGCAGTGTACTTCATCAGTCTGCCTGTTCTGCTCCCCACTCTGTCCCTGGTGAAGCCGCTCACTGCCCCTGCACCTCTGGCTTGCACCCCAGTTCTGTATGATTAATTTTTTTAAAAGTCTAAAATATTATATCAGACAGTACAAAATAGTTAATCCTGCAAAAACAGACAAACTCATCTCAGTGGTTTAGAACATCCGGTGTACATTTTGTCTGTGCAATATGTTCCTTGCTGCTTCCATCAGAGAGTTACTCCGTGACCAGACAGAGATCAGCCATCACCTTGAGTATAATCAATTGCTACACTGGTGTGAAAAGAGGGTCTCACACTGAAATTGTCACATACTGCTCCTCTACAACTGACCCAATACAATCTTAAGTGCCAAGAAGGCAGAGGGTGGAAATATTTGGTGTTAGCATTAGTGACAGCCACAGCTATATTTTTATGTCATGTTTCAGGGATGCTAATTCTCAGTTTGTGTATTGTGAATGACTTACTTGTGTGGTCTGTGTTTGTTCAAAGAGATTATGGAAAGTGTTCCTATAATTTAGCTTCGCAGTTTCTTCTCCTGAAGAGCTTAGAGGTTTCACTATCTGGGATTTGTTCTTTGCTTTTCTTTTTAAAATATATTCAATACATCTTCCTTCATTTTTTTTATATGAAATTCCCACCACCAGTTCACCTGTGCACTATCACTATAGCCCCACTTGCTCTTCCCACCCCTGTCCTGGTCCTTCTCCCTCCTCCTCCCCTAAGGAATGTCTCTGATCTATTGTTGCCTGTTGATTTTGATTTTTACTTTATTATAGCTCCTTTGTTTTCCCTACATTCCTCCTATAAGTGAAACCTTTTAATATTTTTCTTTTTCTTTCTGGCTTATTTTGCTGAGCATAATCCCTTCCAGCTCCATCTATGTTGCTGCAGTGGGCATGAGTTTATCCTTTTATATTTCTGAGTATATTCTATCATGTTCATAATACTCCATCTTCTTGATCATCTATTTTTGGGCATCTGGGTTGCTTTCATAGCATACCTGTTATAAATTGTGCTACAGTAAACATAGGGGTGCAGTTGTCCTTTTGAATGTATTGTCCCTTTGAAAGATTGTAATCATTGAGTTAAATAGAGACTTACAAGAACCAGATTTCAGTTTTCTCTCAGGTGCAAAGCTAGCTGTATGATGACTTGAAAATCAGGTAATGATATAACTCAAGTCTCAGCCACTGGGCTAGTTGACCATGTCCTTTTTTAGTTTCTGTCCTCTGTTAATTGCCAGTCAGACCCACCCTATCAAGTTGTGACAATAATCCCCTGATGTTTATTTACATCTTTACAATATCTCAGTAGCTATGCAGCCTCACCAAACTAAGTTAACTCCCAAAATTGCTTCCCAAGATTACCCCCAATATTATTTGAGATGGCAAAATCATTCCTTGATGGATACAAATGTTTGAAATTATATATAAATGACTCATCTCCAAGAGTTAACATTTTAGTGTTAGGAGATACATCATAATATTTAAGAGAATTTCACCTACTAGGTTATTGGGTCAGTCTTTAAATGTTAGTATATGTAACTGAGTAGACTCAGAATTTGGATTAGAATTCTAAGCTTATAAACAGCAGTGGAATATTTTTGAGAACCCAAGAGTGGGTTTATAATAATTACCTACATTCTCTGAAGAGGCTTGTTAGTCAGATAACTTTAAAAGAGAATTGAATATATTGGGTTTATACATACAGTTTTAATTATTTGAGTTTGTTACAGTAGTCTCTCCTTAAGAGTGATGAGATAAAGACAATAATAAGAATCTAAGCTTGAATCTTGAGTAGAGGTTTGAATTTTGAAATATAACAGATGGATAAATAAACCAAAAAAGTGTCCAATTAGTCTTTTCTTTTTTTGTCTTGTGGGACATAAAATAGAAAACCCTCACACTGAAATGATTAGTATAATTAATCAGTGTGACTGTATTGTTTTGATAGAATTTCAGTTCCAGTAAAAAAAAAATAAGTGCAGTTTACAGTTTTCTAGAGACTTGAAATATTAAAAATGGTTTATGAAGCACCATGCCTGTCTTTCAAGACCATGATTTGACACATTAAACACCTCTCTAATGTGTAGAATTAACTTCTTAGTTGAGTGTTAATTGAAATGTTATATGTAAGTGACTGAGAGTCTTCATTTTAATCATAACAAAAGGAGTGAAACCTTCAAAGATGCTGCTCTGAGGAGCAGTGACTTAGTCTCAACATGAAATAGCAAGCAAGTGGCTGGTCTTCAGTGCTGACCTCTGAGGTAATGTCTCAGAACTGAGTTTTCAATAAAATAGATAAAGAATTTTTATTAAGTTTCCTGAACTGGAAACACATCCATCCTCTCATTTTACTGGACAGTGTGTTCACTATTAAGGCCTGCCTGTCTCAGTGAGAGTTCAAGGCGGCTGTGGAGGGCATGCAGCCCTGCCTCAGGGGAAGTGAAGCTTGGCTGAATCCCACTTGTATTAACAGTCCTGGTGGAGGTGCTGCCCTTTGCCCTTGTCCTGGGGAAATTCATCAGTTCCCAGAGCTACTAGCAATTGCAAGACATTATCTCATTCAGCCCTTGACTCCCAAGTATGAATTCACTTAAGTATCGCTGGCCAAGGAAAATGTCTTCAAGGCTACTTGTATAATTAATTCAAAACTAATTTTTAAAAAAAGTATGTAAAAAATTACTGGTGTTAGATTTTGTTCTACCTACTCCTGATAGATACAGGGATGGTGTATCCTTGCACCCTATGAGAAGTAAGGGTGATAAGGATGATGGAGCTTATATTTTGAAGAAGCATTTTCTGTTTACCAGATACTGAAATAAAAAATTTTCTATGCTTTTACTCACAGCTACCAGTGGGCCTGATACTGTGCTTATCCTCATTTTACAAATGAGACATCTCAGGATTAGCACTCCCAAGTGACGGAGATGGGATTTGAAAACAAAAATTGTGCTCTCAGTCTCTATTATTCTACCTTCCCCAGTTATGGTGCTTAGTTTGTCATCTTACTGTGTTTTTCTTTGGGGAGTAAATCATTAAACTATATGAATAATTACATAATATCATGAAAACTACATGATTTGGGCAATTAAGGAATTAATGTTATTCTTACAAGATGCTCCTATTAACTAACGTGCAATATTTAAAGTTGAAAGGAAGTATTTACTGACATGGTAAAGCTGGTTTAAAAGAAGCATGTTGTGTAGTTCTGAGTTTTATCCCTTTGCTGAATGTCCCACACTGCTATTAGTTTTAATTTGCTCCTACTATTTGGAAAAGTGGAGAAACGAAACTAGAGAATTAGCAAGCTCTCATGAAAGAGCTAGGAATTAAACCTGCAAGAGGATTATGATTTGAAATAAGAGTGTGGACTTATATTCTTGGCCCATGGATTGCGAACCCTTAGGCTTACAAGGTACTTTGTGTAGGATCCTTTCTCTCTCCCTAAGTGAACACCCACAGAAAACATACTCTAGGGTGATTTCAGTGGTGTGCATTATGAGAGGCAGATCTGTAACCAGAAAAGTGGAGTCATATTCCAGTCTTTTTTCCTCTTTCCTAATGTTTGAACTTAAAAATAAATAAACCTATTGTACTGTAACCTATAGTAAGGCATGTCGGTTATCTTCATTAAATTTTTATAGTTGATAGTATTGAGAACTGTGTTCTGCCTTAAAGTCTAATTTCACTTCTAAAATTCTAAGAACACTTCTAGAATTAACTCTTACTTTTCCATGGTGAATAAGAGCCTGAGAAAACAGTAGAGATTAAAATAAATTCAACCCCCAACTTGGCCTCTGGTTTCCAGTCTGGCTACAGTGAGAACTGTCAGGGAGATAGATGGGGGCTCTAAGGTTTCCTGGAGTTTTCAGCCATGTGTGGGCACCACATGTGGTGTGTTCAGTGAATACAAATACAAGAACACATGCTGTTTCCATTAGGGACACTTCAGACCCTGCTCTGTCCCCAGCCTTACTGCAGGGTTGAACGGGTCATTTATCATAGGCCACTTACTGACACTGACTGGGGCATAGGCACTGCTACAGTAAGCAGCAGTTGACTTAGTTCTTTTTAGAGCTAATTTGTCATATAGTGATATTCTTTATTAACAATTTGTAAGTTCATTTACAAAGAAGAAGGGATTTACTAGCTGCTTCTGAGGGAAAGATATTTAAATTGAAAATCGGACCATGTGCCCACCTTGCTTAAACCTTTCAATGACTCAGTATAGTCAAAATCATTCAAGCCTGCATTCTCCTCAGGCTTGTTCCCTTTGATAACCTCTAGAAGTCTGTGCTCCTACTAGTTCACATATGTCATACAATATCTGGCCTTCTCTTGACCTCTGCTCCATTTTTCCTTTTGTTGAGAAGGTTTTCTCCATTTCTTTGTCAAAGTAAAGTGTATTCATTTTATAAGACTTGGGTCAGGTATGTATAACCTCCCCCAGCAGTCCTTCCTTGTTCTCTTTCCCCCAGTGTGGGTTTGGCATCCCCTCTGTGTGCTCAGAGAATGGGGAGATGTCATCTGTCACAGATAACTCTTACCTCACTGTACAGAAACAAAGTGTGTGCTAGCAGCCCAGAAGGCTGGCTTCAGCATTTTCTCACCCATCAAGTACCCGGCCTAGTGCCGAGGCAGCTAGAAGTGATTCTTGAATTGAACTGAACTGAACTGCCTAGTAAGCAACTCTTAGCTTCCCTCAAGTACAGTCACATATGATTCTCATTATATTCCTTATCCTAGTGCCTTATACACCCACACCATGAGAAAGTTCATACTGAAGAACTGGCCAGAGTGTGACTCTCTCGATTTTCCATGATTGAAGAGCTTAGATATACAAACCATACAATCTGTTCCCCTTCATGATTGTTGTCATAAGAGATGCTCCTTATTGAATGTTGTCCCTGGGGGTCCTTGCAGGCCCCTTAGCAGCCTTATCATCTATTGTTTGCACTTAAGACAAACATAGACTCTTTAGACAAACTGCTAGGTATCTTAATGATCTTAATCATTTCTGTTTTATTTGGCATAGATGCCTAAGAATAGAGAAAATTTTTCTTTTCTCCCTCCCTAAAATATTTATTTATTTATGCATACAAGAGATAGGCTACAGGCCAGAGGTACAAGGGGTGAGAGGATTCACCGGAGACAGAGTGGGGAGCAGAACAGGGAGATTGACTGAAATTTAGCACTAAGGGGAGCAGCAGGCAGGTAAGGAGAGGTCTGTGTGCCATGTGGGTCAGCTCTCTGGCCTTGGATCAAACTTGGTTGCTACAGTGGCTACGGATAGCTTCACGGTGCTGTACTTTAGCCCCTTGTGCCACCAGTGAGGTCCCTAGATTAGGCAAATCTTGGCATTAACCAGGTCTCTGGTAAAGTTTCTCACTCCTTCAGTTTCTGTTTGTATGCTCTTTGCTTTCACAAAATACTTTTTTCTCCCTAACTTCACATTGGGGATATACAGAGACCTCTTACTTTTAGAAAACCATTTTCATTAAGGTGTAGTTATCCTTGCTTTTCACTATCTTATTATTTTTACTAATTTACCATACTTATTCCTCCTTCTTGTTATTTCTTTAAGAAGACTCATAACACAATGGAAATAAAAAGAACCTGAATTTTAAGACCTGTCAAGAAAGCAAAGTTCTTCCATTTATGAGATTGTGATTGGCATATTGCTTCACTGTGCTCAATTTTAGTTTTCTCATTTGAAACAGGGGATCGTTTCTATGTGGTTAAGTTGATGTGAGGATTCTGTGAGGCACTTCATCTATATAAAGTGCTTAACACGCCATCATGTTGATCATGACTACATACAATTATGCTGGGGACTATGTATATTATGAAATGCACATGAAACTTGTAAGGTATTAAATAGTGGCCAGATTAGTTCCTCAAAGAACTACAGTGTTAAAAACCAGAAAAGAACCATAGAACTACCTAGTCTAGTTTCTTTAATACCTATTCTATGTCAGACCTTGAGCTGGTGTCCTGCAGATCACAGCTCATTCAGTCCTCAAAATAGCACAGTGGTAGTTATTTTTATTCCCCATGTTATAGATGAGGTCAGATGGTCTGCTCAGTATGTGGCAAAGCGGTTTTCAAACCTAGGTCTCTTGTATCCAGATGCCATGTTCTTTCTACTCTATGCCACTGTTTAGCAAATAACTGAATGTCCATTATGCGTAAGGTACAATGTTGGGCTCTTAGAGATGATTTTTTTCCTTCATTAAAGCTAAAAGTGGAGAGCAAGAACAGAGCTTCTAGTTATTTTTAACTTTAGTGGTTGAAAACTTTAAGGAAGAGGTGGACTTAAGTTACTCTTTGAAGGATGAGTGAGAGTGTGCTAGCAAACTACAGGAAGTCTCTCCAGTTTAATACTAAAGACAAAAATGCTAAGTAGAATGGCCATCATGTTTAAATTTATTTGTAAATTGCATTGCTTTTATTTTAGTGCATCACATGAAAGCATTTAGCATATGCAGAGTATGATGACTGAGAACATCTAATTATAGATCATAAGTTTACAGTATAGCAAGATGTTCATTTCTTTTGTGTTTTATAATATGTTTTGTAATGTTTTATAATACCTCCCAAAAAGGGAGTTTAAGTTCTCACTGCCATTTATTGTATCACTTCAAATTCAACTTCCTTTTTCGTGAAATAAAGAATGTCATTAATATAAATCCCTTACTTTACAGAAGTGACTTGGGAATGAAGTAGAATCATTATTGTGTTTTAGCAAGTAGATAGCATTATTGTTACTATAATTCTTAATAGGTGCTGCATATTCTTTCTGCTACATTTTAGTTTTATATTAAATGTAAGTTAAATCTTTGCTGTTTTTCCCCCACAATGAAGGTTGGAAAGCTGTTAAAGTAGTTACTTTGTTCTCAAGCATCTGTTTAAGAAAATTTCTACTCCTAAATATTATCAAAACCCCAAAGGGAAGCTACTGTTCCCTTTCATTTGTGAATGTAAGCATGACTTCTGAAAAACAAATTTCTACAATGTAAAATGAAGATCTGGTCTGCTTTCTTTTTCTTCATTTTGTTTCAGTGAGCTCTAAGGGCATCTGAATGATAACTGCTTTCTCTCTTAATACATAATGTCTCTACTTTAACTTGCTTCTAGCTAGGCATGATACAGGCAGCATCAAGGCTGGGTATTCTCCGTAGACCTCCTTCTAGGTGTATGTGGATGGCCAGCTAGATCACTTTCACTTCACTGAGCTGTGAAATTGACACCAAATTGTGCCATTAGCTTGTTTCTGAAGGGTATGTTGCACTGGGTGTTCTTTTCTTGCTTGTACGGTTCATGAAAAAAGATGACAAGATAAAAGTGTCCCATAAATGAACATGAGCAAGGAAACTTAGATGCAATTTGTTGTGAATTAAAAACATTGAATAATGTATCAAGAGCCCCTGGAAGCAGAGATGCTGAGAATTCAGAGCAGACGTTAAGTATTTGGGGTAAAGAAAGTTGTGCTACACAACTTGTCCAGCTGTGGCTCTCAGCAGGAGGTGGTATAAAGAAGCCATTCCCTTTAAAAACGACATGTGGACTTAAACCCCTTCCCCTAATCATTGGCTTGGCTTACACAAGAAAACCAATACTTTTACTTACATGGCTGTAGGTTAATACTTTTTGAAAATTATCCATCACTCCCAGTTCTCTGCTAGATACATTATGATCTAGAAAACTTTTCTGAAAATTTCAAGCTATTGATTGACATTTTGTTTCATGTAAAGAAATCAGCCATTTTCATTATTTCTTTTATATTATCAAAGCTAGAACTTTAAAAGGGTTAAATGACCTGATGGTTGACTTTTTTGAGTCTTTGAAGCAACAAATATTTTTATTTCAGACATTTATTCTCATGAACTTTGCTCATGGTCTTGCGTGTTCTATAAGAGCTGAGTTACTTATGGCTCTCGTATAGCTTTTCCCCATTAGTTATGGTTAGATGGCTAACATTCCGTGATCCCCCATAGGACTTGTAATCCAAGCAGAACCCAGATCTGTTTCCAGCTATGATGTACAGATTTTACCCCCTCTTACATTGGGTTTATCTAGTGATTCTAGGAGAATTAGAAGAGTTACAGATACAAGCTATGCATTTTGACCTCTGCAGGTATTTAGAATTAAAATTCAGAAACTGGGTGGTGTGCTAATTCCCCCACCTTGAGATTTAAACACAGACTCAGTTATGACCTTCTCTTTGAATTTTTTAGCTCACAAGGTAAAGTACTTAAAATGCCATTTGTTTGTATAATATCTCCTCCATAAACTGTTGTTTGCTCCTCAAGTGCAGAAATCATATTTAATTCATCTGTGTGTTCTCCTCCCCTTCCCTTACCCTCACTCTTGCCTGTCTCTAAAGTAGTGATATACACGCTAGGTTCTATATGTGTGTATCGTCAGTATGTGTGGTATGGACAGGTTGATGAAAGACAAAACTAGAAATTAGCTTTAGAACATACCTGAATATGAGCAAGTAGAAGCATCACCAGTGTTATATACTAAAATTTATTATATATATACACCTATGGAAATGTGATATGTGTTTTTACCAGTACAAGCTTCATGTAGGCGTATGTATATCAAATATTTTTCTGCCAAAAACTCTCAGAATTTATCATGAAGTTCAACTTCCTATTACTTCATTCCTCCTGGTTGAGGATGGTGAGAATCCTGGGCCTGGAAGGGATGAAAGCTCAGTAGTTTACAATTATGAGAAGCTTAATCTGCCCAGAAAGAAAAAAATTTTGGTTTGACTCACATGTAACTTAATGTTTAGGCCCTTCCTAGCTGGCACTATAGAAAAAGGACTCCATTTCTGTTGAACCCACCCAACCTCTCTCTGGATCTAAAAATGTTAGTCCTAGACGTCCCTGGATGAATTTGTCATGGTATGTGATGGAAATGTCTCAGTATTTCCTTTGAAGACTCTTATATGATATTGAGTTGTATCACCTAAGGATAAGAAAGTTGTTTTCCTTTCTAGCCAAAGGAAAAACCAAGAATTTAGCCCTGCTGTGAAGATGCAGCCTTATATTGCAGTCACCTGTGAAGGGGTTGTAATAAGTCTTGTCTGGATCTCTTGAATTAGATTTAATAACCTGCACAAAACTTCAGCAAGATCAGTAAGCCTTTTACAGCCAACAGAGAGCTCTGCATACTGCTGCCTAACTGCAAGATTTTTGCCTCACTTTAGCCAGTGGGGACCTTTCCTAGACTAGCATTATTTGCTTTCACTCTTTGGCCATTTCTCTTGTACACCATGCTGCCACAAAAGCTGATGTGACCATTGCAAGTAGGAAAGGGTCTGCATTTTTCTTTGTTACCTTTCACAGCAGAAGTGGTGGCAGCCAGTATCTGCTGCTGCAGGACACAGGCTACTGCTACAATGTTGTTGTTGTTTTTCTCCTATTCATCCACTTTTAGCTGGTGGTCTGTCAGCTGGTGATGAGGCTATAGGGCATATTCTCACTATTTGAACATTCTCTCTGGAGCCCAGTTATGTTGTATATGTGTATCCTATCTGTTACTAGACCATGAGACAATCATTAGAAATAGAATTTTGCTTTTTGTTAAATAAAAAACAATTAAGAATCTTAGAATACTTTCTGGAACATTAATTCTCAAAAGTCTCTTAATGAAGTCATGCTGTCTGTTAACTGTAAGAATTCAGATGAAGCTGAATTCTAGGATGATCATTCTACAATTCAGTTATAGAATTGAATTAACTGGGAGGAAATAAACTTTTCTTTTGACCAGCAGCTGTTAGAAATATGGTTCTTGTCCCGCCTCCCCCTCCAGTTCTTCTAACATGTACCATTGCTTGCTATGAAGATCCCCTTGCTTTTACACAGTCTCAGGTAAATGGTGAGGGTAATATTGAAATTACTTGAATCTGGAGTTTCAAATAAACTAGTTCGTTCCATATTTTGTCTACATTTGAGTAGGCCGAATTATACAGATTTAGAGGTGGCATTTGTTGATAAGTTGTTATGATAGCTATTAAAAGTTAATTACATCTTGATTTACTTGGCACCCTCTTAATTTAGCTAGCCTAACTTAATTTTTTGTTTTTTACTGTAAAGCCAAAAGAAGGCTTATTTGTTCTTTGTGTGATTTCTGAAGGTAGTAGATAATGTATTCAAGACATACAAGATTAGGTACTTATTCCTTTGGAAATAACTTTATTATCTCATTGGAAGGTTGCTATTTTTAAAACAGTCTGGAAAATATATTCCATATGTTGATTTTAATTTAAAAAATATAGTTCCTAGCAACAGAGGTGTCTTTAGCTGACTTAAGAGTTACTGTCCTCACATTTGTGGATATACTTTGAGCATGTGTGCTTTCTAAAATTTATTTTTTATTGTAATAAATCATAACAAATTTGATATTTATCTATTTTTTAAATAATATAGTAGTTTATTTTTACATCAATTTGTGCATTTTTCCATCTTACTTGTAATCCCCTTGGGCTTCCCTTCACTAAATCACCCATGTGCCATCACCGTAGTCCAGTGCATTTTCCTCCACCCACTGTTTTTAATCCCATTCCCCACTCCACCCCCATAAAATGTCTCTGGTATATAGCTGTTCATTATTATTATTATTTTCTCACATGATCCGTTATACTCCTGCTATGAGTGAAACCATCTGGTATTTTTCCTTTTCTTTCTGGCGTATTTCACTAAGCATGATCTTTTCCAGCTCCATCCATGTAGCTGCAAAAGGTTTGTGTTTATTTATTTATTTTTTGGTTGCTGAGTAATATTCCATTGTGTATATATACCACATCTTTTTTTAAAGATTTATTTATTTATTCATACAGAACTAGGGTACAGGCCAGAGATGCGGAGGGTGAGAGGATTCACCAGAGACAGAGCGGGGAGCAGAACAGGCAGATCGACGAAGTACACTGCTGAGGGGAGCAGCGGGTGGGCAGGAGAGGTCTGCCACGCCATGTGGATCTCCTCCCCCGCAGGCGGGAATCGAACTCATGTGGAAGTGGCTTAAGCTTCTTAGTGCTGTGCTTTAACCCGCTGCGCCACCAGGGAGGGCCCATGTACCACATCTTTTTAATCCAGTCATCCACTTTTGGGCATTTGGGCTGTTTCCATGGCTTTCCAGTTGTAAATAAAGCAGCAATAAACATGGGGGTGCAGGTATCTTTTTGAGTCAGTGTTTTTGTGTCTTTTGGGTAGGTACCTAGGAGTGGGACTGCTGGGTCATATGGAAGCTGCATTTAGTGTACTATTCAGTGCACCAAATTCATTAACATTGTTATGCAACCATTACCATCTTCCATCACTTTTTCATTTTCCTGTCTTAAAGTCTATATCCTTTAAATATTAACTCCATTTTCCCCTTCACCCCCACCACCCTCTAGCCCCCGGTGGCCAGTGTTTGAATTTTTGTCTCTATGAATTTGACTATTCTACTTACTTGTTGAAAGGGAGTCATATTATTTGTCTTTTGTGTCTGGCTTACTTAGACAGTATGTAGTAGTATATGTTGGATTCTCCTTTTTAAGTTTGAATAATACTTCATTGAATATATATACCACCTTTTGTTTTATCATCAATCATCTGTGATGACATTTATGTTGCTTTTACCTTTTGATTGTTGCTCTGAACAAAGTTCTACAAAAAATGTTTGAATCCCTGTTTCAGTTCTTTAGGGAGTATACTCAAAAGTGGGATTTCTGGGTCATTTGGTAATTTTGTGCTTAATTTTGGTTTCCATATTGGTTTCAACAGCAGATACACTATTTTACATTCCACCAGTAGTGTACCAGGATCCCAGTTTTTTCCCATCCTCATCAATGTTTGCTATTTTATCTTTTTTTTTTAATATAAAGCATGTAATGAATATCTCATCTCATCATGATTTTAATTTGCATTTCCTTAATGACTAGTGATGTTGAACATCTTTTCATGTGCTTTTTGGTCATTTGTATAAGTTCTTTGGAGAAATGTCTATTCATGTCCTTTGCCAATTTTTAAATTGGGCTGTTTAGGAATTTTTGTTGTTGTTGAACATTGGGAGTTGTCTGTATATTCTGTATATTAATCCCTTATTTGGCATATGATTTTGTTTCCTGTTCTGTGTGTTGTGTTTTTATTCTCTTAATAGTGTTTTTGTACAAAGGTTTTGATTTTGATGAAATTTAATTTTTTTTTATTTCTTACTTTTGCTTTGAAGTCATATTTAAGAAACTACTGCCAAATCCAAAGTCATGAAGATTTTCTCTTTTTCCTTTTTACTCTTGCATAAGTATTTGATTCACTTGAGTGACTTTTTGTGTATGATTGTAATGTAATGGTCCAACTACATTCTTTTGCAAATGGACTTGTTTCCCAGTGCTATTTGTTGAAAAAACTGTTCACTTACCCCATAGAATATTTTTGGCATTCTGCTGGAAAATAAATTTGACCTTATATATAAGGTTTTTTGTTGTTGGCTTTCTCCATTTTAATTCCACTGGCCTATGTATCAATCTTTATGGCATTACTACACTACTTAGATTATGGTATTTTTTATCAAGTAACTTATGAAATCAGCCAGTTTGAGTCTTCCAACTTGTTTTTTCAAGATACTTTGGTCACTTAGGGTTTTTTGAGATTCTATATAAATTTTCCTATTTCTGCAAAAAATGTCAATGAGATTTTGGTAGGAATTACATTAGATTTGCTGATCATTCTGGGTAGTATTGTCATCTTAACACTATGTCTTTCCATGAGCATGGGCTATCTTGAATTTATTTATGTCTTCTTTAATTTCTTTCAGTAATATTTTATAGCTCTGAGTGTATAAATCTTTCTCTCCTGGTTAAATTTATTATTTTATTCAATTTGTATTACTCTTTTGAAGTTATTTTTTATATATTATAATGTCATTATAAGTTATTTTCTTAATTGCCTTTTGGATTGTTCATTGCTAGTGTTTGTAAATGCAACTGGCTTGAGCATGTGTGTTTTGAAAAGCTTTTTAGGGAATTCTGCTCCATGTCTCTTAGTAGGCTAGCCCTTCTCAAATTCTCCAATAGAATATGGAGCTAGGGAATGGTTTAAATCTGACTTAATACTACTTACTTAATTACTAGCTTATGATCTTGAACATTTCTTCAGCATAAATATGGGAATTACACTAATGATCATACAGAGATATTGTAATAGGTAAATGAGGTAACTGTATATATTACCTGCACTTTAGTAGCCAATTGACAAACATTAGTCTTATCATTTACTGTTAAAACTTTTTTCACTTTTGTTCTTAGGTAGATAATGCTGGAAGTAAGAGCCAAGAAGAAGTTAGGTAAAGGAAGACTTATCCAACAGAAATAGCATATTCATTTGAAGATAAGGAAGTATTTAAAAATGTCATGTTGGATAATCAGAGTGATTGGGAACATGGACTCTGGAATTAGGTAGATTTAGATTCTAACTCCTGTTCCTTTGCTTATTTGTTCTTTTCCCCAGGTTTAATCATTAAGCCTTTCTAAGATGAGTAAAAGGAATTCAGACAGAAATTGTTTTGAACCTAATGAAAATACTAGAAATCAGTCATCAGGTGCTGCTAGAGCAACATTTCAGAGGGCATTTACAGCATTAAGTGGCTCTACTATTAAAGGAGGCTTTAGTTTCTACCCAAAGAGAGTTTAAAATGAAGAGCAAATTAGATTTAAGATAATCAGAAGAAAAGGAAATAAAGAGGTCAGAAGTCATGAAATAGAAAAAGCAATACAGAAACAACACAACCCCTAAAAGTGGTACATTGAGAAGAGCAATAAAATTGATATTCTAAGAGAACCAAATAAGACCTAGGGAAATAACTTTGTATTATTATTACAGTACAAAACACAACACAGCACCACAAAACAGACAATTATAAACCAGAAATACCCTACAGGGGAGAGGAATTAGGAAAGGGAGAGGGATTGGAAGGAGAAAGGGAGGAATGTGGGGGACTATGGTGATGATGCATGGGTAAATTGGGGGGGAAGTAAACATTGTCTTAAAATGAGCAACATTGCAAATAGATATATAAATTGATAAATGTAATAAAATAAGAAAAATAAATAAAATCTATATTATAGCCAGGAAAAAACAAAACAAAAAAGACATTAATTACCAATGTCAGGAATGAAAAGAAATAATACCACTACAAATATTTAAGAAATAAAGGAACATTATACTTTATTTTGATGTATGCCAATAAATCTGACAAATGAAATGGACAAATTCCTGAAAGATAAAAACTGTCAAAGCTCACTCATAACTAAATTGATGACCTACAAAACCCTGTACTTACTAATGAAACAGAATTGATAAATTGTACTTCATCAAAATAAAAACTTCTGCTTTTTGAAAGATACTGTTAAAAGAATAAAACTAAGTAGTATAGTTTAAAAATTGGTAAAAGGGGCCCTCCCCGGTGGTGTAGGGGTTAAAGCACAGCACTGAGAAGCTACAGCCACTTGAGCATGAGTTCCATCCCTGCCTGTCCCAGAGGTGACCCACATGGCCGCAGACCTCTCCCTGGCCCGCCCTCTGCTCCTCACAGCAGGGTACTTCACCTATCTACCTGTTCTGCTCCCCACTCTGTCTCTGGTGAAGCCTCTCACCGCCCCACACCTCTGGCCTGTACCCCAGTTCTGTATGCACAAATAAAACTTTGAAAAAAAAATTGGTAAAAGAATTGAACAGATATGTGATCAAAGAATGACAGTGAGAGGCAAAAACATCATAAAACATAGAAACATCAATAGTTTTTAGGGAAATAGAGATTTAAACCCAACATCTCTATTAGAATGGCTAAGGACTGACTAGGCCAAGTTTTGTGAGGATATAGAAGAACTGGAGTTCCTGTTTGATGCTATTAAGAACGTTGTAAATTGTACTACCACTTTGGAAAATTGTTTGGCTTTTTTGTTTGTTTATTTTACAAATCAAACACTTAAAACACCTACCATACAGCCCAATCATTTCATTCCTAGTTACTTACCCTAGTTATTTATAGAAAAGAAAATATTCCCCAAATCCTTGTACTTAATATTCATAACAACTTTATCTGTAATAGCCAAAAAACTGTAAACAGCACACATGAACACCAACAGGGAGTGGATAAATGAGGGTGGTTATATTCAAACAATGCAATGCTTCTCACTAATGAAATGGAACAAAATATTATGCCACAACATGGCAAAATAATTACCTTGATTGAAAGAACCACCCACCCCAAGTACAAACTACATGATTCCACTTATCTAAAACTTCTAGAAGATACAAGTTAATCCTTAGGCCCACAAAACAAATCATTAGTTGTCTTGGGTGGGGATGATTCACAGGTATATACATATATAAAAGGTCATCAAATTGTACACTTTGAATACATGCTATTTTATATCAATTATTCAGTAAGTAAATTGCATGCTATTTTAAATGAACTGTACAATTCTTCTCTTCTTCAGATCATTTTTATGCTTTCTGTTATTCATTCATTGTAGGAAAGTTAGTTTATCTCAATTTGAGAAAATTTGATTGGAAATATTTCCCCAAGTGGGAGCAAAAATAAGTAACCTGGAATCATGGATTGAAAATTTGAGGTACTCTCATTTTTCTGCAAGGAATGACAGCAGTTGTGAGGCTTATTACTAGATCATTTAATAGGGGCAGTCTATAGTTTCAGACAGCTGTGTTTGGAGGCAAAAGATGCTTTGCATCTCCTGGTTTACTAACATATGAGTAAGTTTCTTAATTTCTGAACCAGAATTACACATTGTAGGGTTGAAGATATTTGTGAATACTTTTAGTCAGGAGCCAATTGTTTTAAGTGAAAGCAAAGGGGATGTAATTATAGGATATAGTTATGTAATTAATTCTGGGGCAGAAATTTCAGCTGGAACTCAGGAGGGACTAGGACCAAGGTGAGGTAATTCCCTCCTGCTTGTTACTCATCAGGTATTTCCTTTCCCCCATTCAGATGTGCAGCAACTTTTATCTCTGTGCATATTAACCAGACACACAGCCTTTCTGAATCTAGTCCTAGCTCAGATTCTAGCTCTTAGAATTTATTGCTTGCTCTTAATATTCAGCATAAAGTCTCTAGAGTCCCTGAAACCAGTAAAAAAAAAAAAAAAAAAATCCTCAGATAGGTTATCTGATTGACTCAGTTAAGTTCTGGAGTCAGCCAGTTTTTGACTGGAAGGATGGAATCATGCAGTGTAACCACTTGGCGCTTTGGGGACAGATTCTTGAGAAGCACTGCCTAAGACAGACATGAAGATACTATGCATGCTGGAATCTTGGACTCTAAATCCTCAGCACCACCTGGGAGCTGTTGGGGCCTGTCGGATCTTGCCCCAGACACTGCATTTTAGCATGACTCAGCGAATACTCAAGAACCACAGCTCAGAGTAGCAATATTTCTACTTTGCCTCTATGGACATTCTTTGTGTTGGGGGACCACCTTGCCCGTTGTGGGGTCTTAAAGAAACCCCTTTTGGCCCCACCCTGGTGGCACAGTGGGTTAAAGCACAGCACTAAAGGTAAAACCACTTCAGCATGAGTTCAATCCCTGCCCTGGAGGTGACCCACTTGGTCGGCAGACCTCTCCTGACTGCTGCCTTCAGCAGTGTACTTCATCAATCATCCTGTTCTTCTCCCGACTCTGTCTGTAGTGAATCCTCTCACCACCCCTGCACCTCTGGTCTGTACCCCAGTTCTGTATGCAGAGATAAATAAATCTTCAAAAAAAGAAACAAAAATAAAAACCTTTGACTTCACATACCAGTTGCTGTTAGCACCCTTCATCTCCTCCTCAGTTGTGAAACTAACCATATTTCCAAATTGCTGGATATGCCCAGAGGGGAACACTGTCCTTCAGAACTACTTTTATAGAGGATTAAAGACATAAACATGTAAAATGTTTTATAAACTATAAATATCTGTATAAATATCAGTCAGTCTGCCGGAATTTGCCTTCTAAAAGCCAAAGCCCATATAAAGAGGCTTGGTTTAATATCAGCATTTTGGTGGATTTTATGTCTTTATAATCTAGGTTTGTAGCATCATGTGTATTGTACTGTATTAATTTAGAAAGGCATTTCTTTTCCTTTTTTTTGTAATATAGTGGTAAAGTGTTTATTTAGATATCCTGTACACATGGTATCTTGAGCATAGTCACTTGTTTAATTATATTTGTTTTCTATAAATATCTTTTGTCATTTAGTAGTGAGATCTTTTTAAAGAAATCTCTTTGGGAAGTTCAGGTTCTAGTCATTCAGGAAGTTCTACTGCTGTGGCCAACTGAGGAGTTATAAAAACATATCAAATCCAGTTCAGATAATTAAAGTTTAATGTGCAGATGTTTGAAGCTCAGGGAAATGGATTATAAAAGCCAGAATCATTATAATAGCGTCCCTTAAAGTTTTAACAGTGAACGATGGAAGTAACTATTTTTTCAATTTCAGTTTCTTTTCTTGGATAAGAAATCCAAGTGTGCTTTCCAAAGGAACTTTGTTGGCTTCACCTAATGTGGTTAAAAACTTCCTTTTGTATGTATTTAGTTTCTTGCTTCTGCTACCACATAAATTATATTCTTAGAGGGAGGACTTTATTGCAATAATAGCATTGACTAAGGTCTTAGTGAGTATTTATGGAGTGGAAAGAAAGGAAGGCCAGCAAGTGGACATAATGGTACAGAAGGTGCTGACTGTGGCCACCTCTCTGTGGAATGAATGCACCTGTTGTGTCGAGTGTTGTTCTGGGAACATCTTGACAGAGGACCTTCCAGTTTCTGGACACATTCTCTTCACAAGTCTGACTCTTAATGGCATATAAAGCAAATTAGTTCTTTTTAGCACATTTGTTGCTTCTCAGTCATTATGAATGAAATTCTTTCTTTGTCTGAGGCTAACAGGCCTTTTAAAACATGGATCTATGCATATTTTAGAATAAAATGAAAGTATGCATAATTTGTTCCCATTTCCAGGGTATAGTATCCACATTATGAGGCTAAAAAAAGGATCATGCAGTTAGCTAAGAGCTTCTTTCTTTCTTTTTTAATATTTATTTATTTATTCGCACAGAACTGTGGTATAGGCCAGAGATGTGGATGGTGAGAGGATTCACCAGAGACAGAGAGGGGTGCAGAACAGGCAGATCAATGAAGTATACTGCTGAGGGCAGCAGGCGGATCAGGAGAGGTCTGCCGTGCCATGTGGATCTCCTCCGGGGCAGGTGGGGATTGAACTTATGCAGAATTGGCTTAAGCTTCTTAGTGCTGTGCTTTAATCCGCTGTACCACCAGGGAGGGCCAAGACCTTATTTCTAGCCACTCCTTGATGGGGTCATCATGAACATTACAATCAGATTTCAAGGATTCATTTCAACTTAAAATCTTTCACCACAGAAAAAAATGATGCTCTCTGAGGGTGGGGATCCTTCCTTCTTATTTCTTTTCCCAGTTATAGGTAGATAGCTTCTGAACAGGTCCTAATGTTGAACTTAATAGCTGACTGGCCTCAGAAATAGTCATTGCTGTGTCTGTGATCCAACTTTGTGCTTGTACGTTAGGTTTAGTCATTAAAGTCTCCATGCAAGAGCAGAAGGAAGCCATTTTCACATGCAGAATGAATTTTGAAGAGGAAATGTTTTTACTTTAGTTCAGACTCTAAAGATACCAAATGCCAAGGCTTATGTTTTCTTGAAAGCTAAGAGAGGCTTAAAATCACCTTCAGGTCATGTAGATTTTCTGGGTTACCCACAGTGGCAGCTGTGAATTACACTTGGGATTTTTCTCTCTTTTTGAAAACATGTGGGTGTTATGTTCTGCTTTACCTCTCACATCTGGTGATCAGAGCACAGGGTCAGCAGGGGAAATGTCTGACTATACACGCAGACTTGCAGTTTGTCCATAAAAGACCTAGCGCTGTTTTTTCAGCCTTGTATGTCAGGCTTTAACTACATTAATGCTCATTAAAGAGCAGCAGTTATGTGAACCAAACCATCCACATAGAGCTCCTGTCAATATTTCGAGAAGTGGGTGTGCAGCAGGGGTATGAAGGTTGTTGGTGAGGGTTGCTTCACTGGAAGCTTCCTGGACCCTCCCTGTATGTTTGTTCACCTGGTCATTGTGACCAGACTTTTGCTTAGTTTCCTACTTAGATTTCCCATTCCCAGAGTAAGAATCTATTTCAGCCTTCTCCTTCCTCAGCTAGTGCCCAGATATTAAGTATTGTTTTTTTTTATGAATTTAAATTTACATCATTTTGCACATTTTTTTTTTCCATCTCGATTGTAATCCCCGCGGGTTTCCCATCACCAGATCACCCCTGTGCCACCACCATAGTCCCATGCATTTCCCTCCCTTCC
>NW_004567130.1:7901046-7903534 GCF_000260355.1 Condylura cristata | reverse complement strand
GTAATGCCTCCATTTTGATTTTTCTTAGACATGAGGGTTTTGGCTATTCGAGGTTTTTTGTTGTTCCATATGAATCTCATCAACATTTTATCTATTTTAAGTATTGTTTTTATCGGTCCTCTTCCTCAAGCCTAGATTCTTCTTTGCATGTTCCACCTGCAACTGGGATCCTCTTCTGATAGCTTTCCTGGAGCCACACCATTGTCACCGCATTATCTGAGTACCTGTTACAGTTGTATCCAATACACCAACTCAGAATTTTTTTTTTTATCTAACAGTGCTAACTCAACTCTCATCCAGAATGCATCTGCATGCATATAAACTTGTATTGATAATAGGCTTCCCCTCTTGCGATATTGCATGCTGCAACTGATCTGTGGATCTCTCCATCACACTCTTTAGGTTTGTTTATACCTTGGTCCTTTTCTGCTGTTGTTTAAGCCCTTGTATGGCCCTTTCCCTTTCAATGGAGAAGGTACTTGTGATTTGCTTCCAATCAATAGATATGGCAAAAGTGACAGAGTGGATATGATTGTGTTATGCAAAATTATAGAACCCTTCTTGCTTGAATCTCTTGTTTTGTGGCTCTGTGGAAGCAAGCAGCCAGTTATGGAACTCCACGTGCCCTTCAGGAGCTAAGTGTAGTCTCCACTAGCAACTAGCAAAACTTTAAGGTTCTTAGTCCTGCAAATACACTGCCAACATCCACATGAGTAGGGAAGCAGACCCCTCCCCAGCTAAGCCTCCAACTGAGAACCCAGGCCTGGTCAACACCCTGATTTTGTAGAGAATTCAGGTAAGCTTTCTCTGGGCTTCTGGTGCCAAGAATTGTGAGATAATCAGTATGTGTTGTTTTAACTGCTAACTCTGGTAATTTTGTTACATAGCGATAGATAACTAATATGGTGTCTCAGTGGAGCAAAACAAGATACAGCAATTAGAATATCTGTTCTGGTTAAAGACTTGACATCTGGTAATTAGATGTGTAATTGTACTTTATTAAACATTTTTCTCTTTTCCTACTAACATTCCTAAGGAAATGGGAAATTTTTATTTCCTACAAGGAAATGGTTCATCACCTTAATTGTCTCATTCCTGAAACAGGTGTCCTACATAAAGGACAACAGATGGGATCCAGCAGCTGGAATAGGAAAGCTCTGAAATCACAGAGATTATGTTGTGTGCAATATTGTGTGTAGCAAAGAACAAAGAAAAAAACAAATGAATTCTTAAAGATTTTCTTAAGAGTGTTGGGAGAGGTATTAGTAATGACTGAAGCATGGAGATAAATGGTTCAGAATGAGTATTTACGAGCACTTTTGAAATTGATGCAGTATATAAATGTTTACTGGCAAAAAAAATGTAAACATGTGTCCACAGCATTTTAAAATATCTTTGTTTCATAACAAGATCGATCTATTATTTATACACCTTTCTTAGTGACTTTCCGAGTATTATTACTTCTCATCTGCAGTCCTTTAACTTCTCTTGATTTAGCATATTCCCATCCAAATGAGATAACCTCCATTTTATGTAAGGGAGAGTTAAAAATAATATTTTGTGACCTTTACTGAATACTTTGCTCATTGTTTCAAAACTCTTATGATCTTCACAGCAGTTCTATGAAATGGGTTTTTAAAAAAATGTCATTTTTGTTAACTGAGAAAACTAAGGTCAAAGCTGTTAAGTAATGTCCCTAAGGGTCACACTATTATGTCCCAGAGACATAACTTAAATCTTAATGATTTCAAAACTGTACTTTCTCTATATTAGCAGTTCCCAAAGTATAATGTATGGACACCTTGAAGTCCCTGGATTCCTTCAGGAAATTCATGAGGTTAAAATTATTTTCAGTTATGCTAGGCTATTATTGGTATGTTTGTTTGTTGTGCCTGTTTGCATGGATGATACAACAGCAGTGGTGGGGAGCACTGCTGGTCGCTTAGCATCGTCTGTGCAGAAGCACCAACTGTGTTAGGAGTCATCTTATTCTCCACTGCCAAAACTTGTAGTTAAAAGGGTGTGGGGGAAGAGTCAGTTTCTATTAAGAATGTCTTCAATGAGGCAATGAAAAACATTAATTTTATTGCATCTCAGCCCTTGAGTATGTCTTGCTAATATTCTGTGTGACCAGATGGTGTTATATGTACCTACTCCTGGTGCATATCAGCCAAAGTACTGTGGTTGTCTTAAAGAAAAGCACTTGTGCAGTTGTTTGAGTTATAAGCTGAGTGGTTCATTTTTCCATGGAACACATTTCTTTTTTTTTTTTTATTTTTATAATTTATAACAGTTTTTTTTTTTTTTAAGATTTATTTATTTGTACATACAGAACTGGGGTACAGGCTAGAGGCTCAGGGGCTGCGAAAGGCTTCACCAGAGACAGAGTGGGAAGCAGAACAGGCAGATGGACAAAGTACACTGCTGAAGGGAGCAGCGGGCGGGTCAGGAGAGGTCTGCCACGCCATGTGGTCACCTCCGGGGCAGG
>NW_004567130.1:7881552-7897516 GCF_000260355.1 Condylura cristata | reverse complement strand
AGTGGTAGGTGGGTTTCTTGCCTTCTTCATATGGTTTATTTCTAGTTTGATTCCTTCGTGGTCGGAGAAAATAGTTGGTATGATTTTGATCTTAGTGTATCTATTGATGTTTATCTTGTGACCCAGTATGTGGTCAACCCTAGAGAATGATCCATGTGGATTTGAGAAAAATGTGTACTCATTTTCTGGGGTGCAATATTCTATAAATGTCCACTAAACCCATGTTGTCCAGGTCCTTGTTCAGAGCTTTAGTGTCTTTACTTATTTTTTGTCTTGTTGATCTGTCCATTGTTGAGAGTGGCATGTTGAAGTCTCCTACTATGTATGTATTCTCTCTGATATTCATTTTCATGGATGACAGTAGTTTCCTAATATATTTTGGTGCTCCTTCATTTGGTACATTGCCGCAGACCAGCGCAGCAGGAGCAGGAGACAAATTTCAGGGATTACAATTCTGGCACAGGGTGGACAAGGATGAGTTTGAGTGACAAGCAGACATGACTTCTAGGAGTGCATATCTGAATGTAATTTATTTTTAAGAGTGCAGAGCATTTATACAGTTTTTCTTGGCAAGCAAATATAGGGGTACAGTGATTTTTTCAATAGAGGCATGACAGGTAATACATTAATTTCTTTTTGTTTCTGTGATGTTGCCAGGGGCCCAAAACCAACTTGGGGCCCTAGGAAACCATTGTGTATTCAAGGTTCAGTGCTGCTAAACAAATACCCTGTCTATCACTTATGCCTTTCTAATCCTTTTAATTACTGTCTCCATTCATTTTACAAGCCACCTGGTATACAGGAATTAATTGTATAATAATATTAAAGATTGTAAGGGAGTTTCTCAGAAGTAAATCAGTATTGAGAATAGAGGAAGTTACATTCCTATCAAGAGTATCATTAGAAATGAAGCACAGTATCCATAGCATTTTTTTGTTGTGCATCAACATAATCAGAAAACAAATCAAAAAGTTACAGTGACCATTCGAGAATCAGCCATTCTTTTATTCTTGGAGGGCCACATATTCCTCCCGTGTGCCCGGTACCTTGACCGTGCCAAGCTCTAAGGATTTCTCACTTAGGTGCCACAGGAGGTGACGTGGCAGTGCATATATGTTGATGATTGTTATTTCTTCATGTTGTATTGTCCCCTTAATCATAATGTAGTGGCCTTCTGTATCTCTTTTAACCTTTTTTAGTTTGAAGTCTATTTGATCTAAGTATAGAAGTTCCTGCCTTCTTTTTTGGCCCATTTGCTTGTAGGATTGTTTTGCATCCTTTTATTTTCAGTCTGTTTTATCTTTTGTAGTTAGATGTGTTTCCTACAGATAGCAGAATGATGGTTTCTGTTTTTTAACCCATCCTGCAACTCTGTGTCTTTTAACTGATGAGTTTAAGCCATTTACATTTAGAGATAATATTGATATACTGTCACCTACATTTGCCATTTTGGCCCTTCTATATTTTTATTCCTTGTTTTGAACTGTTCTTGTTCATTTTTCTGTTGGATTTGGTTTGAGGGCTTCTTGTAGTAGTTCTTGGAGTGGGGGTTTAGTCTTGACGAAGTTGTGGAGTTTCTGTTTGTCTGAGAATGTCCTTTCTTCGTAGAGGAAGGAGAGCTTCGCAGGGTAGAGTACTCTTGGTTGGCATTTAATGCTTTGGAGTTTGTTGAGAATGTCCCTCCACTCTCTTCTTGCCCATAGTGTTTCTTCAGAGAAGTTTGATGACATCGGATCGCTTTCCCTTTGTAGGTTATTTGTTTCTTCCCTCTTGTCATTCTCATTATCTTTTCTTTATCTTGTAATCTTGGAATTTTTATTATGATATGCCTGTTTTTCTCCTCTCATCATGGTAGTTTGGGGTTCTTCTTGCTTCTTGGATGTCTACTTTCATCTCCTTTAAATTAGGGAAGTTCTCTTCTATTATCTCTGAATATTTTCTCTATTCCTTGGCCTTTCTCTTTGCCTTCTGGGATACCTATAACTCTGATATTTCCTTTCCTAATGGTGTCAGATAGCTCTTGAAGTGTTTCTTCATTCCTTTTCCTTTTTACTTCTCTTTCTTTTTCTTTTTTAATTCTCTTTGTTTCTGTGTCTTCGAGGGTGCTGATTCGTTCTTCCGTTTCATCTATTCTGCTTTCATAACTTTCCCCAGCATTCTTTATCTCTTCTAGTGGCCTTTTCATCACCTACATTTCTTCTATTTCCTTTTTTAATGTCTCATTTTCTTTATTCAGGGACACATTTCTTACCTGAAAGATTGATTGATAGAAAAACTGGTTATCCGGACTTAAGTACATGCATAGATTTTATAAAAAATGAATGAGTGAAATCAAACAAATGCTTGAACTTATCACTTTAAAAAATGCAAAATAAACTATTATATTATTTTTTAAAAAATGTGTTGCCCTTTCAAAGAAAAGTTAGAATTTTGGAAAACTTTAGTGTGACTGCTAGCTTGACAGCTTCCCAGTACTTAAAGATTTCTGATGAGATTGGTGGTGAGCATGGTACTATATAATGTTTTACAACATGTCAATAGTGATCTGTAGATCTCTGATCATTTGCCAAATAACCCGGACATGTTGTTATATAGTCATATGCTCAAAGTACAAGATAGATCAGTGCAGATGAAAGGTGCATTCAAAGTGCAAGCAGACCAATGTATTTTAATGCAACGAAAGACACAATGTTCATTGACACAGGTTCAGGTTCCATGTTGCCACTAATTTAAAAATTACTATCTAGTTATAAGGAATAATGTTCATAATAATTCCTTTCCCAATTCCATACTGTGGAGCTGGATTTTATTCATATTTTTTATTCAAAGCAACAACTTGCAACAGAGTGACTATAGAAGCAGATAATATAAATTCAACTGTCTTCTATTAAACTGGCATTAAATATTTTTAAAAAATCTACCTTGAAAGTAAATAAGATATTTTAAGCAGACTCACTTGGTAAGATAGATGCATCATCCTGTCATTAATGATATTAAGCCTATTTTGCCTTTATTCTAACTACTGGCTTGACTTTTGCTTTTGAGAAAGAAATCTCCTGATGATATTAAGAGGCTATCTACAATTATTAATTTACCCTGTCACTACAATTCTTTTTACTAAATGAGATCCATAAATTAGACATGACTTGGCTGAACTGATATAAATAGATTATGTGGTGAAATTGGCTTAATATTCTTGTCTAAATTTATTATTAGATCATTTTTAGATTTTTTCTGGCAAGTTACACTTAATTTTAACGGTACAACACCATACTGTTTATTGACCAGCATATGTAGGTTGTAATCAGATTCATCATAGAAATAATTCTTTAGCTTTGCAGTCTGAAGGAATACAAATTGGGATTGTTAATTTCTCCCTTTCCAGGTAGAAGGGGAGTAATTATTCTTGTAGAATTGTTGTTACAGAATGGAGTGATTCTTGGACCATAACTTCAGGATAAGTTTCTTTTGTAGTCATCCACTCAGCTGTCAGGAGCAATGAGTTTTCTTATTTGGATCATTTAATAACTTCTAATGAATATGCTACAACTGACTGCAGCAATCTCTTGCCTATATCTGAGGGTATTCATTTTTTTTTCCACTATACTTGCACTAAATGGTTTCATTTAATGAAGTTTCTTGTTGAAAATAATGGTAACCACTAACATCTTTAATGAACCCTGGGATTGGCCCTGGTGTTTTACTGGCCCTTTGTGGAAGCTGCCAGTATATCCTGTCTTCCTAAGTGACTGCCTCTTGCTTTGTTATGTGTCTATTTTTTTTTTTATTTTCCTTTATATGAAAATGAGTCCATGAAAAGCATATAAATTCAATCAATAGGATTATAACTGGCAAAGATGATATAAACACAATTTACCCTTACTAAAACTTACTTTACAATACATAATTCATGTATTACCACATATTTTATCCAAATACCCTATGGTTAAAGGAGAGTTAAACACTGAGTCAATTCTGGCTCAGCTGGTTCCACCTCCTCTCCACAGACCTTTCCTATTATCTTCACCACTTGCTAAAATCAGTCCACATTGAATAGATCCGTTTTCTTAGTGTCCTTCCTATATGGATTTCTTTTAGATCACCTGTGATAATTACTACACTTGTTATATCCCAGGTCTCCACACTGTACTCTCAACCTTTCTGCAACAGGGTCCACTTCTCATTCACTGATTCCATACATGTTGCATGCCTCTTTCTGTCTGTGAAGGATGCAGCAGTGTTCCAAAGTGCCTCTCAGAACTCAGGCATATGTGTCTCCAGTACCCACTGCTTTTTCCAAAAAAAAAAAAAAAAAAGCACTTTTTCTTTTAAGTGCTTTACAAAAAAAAAAATCTATTGAGTAGCATGCTTTTCAGTTGGTCATTTTGGGTACTTAAGTGTTTAGCCAATCAAATTTTTATGAGCCTGTACTGTGTGCAAGTCTGGCTTTTCTTTTTTTGGTTTCAAGGTATCCTTTGTATATAAAATAATATTAACACATGTCATATTTGCACTATGCCTAATGATTTACAAGCCTCTTTCTATAATTGTTATTTCATTTGATTCTTATAGTACCGATATGATAAAAATTGTGTTCCCATTTTGTATGTCACTAGAGCCCTGGCATTCAAATTCAATTCTATTCTGTTATATGTATCTTCACAAATATATCTTCACACGCACACACATGCATGCATACACACATGTATATGCCTTAAAATCATTTTACTATGGTAATGGCACATGGGTGAATTGTTGATGGGAAGTCCACAAGGATTACAACTGAGATGGGAAAAGGCACAAAATGATGTTAAAAAAAAACTATTATAAAAAAATCATTGGCCCTCCCTGGTGGTGCAGTGGGTTAAAGCATAGCACTAAGAAGCTAGAGCCACTTCTGCATGAGTTCGATTCCTGCCTGCCCCAGAGGTGACCACATGGCGTGGCAGACCTTTCCTGACCCACCCACTGCTCCCCTCAGCAGTGTACTTTGTTGATCTGCCTGTTCTGCTCCCCACTCTGTCTCTGGTGAAGCCTCTTGCCACCCCTGAACTCTGGCCAGTTCTGTATGCACAAATAAATAAATCTTAAAAAAAAAATCATTTTAGAGATTTTTCACTTGAGATGGTCTTGCTCTTACTTTCTTAAAGATCAGGTCCATAGTGAGTCCCTATTGCAGGAAGAAAGTTGTCAAATAAGACAACAAGGAACAAAGAGGGCAGAGGGGGCATTATTTTCCATAGCAAAACCCTATTATGTGATGTCATTAACCCCTTCCTTCCTTTTAGAACACGTAAAATGGTAGCACAATGGTAGCAGTAATGAAAGAGCACGGTCTTTCAGTGATGGCCAGTGCCATATAGACGTTTTTCAATCTCCATTTTTATAGCTAAGGAGACAGAAGTGCAAAGAAGTGAAAAGACTTAGCTATAGTCTTTCAGCTAGTGGTAGCCATTCTATAGATCACCTGGTGTGAGAACATGAAACTCCAAAGCAACGTATATTGGTATATGCTATGTCTGTTTAAACAACACTGTGTGTCTGCAAAATATTTTAATTCAGTGGACCTGTTCTGAGCCAAAAGCTATAAAGTATCTTCCTTGGTAGGGCTCAGATGGTTCTAATGAGCAGTTACTCTGCTGAATGTTTGAAGATTTACCTTCTAATATGTAGAGGATAAACACCTTTAGCTTAAAATCTGAGCACACCTCTTTCTGACAGACCTCTTTCCAGAGGATGGAATTGGTTTCTGGTCTGTCAAGTCTTAAAGTTACTTCCAGGTGTTGTCTATGGCCATTTCGTATCCTTGAAGGTTTGAAAAATTAACTTTCACCGTAGATTAACATTTTTGAAGACAACAGACTGTTATAACTTATATTCATAGGGTACTAATTTATGTAGAAAAAGGCCAAGTTGTAAGTGTGAACTACAGCTATGCTTGGTGAAATAGGGAAAGTCATATGTGGGTTGTGACTATTTTTATTCCTAGATTTCCAGAATCTCTGGAGTTTTCTAGTTTTTCTGGATCATGGCACAGAGAAATTAGAAACTGTTCAGCCTTAGTCACAGATAATATTTGAGACTGGTTCATCCGATTCCTCTAGTGTGGGGCTCTCTTCACTACCCCACCCAGTAAGTATGTAGAAATTTCAGTAGCCTTCGCCATTCTTTTAGTCACATATTACATGGATAAAGAACTTAATGTGTGGAGTTTTATGACCAGGGTGGATGAAGGAGAATAATGAGGACCATAGCAAAACACTACTAAGTTTGATTAATACTACTAAGTAAGTTTGACTAAATACTAATAAATTACCATGTCTTTCATCGTTGAAAAATTAGGATTTTTTGATACCAGCAGCTACTTCTTGGGAAATCCATGTGTCTAATATTCTCTCAGGAAATATTAAAGATCTTGCCATGTTTTAGTCATATTGCAGAATGGAAGGAAGAATTACATATACAGGTATCTACTATAAGTTGTAGACTTACCGCATCATAAATAAGGACTCAGAAACAGGATGGCTCCACAGAATAGTCATAGGTGTAGCATGGGGTTTTTCTGGCAACTTGACTGCCTGAAGGGTACACAGTGTCCCAAAATAGCCTCCATGCATGTCTGCCAGGCTGAGTTCTACCAGGTTGTGTACCTTCTACTCCACACATTTTGTTGGACAAAAAGGATTACAGATTGGATGTATACAATTTAGCAAGTCAGACTTATTTATTTTCACTGTTTTATCACTGTTCCAGAAGAGTTAACACTCACAGCCCATGTGCTTCATTTAACTACTTGTTTGCAAACATTGGGCTTTTCTGGGTCTTCTACCAGGTTTATTGGGAGCAAGGCCAATTTTTGATGAAGAGGAAATAGAGAGCAGTCTTATGTGTCCTTGCAACATGTCTCTTGCTTTCAGCTTTCAAGTATCTCTGATGTCTACCTTTTGAGGCTGATATTGATGATTCTAATGCTGAGTTTAGAAAATAATTTTCTTCTTTATACCAACTATATTCTAGGTATTTTGCTATTGGCTTACTTAGTTAAGTGTCTACAAGGAGAGGTATTGTTGGTTTCATTTTATAACTTAATAAACTGAGGCCCTGAAGGATAAATAACTTGCTCAAGATAATGTATCTTAAATAGTACAGCCAAGATTAATTTCCATGTCTTTGTGATTCCACAGGTGACCCTTGCCCTTTAAACTATGCCAGGCAGCCAAGGACAGTGTTTGGGGTCAGTGTTTTCTTAGTCTTTTTGTGTTCCTCTAATGAAATACTATCTCTAGTGATTTTTAGGATTAATTATTGTGTCCCTTCCTCCCAACCCCTCTCCCCACAGCTATTCAGTTCCCATTAAATCAAATGCCATCTTCTTCAAAGAGCTTTTGTTAGTTGTTTGTACAGAATTTTCCCATAAGGGTACTATCTCAGTTTGTAGGTACCCTCCTCAATAGTTAATCCCCAACTGATACTTTAAATATTTACATTTGGAGGGCTGTTCAAACTTTCCCTTCCTAATAATTTTATATTACTCTATAATATAAATGTTATCCCATGTTGAAATGTTGGAATGAATTACTTGTCCTGACTAGATCTTCTCTTTGTCCTTCGAGTTTTATTGCCATACCCTCTTACCCACCCCAGTCTTTCTTGCCGAGAGTACAGACTTTCCCCTTATTATCTGTAACAACATGAGTCACTTACACTTAAATTACTTTTGAGTAGCTGTTTCTCGCAACAGTGCTGAGTAAAGTACTAATGAGGATGACAGGGAGAATGTAGTGTGGCTCCCAGGATAGAAATGTGTCAATTATCTTTTTTCAGTTTCCCGCTAGTCAAAATTCAGTGACTTTTCAATCCCTGAGGAGAGGATCAATCTCTTTTGTTTATGAAGCACTGGTGCTATTTAAGGCAAAATGCAGTTCTCAGCTCTGTTAAATGATTTAACAGAGAAAATACTAATCAGAGCTCATCTACTACAAGGGACACATTAACCAAATTTGTACATCAGCAGAATAGACTAAATTTTCCTTTATGGCCTAATGTCTGAGCAATATGATAAACTAGCTTCTCTTGCACTGGCTCTGGCTGCTTAACTGCTGCGTGGGATAGCACAAATACTGTCATTAGCATCTAATGTTATTAAAGTTGAAAGATGATTAGAGTGTAGACACATTTTGTTACTTCTTCATAGAATTAAACAACAAAAGATCTGAAGGGCTGCTCTGACCTTAACTTGTGTCAGCATCTGCAGTGAACAGATATTTTATAACAAGAAATCTGAGGAAGCAAGAGCATTTGTTAACCAAAATCTTAGTTCTTTTCCTCCCTTCTCTAAATGCATGTGTTTATCATCACATACCAGTCTGTGATCATAGGCTTCTGTATTCTAATTGGCGATCATCGTAGAGTTCTTTACAGCTGACTCAGGGCACAATTACAATAATCCTTGGGGTGGATTTTGCAAACTGGTTTCCATTGGATGTAGGCGGAACTTTAAAGTTATGTTATGCTCTAGATCCTGGGATACTGACTTCTTCCTTTACCATTTTTCAGACATGTTCCTTCTTTTTTGGCATCCCAGTGTTGCTTAGGGGTTTCCCAGATAGTCTGCCATAGCTCTTTTCTACTCATCAGATACTTAAAACTTGGAAAGAACCAGTGGTGATGATGGGGACAGTGTAGAAATCAGTGTTTTCATGAAATCAATGTACTACTACTTCTAAGAGGTTTTTTTTTCCGTTTAAATCTGCTCTCTACTGGTAGAAATAATTTGGTGACTTGCTAAAGAAATTCATGGTTGGAGAAAGGAAGCAAATTTGGGCTTTTATGGGCTCCTTCCCTAATCTAAGAAATCATACTTCATTTCAGAGTTGGTCCAGCTCTCCAAAGTTTAATTTGTATGTATTTATCATACCAATTTTTTTATTCTTTTGTTCATTTAACATCTTCATCATTGAAAATTCTCATTTAATTAATGCCATCCAAATAGTTTAATCACTCACCAGTGTGGTATTTTCCTATGTTAATCTTAATTCCCTCCGTCCTCTGAAGCCATTAGATGGAAGTGTCATTTTACTAGAATTTATATCAACTTGACCCTGGAATGTGGGCAGCCAGGCAGATGTAAATTCTAGTCTTGGCTTCAGGTGCACATGATCTTTTTTGATCTTGTCATATGTATCAATTATTGTGCTTTATCACCTTACACAGAGGTTCTGAGAAAAATGAGTCTTACAAACTGAGTATGTTATATGAGGGAAAAAACCCAAGTGTGCTATCTAGCAGTAAATGTAATTGAATAAATGAATAACTATTAGATTCTGTTTCTAGCATTAAAATAAAAGAGCATCTCTTCATCTTCACTATAGTCATGTTTTAATCTAAAAAGGAACAAAGAAATATGAAAACACAATAGGCAGTGTTTCAGAAAGATCCTTATGATGGAGATAAGGCTGGAAGTGAGTTGGTTGTTCTCCACTGAACTGTACTTTACCTGAAACACATATTAGTTTTTGACATTTGGTCTCAATTCCAAGAGACTAAAAAATAATAATCATTTTAAAGAGAAGAGTGGGGGGAAATGTAAATTTTAAAACAGTATTTACTGCTATTGGGAGTCCACATCACTCAGACATTAATTTTATTTGAATGAGCCCAGATATGTGGCTATATTTCAAGTACCCTGTGGTACATCTAGCATTTATGAAGTACTTAATAAATTTTTATCATAATTAATATCCCAAATGGATTGGGATTTTCTTTGGGGAGGTGTGTGGAAGCACTCGAGGCTTATGAATCTTGGAAAAAATTAAGTATATTTTTTATGAGCTACTATTTGAATGTGTCTGAGGGGATCTTGATTTATTTATTGTGTTCATTGCCTCAAGCTTAGAGTACATGTGGCAGGATAATCATTTTGCAGAGTGTTGAGAGTCAGGCTAGTGTTTATTGTGCTGGACATAATGGAATGATAAAAAGCATGGGCTTCAGAGTTAGAACTAGATTTGAATTACAAGTGTATTGTAATCTGGAAAATGGGGACAATTTTACTTTTCTCATGTGGTTATATGAGAAAACTAATAGGTATAAAGGATCAAGCATGATAATAGCTATTACTAATACCCTTTAGACAGAGATATTGACTCTATATGGACATCAGGATAATCAGACCTTTATTCTTTCAGTCGTTATTATGGTTTGCATATTGGCTAATGTCCCACCACAGTGTTCCAGTTCTTTACATTATCTGGTTCAATTCAGCACATTCTTTTGTTTTTTAAAAGCTTATTTATACACACAAGAGCTGGGATATAGGCCAAAAGTTGGAGGGGGAGTGAGTGAGAGAATTCACCAGACAGAATGGGGAGAAGAACAGGTGAATCTACTGAAATATACTGCTGAGGAGAGCAGCAAGTGAGACAGGCCATATAGTGGCTATGGATAGCTTCATAGTGCTGAGACTTAACCCCTAGCACCACCAGGGCTGCCAAAGTCAGCTCATTCTTAATGAGCAATTCTGAATCCTAAGAGAGAAGTGCATAGGGTGTGTTTTCCTGGAGGAATCTGCAGCTTAATCAGTGCTACATAGAGCTAACTAATTTCTGAGCTCTGTGCAATATACACATACCCTGCCATTTAGGAGAGAGAGTTTACTTTGTGGGTGGGAGAAATCAGCATAGATTTTTTTTTTTTAAAGATTTATTTATTTGTGCATACAGAACTGGGGTACAGGCCAGAGGCTCAGGGGTGGCGAGAGGCTTCACCAGAGACAGAGTGGGGTACAGAACAGGCAGATCAACGAAGTACATTGCTGAGGGGAGCAGCGGCGGGTCAGGAGAGGTCTGCCACGCCATGTGGTCACCTTCGGGGCAGGCGGGGATTGAACTCATGCGGAAGCGGCTTCAGATTCTCAGTGCTGTGCTTTAACCCGCTGCGCCACCAGGGAGGGCCAAAATCAGCATAGATTTTTATGAAAGAATTGGTAGTGAGAGGAATCATGAAGAATGGGTAAAATTTTGACAGGAGAGAGATAGGTAAGAGAAGTAGGGTCAAGCTATTAAAAATAAGAAAGTGAATATTCATCAGTTTTGAAATGGATCAATAATTTAATCAGAGCTTCTGAAGGCCCAATAGCCATTTCCTTATGATAGTTGCAGCAGAAATGACATAAACATCAGTATTTTTGTTGATGTCAGTCATGAGTTTAGCATCTTTATTTAAAATGCAGGTGACTGCTTAATGGTTAATATAAAATTGTAGGGGGATGGGTTAGTCTAAGGTGATGGGGGTGGACAGGAGAAGGTGATGGAACTGGGAAATAAGGTGAGGTTGTAAAACACTTGCAAGTGCTGTAACTCCTGATCAGTCATATCACATGGCATTCGGAATAGATCAAAGAATTAGCAGTATGGTTCTGCCATTAAAATAAACAAGCCAAGCCCAGCTGTACAGAACACCAAACCTTGTGGAGACTGGACCAGGAAATGGTCACAGCTCCTGTAGTGTCAGATACTTAGGAACTATGGACCATTGGGCCATTCTAAGATTTAGGATTCTTGATTAAATGTAAAAAACTTTTTACATGTTATAGTAAAAATACCTATCATCTATTGAATGTATACTATTTTATTGTGGCAAACAATGGCTAGTATTTATTGAATAGATATTATTTGTATTTCCGGATAGTCTTGCAAGGTAGCTCTTTAATCCAATTTAAAAATCAAGAAGACGGAGCTTTGAAAGGCTAGCCGATAAGCCTTAGTGGGAAAGCCACATAGCCTTACTGGCTGTCCCTAAGCCCACAATTGCTGTATTTTACCATTTTGTTTTCTACCAAAAAAAAGGTAATGCAAATATGTACAAGTAAGTGTGGAGAATCTAATCTGTAGAATTATGTGTATGCTGTATTACCATTTGTAAAAAAAAAAAAAATGAAAATACTTTTTTAAAATGGATTCATAATATATATAGTACAAGTATTAAATGTGTCTAGATTCAGGATAAAGATTATTTTGGAAAGGGAAGGAGGACATAAACTATATCAGTAATATTTATTTAAATTAAAAAGAAAAAATTGGGGCCCTCCCTGGTGGCGCAGTGGGTTAAAGTACAGCAGTGAGAATGGAAAGCCACTTCCGCATGAGTTCGATCCCCGCCTACCCGGAGGTGACCACATGGTACTACAGACAGACCTCTCCTGACCCGCCCGCTGATCCCCTCAGCAGTGTACTTGGTCGATCTGCCTGTTCTGCTCCCCACTCTGTGTCTGGTGAAGCTTCTCACCACCCTGTACCTCTGGCCTGTGCCACAATTCTGTATGCACAAAAAAAATAAATTAATTAAAAAAAAAAAAAGAAAAGAAAAAAAATTGAGACAAATAGGGAAATGTTAATATTTGTTAAAATGAAGTCATAGATATTCATTATATTATTTCTCATGCCTTTTTCTAATTAAAAGTTAAAAAACAAAATGAAACAAAAGAAAACCAGTTCTAATTACCACACAGAAAAAATCGGTGACAGTTGTATTTGAGGGCAGGGAGAACTGGTTGATGCATGTACCTCCAAAGTCCCTCTAGGACATCCAGAAAGCTCTATGTCTTTCTGATGGCCAAGGTCCTTGCTAGGTAGACATCTTTATAGGTTAATAAATCTAAGACACAGAAGGATAATGCAGAGAAACCTATCCATGTTTCTTTTGTTTTTTTAACTACTGAATAAAAGTAGGATTTTGAAGTTTACAAACCTATTCAGATGCATTGTGGTATTTTCACAGGGCTCTGAGAAGTCAGTCTGACTGATACCTAAATCCCAGCTGAGCCACTTAACAAATGTGAAACTGAGGACAGTTACTAAATCTCTCTAAGCCTTTAATTCTTTTCTGACATGAGGAAAACACTACCTCCTAAGATTGTCATGGGAGTTAGAGATGGCATGTAAAGGGTTGAATATGTAATAAGAACTTATAGTAAGTTATTTAATTTGCTCTGACACTCTTTACAAATGCTAATTCCTTTCAATTCTATGTCCTAAACATCTATTGTATTTTGTTTCTCTCTAGTCCTGGAGCTATCACTTCTGTTCTGGCTCTGTTCATCTCTTACCTGGGCTTATTAAAAACAGCCTTGTCACTGATCATTCTTTGTCTGTGCTTACTTCCCTCCATATCTTCTGCTTCCCTGTGATAATATCTTTCAGTAACTCAAAACACAACACTCATTTCCCTTCCTTATTTCAGTCCTTTACAGCCCCTATTGTGCTTTCATTTGTGTCCTTTTGTTACAGGGCAGCCCAGTGTGAACTGGGGTGCCTGTCTGTGGGTCGTCACCTGCACTTAAAATTTAGTTGTACTGCAGGCACACACACACAGGGTCAATAATGACTTTATTTACAAAAAGGGAAAAGAAAAGGAACAACCCAGGGAAAGAGAGAGGGATACAAGGTAACTAGAATATCTTGCCAGCTCAGCTGACTTGAGAGAGAGAGAGAGAGAGAGAGAGAGAGAGAGAGAGAGAGAGAGAGAGCGCGCCCCAGAATACCTGCTTAGCTTTGCCCTTGGGTCCTCACAGTTCTCTCCTTGGTACTGCTGGGAATTATAGTTTCCAATCACTGGAGTTAAGGGGTAGAGTCCAGAAAGCTGGAGTAGGGGGTGGAGTCCACAGAACTGCAGAGTTCCTTTAGGACATCCTTTCCCTTAACAAGTTCCATTGTCATCTTCGCCCTGCTGCTCTCAGTTGCATTCCATGCCTCACTCACACCGTTTTTTTTTTTTCAGGGAATTGAAATCACATATTCTCTCTTGCCTCTTGCTTTTTGTCCTCTTTCCCCTGTACCTTGTCCTACCTCACCTTTCTAATGTTTACACTTTTTTCAGATTTCATTCCCTCCCTTTTAAATTTGAGATATAATTGACATACAAAATGTCATTAGTTGTAGGTATTTGTATATCTTGCGAAATGACCATCACAGTCTAGTTAACATCCATCACCATAGGTTTACAGAACATCTTCTTGTGATAAGAACTTTGAAGGTCTCTTCTCTTAGCAGCTTTCAAATACACAATATAGTATTATTAACAATATTCACTACATTGTAGATTATATCCCCACCACTAATTTATCTTGTAGAACTATTACAGGGTAGCCCAGAGTGGACTGGGCCGCCTGTCTGTGGGACCTCACCTGCGCGCTCACGTGCTCATAATTCAGTTACACTGCAGGTACACACAAAAGGGTCAATAATGGGTTTATTTACAAAAGGGGAAATGAATAGGAAACAACCCAAGGAAAGAGAGCCGGATACAAAGTAACTGGAATACCTTACGCCTAGGCTGACTGAACACACAGAATCTAGAGATCCCTTTCCTGAGTGAGAGATGCAATCGCGCCCTATTTATCCCCCAAATGTCACAGAATTCCTGCTAGCTCCGCCCTTGGGTCCTCACAGTTCTCTCTCTGATACTGCTGGGAGTAGTAGTTTCCAATCACTGGAGTAGTGTGTAGTGTCCAGAAAGCCGGAGTAGGGGGTGGAGTCCATAAGACTCTGCAGAGTTCTTTAGGATATCCTTCCCCTTAACAAATAGACATTTGTACCTTTTGAACCCTTTCCTCATTTACCTCTAACCCCTCTGTGAACTACCACTCTGCTATGTGCTTTGTATCTGTGAGCTCATTTGTTGGTGTTTTGTTTTTTAAGAGTCCACATATAAATGAAGTTATACAGTTTTGTCTCTCTGTCTGACATGCTGTATTCACTTAAGCATAATACCTTCAAGGATTCATCTCTATTGTTGCAAATGGTATGAACTGATAACTCACTGAGGTTTTGATTCATGTTTCTCTGGTGATTAGCAATGTGGAGTGTCTTTTCATGTTCTTGTTCACCTGGACTTCATTTAAAATCTGTTTCTCTGGAAGGCCTTTGCTTATCCCTACCTGTGGTTAAGTCTTGCTGTTTTTCCCTCACCTCCTATACTTCCCCAGGCTCTGGGGAAATCTGAATTATAATTTCCTGTTTGAGGTTTGTCTTCAATAGCCCTGCACTCTTTAAGCAGAGTACATCATGGTCGTTGTTGTTTCTCCAGACTTAGCTGGCAGATAATAGGTGCTCAAAAAATATTAATTTGACTGTCTGAATTATGAATTTGATATTGATCAGATGCTGCTCCTATACTCATGGTGTGCTCTTGGTTAAATGATCTGGCTGACCCTCAGTTTTCTAATCTTTGAAATAAGATAATATCCGACTCTAGTGTATTGTCAGTTGCAAGTAAGCCAGTGTATGTAAAGTAGTTGCCACATAATGGATGTTGAATGAACACTATTTTCCTTCAGAAATGGACAACTCAGAAGATATTTTCCAAGTTATTTAATTGTGCTTTTAAAAAATAAAAGCAAAAATATTATTTAGTAATATACATATAGCTTTCTACTTGTAAATCAGAAAGACCAAGCCTCTGAGAACCTACTATCAGCCTCTTATTTCAGCAGAGTTTGTCATCTCTGCTACCGTGGAGGCCGTAGAATATTTTCAGCCTTCTAACCAGCTGCTCTGTTTATATTGCTCCTTAATTGCTAGTTGGAGATATAATGTTTAAGACTGCATTTCCCAGTTTGTTTGTTCCCAACTTTGAACCTTAACTACCCTCCTGTGGCATCTTAAGTTCTCAGAGAAGCTGTCTTCCTAGCCCTGCAGTTCTAAACCCATGTCTAAACTGTTTTTCCCAATCTTGGTGTCTGATCTCTGTGACTAGGATTTTGGACTGCCTTGTAAAGAGCAACCATTATACCAACACTACTGTCTTTGACCCCATTGGGTCCTAATTAGTTTTGAGACTTTTCTTTTTAACTCAAGTTGGTAAGACTAGGATTTTTTTTTAAAGATTTATTTATGCATACAGAACTGGGGTACAGGCCAGAGGTGCAGGGGTGGTGAGAGGCTTCACCACAGACAGAGTGGGGAGC
>NW_004567130.1:7879928-7881072 GCF_000260355.1 Condylura cristata | reverse complement strand
CATGTGGGTCATCTCCAGGTCAGGTGGGGATTGAACTCATGCTAAAGTGGCTTTAGCTTCTTAGTGCTGTGCTTTAACCCACTGCACCACCAGGGAGGGCCCAAGACTAGGATTTTTTTTTTTAAAGAAAGTAAATAAAAGTTATCTGTATTGTAAATTAGTAAGTACTGTATAGAAAATTTAGAAAGCAATGCTCAAACAAAAATGGCAAATCTCATTTCACATTTATAAGCACCATCAATATTTTGTAATTCTTTTCAATTTCTACTTTCTTCAAAAATAGTTTGTTTTTCATTTTATTTATCAGTATTTACAATCTAATGATAGGCAAGCAGCAGATGTCATCCATAGTTTCCTGCCTCAGAGATAGTTGCTGTTCCTACATTTGTGTTATTTATTATTATTTTAAAAGTAGAATATATATAAATAACATATGAATAAAATTTCAGGGTAAAATTTTAAAGCATCACTTTGCTTCTCATCCCCCAAAATAACACTCTTTCTACTTTGTATGTAACCTTCCTAGGGGTGGGATGGGAGGTAGTTGTTACTGACATCCAGTAGATAGAGGATACTGCTAACCATCCACCCAGGCAAAGGACACTATGCTACCTATCCCCCAAACAAAGCACTATCTGTCCAAAATGTCTATTATGCCACTATTGAGAAGCTTTTTCCAGACCTTATTTTATGAACACACACAGACATATTTTGATTTTACTTTCTTTAAATGTTAAGTGCATCATACTTTATTGTTCTGTCAATTGTTTTTTTAGCTATATGCCACAGTGATATTACCAAATCAGTTCATGTAGCTCGACCTTAATTGTTTTACACACAGTACTACTGCATTATATAGGATTGCTAGTTTAAGCTGTATATGATCATATGGCCTACTTCTGACTTTTAAAAATAATCTTCGTGCCTAATTCTTTGTGTGTATTTTTATAGAAGACATATTTTCAAGTAGAATTTCTGGATTGCAAGGTATTACTCTTTGTTTCTGAGGCTATGTTAAAAAAATAGACTTGGGTGGGCTTTATCCCAGGAGCACAAGGATGGTTCAACATCAGAAAATCAATTCATGTAATCCATCACATCAACCCACAGAAGAATAAAAACCACATAATCATATCAATAGATG
>NW_004567130.1:7796927-7877843 GCF_000260355.1 Condylura cristata | reverse complement strand
CCAGAGACATTTTGTGGGGGTGGAGTGGGGAATGGGATCAAAAACGGGGGGGTTGGGAGGGAAGTGCACGGGATTATGGTGATGGCACACGGGTGACTTGGTGATGGGAAACCCGTGGGGACTACAATTGAAATGGAAAAAAAAATGTAAAAATGTAAAATAAATTGTTATAAAAAATTAATTAATTAATTAAAAAAATAGACTTGTGGCCCTCCCTGGTGGCAGAGCAGGTTAAAGCACTGCACTAGGAAGCTAAAGCCACTTCAGCATGAGTTTGATCCCCGCCTGCCTGGGAGGTGATCCATATGGGGAGGCAGACCTCTCCTGACTCTCCTGCTGCTCCCCTCAGCAGAGTACTTCATCGATCTGCCTGTTCTGCTTCCCACTCTGTCTCTGGTGAAGCCTCTCATCGCCCCTGCACCTCTGGCCTGTACCCCAATTTTGTATGAACAAATAAATCTTAAAAAAAAACTTGGGTTGCTTGTATGCATAATGTGTTAAAGCACTATTTGTTTAACATTATATTGTGATTCTGAAAGACAATTAGTTTACTAAATATATTTTCTCTTTTATCCTGGACTCATGATTAGACTATCCCTAGTCTCCTTTGTGTTTAGTTGTGTCCTAGAACTCAGCTAAAAGTAGTAGGATATTAGTGGATGTGATATTACCCACTCCTAGATCTGGCACATAAAAAACTCCTTGTCATGATCATTGAAGCTCCTTTCCCAAATTCTGGCTGCACATTACACTAAGGGTAACTTGTGGAGTGAAAATGACAGAGCTGCTGGCAGCTGGGGTCTCTGAATAACCCCATCTTCATCCCATCTGCCTCTAGCAATTTGGAACCACTTTGGACTGTTTCATGAGCAAGAAAAAATGGTTTTTGGATTTAAGTTACTGAAGTTTAATGGAGTGAGCATTATTATGCTTTCATTGAATGTTGTGAAACATCATTTAAAATACTGTATGGTATCTCACAATATGATTGTGCCATAATTTAACCCTTCTGTAATATTTTTTCTTTTATTATTATGATAACTTATCCATAAAAAATCTTTATCCAACTTTGTGTAGAGCAATGATTCTTAACTGGGAATGTCTTAAGACATCTTTGGTTATCACAGCTTGGTGAAGGAGGTGCTGCTGGCATCTTGTGGACAGAGGTCAGCACTACCTAAACATCTTATGAGGTACAGGGCAGCATCACAGGAAGAATTTTCTAGTTAGCCTAAAATGTCAGTAATGCCAATGTTGAAAATTCCTGTTCTTGAGTTTAAAAAAAATTGACTGCATCAAAGGACATTTTTACAACTTTTGAGTTGCTCTTTCAGTTGCTTTTCAGAAAGGCTTCACCAGTATATATTCCTACTAGAAGTGCACTTATCTCATTTCATTCTCATGAATGTGGTGAAGGGTTTTTAAATATCCTTATTAGTTTACATTTTGCTCTTTTATAGTTGAAGTAGAATGTTACTTTAATTTGTATATCCTTAATTACCAATGAGGATGAGTTTTTCCATGTTTGAATCAGTTTTAATACTCTATTGATGAATTGTATCCCTTTTATTCCTTATTTGTGACAGATATTTTTTTCAAGTTTTTTCGTTTTTTGCCATTTAATTTCCTTTGTGATACTTGCCCCATTTTTGACACACAGAAATGCAAGTTTTTCACATGTTTTGATTTTATTCTTTGAGATTTCCATTGTCTTCAGGTTTAGTTCACCCTTCAGATATTAATCACCTACAGTTGCTTCTAGCTTTATGTGTTCTATTTTTTATTTTAACTTGTTTTCATCTCTCTGTTATTTTGAAGAACTGTATACTTTTTTTATTTTTAAAAAATTTTTTTTAAAGATTTATTTATTTATTCATACAGAACTGGGGTACAGGCCAGAGATGCGGAGGGTGAGAGGATTCACCAGAGACAGAGTGGGGAGCAGAACAGGCAAGATAGATGAAGTACACTGCTAAGGGGAGCAGCGGGCGGGCCAGGAGAGGTCTGCCACGCCATGTGGTCACCTCCGGGGCAGGCGGGGGTCGAACTCACGCGGAAGCAGCTTTAGATTCTCAGTGCTGTGCTTCAACCCGCTGCGCCACCAGGGAGGGCCAGAACTGTATACTTTTAACCAATTCTGCCATCTCTATTTACTTGATAGTCCTTTATTTCTCCATTGATCTTATGATGAGGATTTTTGAAGAAGATTTCAACATAATTTGAAGCAATCAACTTGCATTTAAGTATTTTTCTTATGATAAAATTTAGCAAAAATTTGTATCAGGGACTAAAAGCAGGAAATAAAATGAATGTTAAGAGAAGAACAAATATGCCAGGAGATTTGACTTATAAAGAGGGAGATAACAGTTAAAAAGAAGGCTGGTATTATGAAAATTATTAATTGCCAAATCAAGGGGTGGGATGAGTATGCATTTGGAAGTTGTCAAACGTTTTTAAGCAAAGGGATGGCATAATCAGAGCTATGCTTAAGGGAAATTAGTAGAGTAGTAAAATGGAGCTGGTAGTGGCCAGATAACCTGTTAAGAGACTCTCAAAGTGATACATACAAAGAGATTGAAGGGGCCAAGATTGGGGAAGTTCAAAAATAAGAACAAAGATCTCAAATAGCAAATGTTCAAAGGAGCCAAACAGTACTGCAAATGAATGAAGTGTGTTTGGCTGTGGGGTGTGATGGGATCTATGGGGCTCTTGAAAATGCATACATATATTGAACAATAAGAACATCCACCATTCATTAATTTTTTTTTCTTTTTGAAATAAGGGTTGATGTTGGCAGAGCTGGCCTTAATTTTAAAGTGAGGTTTCCTCATTACAATCCAAATAAATCATTTGCTGCCCACTGTGTGCTACATCAGTTCAGTGGGACTTGCCTATCATTAGATATAGGAAAAAAGGAGACTTAGAGGAAAGAGCATAACTTCTGCACTAGAAGATTCTGTCTAGTACAGAATCTTGAGCTGGAACTACTGGGCATGAGTTCTTGCTGTGTGACTTGCTAGTTGAATGGCCTTGGGCAAGTCAATTCATCTCTCCACTATGAAATGGGGATGGTTATAGTATCTATGTTTCTTATAGGATTATCTGAAGATTAAATATGTTAATACATATAAAATGTTTAGGTCAATGCCTGGCACAAGGTACTCCAATAGAAGTGTAATTATTACTTTAAGTAGTTATTAGAATAAAGACTGCATTTAACAGAACAGGTTGTGGGTACAGCTGGCTTGTGTTTAACTCTTGACACATTTCGTCTGAAATGTGAATATGGGACTTCACCTCTTTATGTCTCATCTGTAACATGGGAAGTAACAATACCTCCTAATTCTGTTTACAAAGCGCCTGACACAATGATCTAATAGTAAGTAATCAGAGCCTTTGAAACTATTTAGTCTCTCTAATGAAAAAAAACCAAGCTGGGTATTAAACCTAGTTAATTAACAGTGGTTATGACGAGTCTTATTTTTTTTTATATCTGTTAAAAATTTTTCCTTTTGGTCCTCCCTGTGGTGTAGCCGGTTGAAGCAGCAGCACTGCAGGCTACTCACAGCTGCTTCAGTTGGAGTTCCCTCTCTGGTCCTGAGGTGACCCACATGGCACCACAGACCTCTCCTGTCTTGCCTGCTGCTCCCTTCAGCAGTGTACTTCATTGATCTGCCTACTCTGTGTCTGGTGAATCTTCTTGCCACCCCTGCACCTCTGGCCTGTACACAGTTCGGTATGCATAACTAAATTTTTTAAAGTTTTCTTTTTCCTTTTTCCTTAGCCTTTCATCAGCAAAGCTCTCTGTGATTAAGGACAAATTGAGCGCATAAGAAAAACTTTACCCTACCAGCTCTCTATCCTTTTAAGTTGGCCCCTACTCCATACCCACTAATGCTGCTTTAGTTTAGGTCCTCTTAACATCTAGCCTTTGTCATCAACAACTAGCCCATCTCCCCTGCCTCCAACCACTGTCCCAGTCCATCCTTATACTGCTCCAGTGATCTTAATGTATTAGAAAATTGGAATTAATTATTGCTTTAGCTTTTGCTGTTACTATGGTTTTACTTGCCTTTTTCTTTGTGCCAGTCATTAATATAAAACTTTCCAACTGGAATATAAAACTTTTCTACTCAGTGCCAAACACTGAGTAATCTATAGGGTTTTTTTGTTTGTTTGTTTTTTCTTCCTGGAGAAATCCTTCTTGCAGTCTCTTGTGCTTGATTCTAGATGTAATTAACATAATTCTGTTCTCAACCTTGGTTGCAAGTTTGACTATGATTAGAAGACTAGATTGAAATGCTAGTCTTTCAGAATTTTGACAGTACTTAATCCCTTGTCCTTCGCTTTCAGTTGTATTCAGAAGCCATTTTCTACTCTGATTCCTTACTATTTGTATTTTAGCACATTTTTCTTTTTTTTTTTTTTTTTAAAAAGTTTATTTTTACATCATTTTTCACACATTTTTTTTTTCATCTCAATTGTAATCCCCACTGGTTTCCCATCACCAAATCTCACCAAATCACCCCTGTGCCACCACCATAGTCCCGTGCATTTCCCTCCCTTCCCCCCCCCCGTTTTTGATCCCATTCCCCACTCCACCCCCACAGAATGTCTCTGGTCTATGGTTGTTCATTATTTTTGTTATTTTCTCGCCTGGTCCATTATACTCCTGCTATGAGTGAAACCATCCGGTATTTTTCTTTCTCTTTCTGGCTTATCTCACTCAGCATGATCTTTTCCAGCTCCATCCAAGTTGCTGCAAAAGACATGTGTTTCTCTTTTTTGGTTGCTGAGTAATATTCCATTGTATATATGTACCACATCTTTCTAATCCAGTCATCTACTTTTGGGCATTTGGGCTGCTTCCATGTTTTTCCAATTGTAAATAAAGCAGCAATAAACATGGGGGTACAAGTATCTTTTTCAATCAGTGTTTTTGTGTCTTTTGGGTAGATACCTAAGAGTGGGATTGCTGGGTCATAGGGAAGCTCCATGTTTAGCAGTTTGAGGAACCTCCAAACAGTTTTCCATAGTGGTTGTACTAGTTTGCATTCCCACCAGCAATGCAGGAGAGTTCCTTTTTCTCCACATCCTCGCCAACATTTGTTGTTGCTAGTTGTTTGAAGATGTGCCATTCTCACTGGGGTGAGGTGGTATCTCATTGTGGTTTTAATTTGCATCTCCCTTATTACGAGTGATGTTGAACATTTTTTCATATGCCTGTTGGCCATCTGCATTTCCTCTTTGGAGAAGTGTCTTTTTAGCTCTACTGCCCATTTTTTGATGGGGTTGTTTACTTCATTTTTGTTGAGTTTCATCAGTTCTCCGTACACATTTTTCTTTTTTATGCATACAAGAACTGGGGCACAGGGTAAAAGGTGCAGAGGGTGAGAGGATTCACCAAAGACAGAGTGGAGAGAAGAATAGGCAGGTATACTGAAAGACACTGCTGAGGGGAGCAGTGGGTGGGTCAGGAGAGAGGTCTGCTGCACCATGTCGGTCAGCTCTCTGGCTGGGTCTTGAACTCATGCTGCAGTGGCTGTGGATAGCTTCACAGTGCTGCTCTTTAACCCATTGCAACACCAGGGAAGGCCCCATATTAGCACATTTTTCTCTCTGAAATATTTTGTGGTTGTTTTCTTTATTCCTATTTCCTGAAATTTCACAACAATTGTTTTCTCTACTCAACTGTCTACAATCTCATGTGTTTAATTTCTAGAAAATTTTCTTTTAAAAGATTTTTGATGTTTTCTTTGCTTTCTTTGCTCTATAGTCAGATGTTAGGGTTCATGGTGACTCCTCTCAGTGTATTATCTGTCCTTCTCCCTATTTTTTTTTAAGTTTTACTTTCTCTGAAGTAATGTTCTTCCTCAGTTTGCTGGGGTTTTTTTTGTTTTGTTTTGTTTTGTTTTTTGCTGTCATTCATTTAAAATTTCTAAGACTTTTCTCTCTAGGTGTTCCTTTTATGTGACACTTAAAAGGCTCCTGGCTATAGTATATTGTTTTATGTCTCTGAAAATGTCATGCTGTTTTTGGGAAGTATTTTATTATCATCTTTTCCTTACATTGGTTCCCTCTGAGTTCCTTTTTTGCTTATTCATTTGATTGCTATTTTCAGGTTAGAGATTTCCTCACAATGTCTGGTAATCTTGACTGACTACTCATAATTAGGAGCGGAGCACTAACAACTGATTAGAGCCTCTGTATGGTTGGCTGGGTCTGTGCACAGGTGCACAGATGGATTCACTACATGTTGAAAAGACAGTGAGTTTGGGATTTTTATTTATATGTTTTTTTAATACTTTTTTCATCATCATTCATTCTCTTCTCAGGTGTAACACCTATAAAATTACTACTACAGAGACACCTATGAACTGTCACCAGAGTCTCTTGCTCTTCTCACCTGTTTTGACCCCTCCCCCAGGTCCAATTGAATATCTCCAATTTATAGGTTGCCTTCTTACTTCCCTCTTTTTTCCCCCTGATCCCTTGTTTGTTTTCCTTATGTGAAAACCATAAGTATTTTCCTTTGACTTATTTCTTGAGCTAATCCGTTCCAGGTCCACTCATGTTGCTGTGAATAGCATTAATTTATCTTGTTGATTGTGGAATAGTATTCCATTGTGTGTATATGCCACATCTTCTTGATCCACTTATCTGTTTTTTGGTTATTTGGATTGTTTCCATACCTAGCTGTTGTAAATAGTGTTGCAATAAACATAGGAATGCAGGTTTCCTTTCAGATTAGCATTTTTGTAACCTTTGGGTAGATTTCTTAGGAATAGAATTACTAGCTCCATTTTTAGTAGTTTGAGGAACCTCTACACAGCTTTCTATAGTGGTTGGACCAGTTTTCAGCCCCACCAGCAATGTAGGTAAGTTCCTTTTTCTCTACATCTTCACCAGCATTTGTTTTTTATCAGTTTTTTTCATATGTGCCATTCTTACTAGTGTGAGATGGTATCTCATTGTGGCTTGGCTTTGCATTTCCCTGGTTATAGTGATGTAGAACATTTTTTCATATACCAAGCCAGTGAATCTTAAAAATTGTACACATTTTTTTTCAGGGGGATGCGGCAATTCTCAGAAACTTCCAGTCTGCTGCCAGTAGATGTTATGTGTAACTGCCAGATAGCAGAAAATGAGCAAAGCACTGTCTAGAGATGATGCCTTGTGAAGATAATCTCATCAACCAGGATGTAGATTTTCACTAATGTCCCTTTTTTTAGTGTAGTTTGTTTCATTGCTACCTTCGTCCCTAAATGTCTGCAGAAAGTGGGCTTCCATCTTTTGTCAGATTTGGGGAAGCAGAACTCCAGGTTTAACTGCTTCTTATACAAGCTTATATTCCCTTTTCTGTGTTAGCTCTTCTCCCTGAACTTCTGAAGTCTTAGATCAGCTGTTAGCTCTACATCCTTCTCCCTGAACTTCTGAAGTCTTAGATCAGCCATTCCTGCTCCTTTTCAGGGTTCTGAAAAGCTGAGCTTGGCTCACCACCTTGCAGGCAGTTTGGTTTTGTTTTTCCTGTCCTGCTAAATAAGTTACCATTCATCCATCTGCTTTCCGTTTTCCTGAACTTTTTGGATGTCTCTCATCTACTGACATCTTTCTCAGTCTTTTTGTTTTCATGGACTTACAGCTTTAAAAAAAAGTATTTTGCTATTGTGTTATCAGGTTTTCTGTCAGAAGTTGAGAAACTTGGAGGTTTTCATTTGCCATAGTTACGTAGTGGTCTCTTACCTACTTTCTCCAGTGTGTCTTCCAAGCTATGAGTGACTACAGCAGATGCCTCATCTCATTTATCTTTATATTCCCAGGGTCCAGGACATAGTAGGCACTCAAATTTTTATTGGATGAATAAATAAAATTTTAAGTATTCTTTGTTAGTTTTGTAAAACATTCATTTTCTTGATGTTTCTTGAAGTGTCAGTGTAGATTGTGTCACTATGGTGAAGCCAGTCTCCTTTGAACACAGCTGGTGTTCACAGTATGTGTGAGTTACTTAGAATTCCCAGTGGGCATTGTTATGCAGAGGATTTTATTAAGTATCCAATGATGAATATATCTTCCAGACTCTTATTACCAACCCCCTGAAGCACATATTTGATGCCCCCAGCTGACTTAATCACCACATTGCTCTCAAGTACCAACACATGTTTAATGGATTGCGCTGGGTTTGCCTCTGATGGCACCCATGAGAAGTGTGAGGACCCTGTTTATCTTGTTAGAGGATGTTGGACGGAGTACCCCAGGAGGAAATGTAACTCACTTGGGCAAATCTGGATTTTTTTCTGCAAAAGACTATCATATTGCTGACTAGAGCACAGTGTGAAATTATGTATTGTGGCCTTTGCTCTTAATCACTGGCTCATCAAGGTGCAGCACATGTAATGTTGTTATACTAAGAAATAGGTAAAAAATTAGCTCTGCCTTTTTAGCAACTCATTAAATACAAATCAATGTCCTGTTTCTTTTAAATTGAATTCAACTTATTATACTTCCATATTTATGAAAATCTATCTGATACATTATTTTAGTACTAGTAATTTATTTTCCAGTCTTCATTTTACTTCACTTCTAAATATCAGAGGTTAACATAATCTCTTACCATCACTTAATGACTCTCCATCTCTTAAATATTTCTGTTTTTCTTTGATTCTAACATATAAGCAAACACAGAATGAAGTCATTACCAGTACTACCAGTAGAGCAGTGCTGGAAGTTGGGATGCAAAACTTTATTTACCTTCCTGTTTTCTCCTTCTTTTTCTTTTATAGTCCTCTTCTGAACTGTAAAATTAGGTAAAACTTCAGTTATAGTCAGATATGATAGAACATATGCTTTATTATGGGGGAAATGACTGCTGCTTTCTTGGAAAGGAGTCAGAGGGGGAAGAGGCTATATCTCACCACCATCTGGAGTGGGGGCCATCATCAGACTTGGCAATCCTCACCACTTTACCTTTCGTCCCCACTGTTTTCTCTCTAATAGTGACCAAATCATCACACACACACCCCTTTTTGGGAAACATTTATTTGGAGCAAAGTAAACTAACCCATTCCTTATCTCAGATTTTTTCAGAAAGAGGCTGCTGAGGTTTCCATAAAACAACATGATTTCCAGCAGTCTCTAATACTATAATACTTTTCAGTGGAATCTTCCAAAAACCTCTTGCTATTGGAAGAGTTGGGATAATTCTTCTGTTGAGTTCCCAGCACACCTGAGCAGTCTTCCTGAACTTATAGCTCAATATTATCTTTATCCCTAAATGGAATAAACTTAAACCTGAATGATAACACAGTTTCTGACTGTCTTTAAGTACAGATATCTGTGAACAGATTTCTGGAAATTTTTTAGTCATGCCAGACACATTAACATTCCTAGACCTGGCACATTCTCTAAACATTTCACTTCGTATCTCTGTGTTTATATATGACCTGAGGGTGATGATAATCAAGTAAAATACATCTCTTTCTAGATGCATAGACAGGTTAACAAACTTGAAGATAGGTAGTTTTTATATCTAGGGAGGTGAGAACAAAAAATTGTAAAGGGCTCAAAAACATTAATGTAGCTGTTGTTACAGAATTTTTTTCTTCCTCATTCTTAATGAAATTCTACATCTATATTGCTTTTGAAGCAGTTCAACAGTAGCATTTTTATTACATATTGCAAGTTAGAAACACCTGCCTGCTAAAATATTCTAATACCTAGTTATAAACAGCAACAATATTAGTCCTTTTCAGATCAAGGTCCCTTACCTTCTTCCTTACATTTTGTTTGGAAAATTGGGTGAAAAGGCGGCGGCGGGGGGGGGGGAGCAAAGTGAAAATACTCACGTAGGCCCAAATTCTCATCCCATTTTTGCTTTTCTTAGATTTTTACTTTTGGACCAAATTTAAAAAAAATTTTTTTTTTATTTTTTTACATCATTCTTCATTTTGTACATTTTCATCTCGCTTGTAATCCCCATGGATTACAGTTCACCTATGTGCCATCTGGGGCACTTATTTTATATTGTTTTCTAATCTGTAAAATGAAGGTAAAAGTTGAACTTTGTAGGACCTGGGGGAAGAGGAATACTGCAAATAAAGCGTCTGATATGTTTTCATTCATTGACTCTAATATGCACCTTTTGCTATACATTTTGCTATCTCTGAAACCAGAACAGTTGACAGTCAGTATGTCTGCACACAGTCATTGTTTTCATTGCAACATTTTGTCCCTTATTTGTGGTAATTATTGTAATGTGCTTCTTACTGTAATTATTATTGTTGTGTAGTAATTATTGATGACAACTTCAATTTGATAAACTATGCCTGGTTCTCAAAGGATACTATTCATTCTTATTATTATGATATATTTTTTTGAAGAAAGACTGAAAGAATTTTCAAAGAATCTGTAGTTTAGTAATTTCCCTAGACTCTAATTTGGGTTATGATTACAGTTATTCATAAGAAAAATAATATTATACCAAAAATAATTGTGGCTCCTGTTTAATCATTTCATGTCTCAAGTCCACAATGAAAAGCAGATTTTATAAGACATAGTAAGAATGTGACTGTTGGAATGAGGAGCAGCCAGTAGAACAGAGGCAAGTGTTAGGGATCAGGAGTTCCAAATAAACACCAAGGTAGCAACTTAGAAACATCTGTGTCTATGTATTCCATGTTCATGTTGTTGTAGGAGTGTTTGGGCATGCTAGAATTTTCAAGAGAGCTAGAGGTTGAGAGGTGTTGGTGTTGCACATTCATTCTGGTATTCTTACCTTGGGGAGTGGAGGTTCTTCTTTTGTATCTTTGTGCACACCAGAAGTTCCATGAATAAGAATTTGATTTTTCAAGTGTTTGTGAGGTCTGCTATGTGCCAGACCAGATGCTAGACTCTGAAGTAATAGAGATGAGGAGGGATAGTCTGGTGAAATAGGATGACCTTGCTTATGCTCTCCCTTCACCTGTGTCCTATAGTTTTTCTTATTACTTTTAACAGAAAAATATTTGAATCATCTCTTTTTACTTTAGAAAATAGAATTTATTCCTTTTGAAACTTTAGATATTCTCTGGTATTTCATCCAAAACAAAGCATACCACTGAAAAACAAATTTAAAGACTAACATGATGAAGAATTAATCACCCTTGTAATTAGAAATTTTCTCTATTAGTTAACCTGTATTTAATGTCAGCTTGGATATTTTTATAGTAAGCTAACATTAAAAAACATTTAGGGGGCCCTCCCAGGTGGCGCCGTGGGTTAAGGCACAGCACTAAGAAACTAAAGCCACTTCCACATGAGTTCGATCCCCGCCTGCCTGGGAGGAGATCCACATGGCGTGGCAGACCTCTCCTGACCCGCCCGCTGCTCCCCTCAGCAGTGTACTTCGTCGACCTGCCTGTCTGCTCCCCGCTCTGGCTCTGGTGAATCCTCTCACCCTCCACATCTCTGCCCTGTACCCCAATTCTGTATGAATAAATAAATCTTTAAAAAAAAAAACATTTAGGATCTTATTTAAAATTTTAGTGTTTCTCCAGTGAATGTATTGTTTCCTTTTTAAGATCTTTGAGCAATGTCTTCTTTCCTTGGAGATATCCAAAAAGGAATGTTTATTGTACTTGTATGCCTAAATAATTTCTGCGCCAAAAGAACAGTGATGAATACCACACAAGGGAAATGACATTTTCAGGTTTTTAAATTAATATACAAAGAGGAGGGAAGGAAGGCACTAATTTATTAACATTTAAAATTTAGATAAATGTAGAAAAGAGATTAAATGAATAAATATATGACTTTAAAAATTACTTAATTTACTCAGTTTTAATGGCATCTACCATCTATAATAACAGCTTGCAGTAATTGAATACTTGCTGTGTACCAGGCCTGATTCTAAAGCTCTTTAAATGTATGCCTTGAGATTGATTATTACCTTCACTTTATAGATAAGGAAACAAGGACAGAAATACTGAGAAATTTCCTTAAGGCAGAGAAAGGATTTAAATCTAGACAGTTCTAATTACTGTACCGAGCTAGCATTACTAAGACCATTATAATCCAGGCATTAAAATAAAGATTCCTACATTAAAAACTAGTACACTAGTTATAACTAGTGTATGAGGCTGACTTTGGGTGGCTGCTAAATATGATGGCCAAATATCTGGGAAGACAATGATAATGTTGAGCTTTTGACCAATTGTGGAAGAAAGAGTTCACTTCTTTTATTAATCATGGAAATCCGAGTAAGGAAGACTTGGAGAAGGCAATTAAAGCTTGAGTTTGGGTGACTGAGATGGCATGATGGAATGTAGGCAAAACAGAGTAAGGAGGGTACTGGCTGGGGGTCTGAAGGGCTAAGATCTAGGTCTACCTTTAGTAGTCCTTAGTGAGTTAAGTGCCTGAGGCACTTAATACATTTTTTTGCCTTGTTTTAACATGTGCTTACACCGAGGAATTGTTGATAAGTGATTTTCAAACTTTGCCCTTAAAGATTCCTACAGGGTGCCACAGATTCATTTAAGGTGTTTTAATCCAAGTTAACCTAAGGCAGCTACCTCTTTAATCACACCAATCACATGCATTTATAATTTGGTATAAAAAAAAATGAAAACCAGTGGGTTAGGTGATCAATAAGGCCTCTTCAGCTAAAAAATTCTTTCTCCTGTTCAAAAATATGAATTTGGAATCATCCAGCAAGGAAAGAAGTTGAAGCTGCTGGAATGAGCCAAAGTACAGAGAACAGAAATAGTGTGTCATTTATTCCTCAACAGTCAGTGGCTGTGAATTTTGCAAGGTCTCACTATGCTTTACTGTGGTAGAGCCATAATGATATTCCTTCATGGATGGTAGCAGAAGTTCTAAGTTGCTTCTTAATTTACTAACATCTTCTCAGGATACTTAGGCACTCCTTTTCATCCAGTTTCAAGATTTCTTCTTTAAAAAGTTACATGCTGACCCCTGCAAATGAGCTGTCCTTTTCTTGGGCTTTCTTCCCAAAAATGTTCCCTCTAACGCTTGTATGTGCACTTGCATACATATGCACTTTTTAATCCCTCTTCCTCTTCAAAGTTCTGCATTGTATCTGCCCAACATAAGCTAGATTTTATGGCTTAGTGTAAATACTGTCTTCAAAGGATAATTGACCACTTCTCAGCTTCCTACAGAACAATGTTTTATAGCCTACTGAAATTCAGGTTGGCTGGCAAGTGTGGAATGGAACAGTTTTGATTGGACTAAAAGAGCATTATGCTAGAATATATCTCCTAATCCAGGTCAAATTATTGTTTAAGAAACTTGAATGAGTTACATAATAAACTCATTTGAGACCAGGTTACTTGCCTTCCATTCCTCCAAATAAAATTGATGTTGATGTAGGTGAAGCAGAGTGGGAAATAAATTTCAAAAAAATAAAATCTAAGCTCATTATTTTAAGTACGTGAATTTTCCCTCAACTAATCAAACCCAAATCTCTAATAGAACTACCAGGACGCTAGTTTTTGGCCCAAGAACTATGTAGAATGTAGTTTTTTAAATAAAAGTCTTCCTAGGTGGATAGTATATGGCTATAAAGGAAGGTGTTAGGTAAAGGAGAGGAAAATCCTTAATAACCTGGAGGGAAGTAACATTCACTTTCACTAATGTTTTGTGTTAACCTCATCATTTGTAGTCCTCTGTGGGGAAGTTGAGGAAGTAGCACACACTCTTCCATGTGCTACAACTTGGCAGTTACAGCACATAGCACAGATGCCTATTGTATTGCATGGAGTTTACATAGAGCATCAAATTAAAAAAAAATGAAACCATTATAAATTCTGGCAGTTTTTATAGTATAATTAAAATGTCTAACAGGATACCTCTGGGAAACTAAATGCAGTTTTACTATTTATAGAGCCAGCAGAGGTAGTGTTTCTTGCCAACTTTCATATCTTATGACCTATAAATTGCTCTTAATAGCTAATCTGTCATCCTAGCTTCTCGTATAAGAAAGCTTGTTTCCTTATTAATCTGTTAATTTGCATCTGCAAAGGACATTTACAAATTCTGGGTTTGAAAACATTGCTGTATTAAGGCTGAGCATTATAAATAATTTATCACCTGTGATAGCAACTCTTAGGTTTAAGTAATAGATCTTTCTGACATTGTATTATTCTTACAATCCTAATATAATTTTGATAAAAATAATTATTATGAAAGCTTTTCTGGCTTCACAGTATTAGAACAGACTGACAGGTTGGCACAAAGAAGCTATAACCATCATTAACTGCTCTCTAAGCTCGAAGTAATAGATTACAAAATCAACTATTCCAAGTATGGTTTAGTATATGGTAAAAAGAATACAGATGTGTACAAAGGACTTTTACTTTTTCAGTAATGGCCATAGAACATTTCTCCAATTTTAGGTTAGGCATTGGGACATACTAGTTCTATTGGTTATAATAGACCTGACACCAGTTATTGAGCATGAAAATGATATGACTATTAAAGACCATGTAATTAATTTTTTTTTTTTACTGTTTGTGTGATTTTTAAAAAAAGATTATTTATTCATACAGAACTGGGGTACAGGCCAGAGATGCGGAGGGTGAGAGGATTCACCAGAGACAGAGTGGGGAGCAGAACAGGCAGATAGATGAAGTACACTGCTGAGGGGAGCAGCAGGCGGGTCAGGAGAGGTCTGCCGCGCCGTAACCCACTGCGCCACCAGGGAGGGCCGTTTGTGTGATGTTTTAAGTCTCCCCTTCAGGTTATGGCTGTGCGGATTCTCAGATTCTTAGCAATTCCAAACAGGAAGCTTTCTTCCTACCAATATCTCCCCACCAAGATTTAACTCTTTTTTGTTTGTATTTCATTGATTTGTTTTTTTTCTATTTTAATCTGAGACGGATTTGTAGTGTCAGGAAACAACACAGGAAAGGTAATAAATCAGAGTGATGAGAGGCCAATCCTCTCATTACTCTCATAAGCTGAAACCAGGGCAGTTTGCACTTAAGGGCTCTGCCTGATCATTGAAGGTATATATTGCTTCACCATAAGCTTCCTGGTAGCCCAAGCAAAAAGGTAAACATGACCTCTTAAAAACAAAACAAAACATTTTTGGGCCCTCCCTGGTGGCGCAGCCGGTTAAAGCACAGCACTAAGAAGCTAAAGCCACTTCCGCGTGAGTTCGATCCCCGCCTGCCCCGGTGTTGACCACATGGCTCGGCAGACCTCTCCTGACCTGCCCGCTGCTCCCCTCAGCAGTGTACTTCGTCCATCTGCCTGTTCTGTTCCCCACTCTGTTGCTGGTGAATCCTATCACCCTCCACATCTCTGGCCTGTACCCCAGTTGTGTATGAATAAATAAATAAATCTTTAAAAAAAACCCACATTTTTAAGCTGATCAAATCGTAGACGCTGCATGATAGAAGCATTGAGATTTGAAAGAATTTTTCTATTTGTTCTGATAAAGATGACATTGGAAAATAGCTTTGACAGTTTCCTTAACAATATAGATAACAACCATTTTGGATTATTTTTGTTCACTTGGTTTGGTATCACCACTGAGTAAAACACTCTAGAAGTTTATAATCATCATTTTTATACAGAATTACATTATCAGCTCAGTTGCTGACTAAGGATGGGGTTTCAGGCTATCCTGTGTTCATTAAATAAGGAGTCTATGCCATTTCAGATTGTAGTAAATGTGCAGACTACACAGAATGGTTTAGTCTTCTGTTTTTACAGGTAGATTGTGAAGATTTAGATTTTGGTAGCTATTAATCCCCCCTGAACAGACTTAAAATTTTGGTAAAGTACTACCAGATAGATATTTTTATCTGGGCTAGTATAAGTTTTAAAGATTGACTAAATTCTTATTTTTGCATTTAATTCTCAAATTTAGTTTTTCTATTAATGTGCCTAAAATTTCATTATCCAGAGACATGGTAATTCCTATTTTGAACAATTAGAGAGTGTTAGCAATTATGAACAAAAGATTTACAAACATTCGTGGATATACGTTTCCATTCATTAGGGTAAATACCTGGAAGCACTATTCCTGGCATGTGTGGTGAGTTTGTTTAGTTTTGTAAGAAACTGCCCAAATGTGTTCCGTTGTGCATTCCCATCAGCAGTGAAAGAGAGTTTCTGTTGCTTCAAGTCCTGACCAGTATTTGGACTGTCCGTTTTCTTTTTACATTAGCCATTCCAGTAGGGGTGTAGCAGTATCTCATTGATTTAACTTGTAATTCCCTAATGATGTATGATATGGAGCATCTCCTCATATTCTTTATATCTTCTTTGATGAAGTGTCTATTTAGATCTGTTGCCCATTTTTAATTTATGTTGTTTGTTTTCTTATTGTTGAGGTTTTATTGGGTATATTTTGAACACTAGTCTTTGCCAGATTAGTGTTTTGAGATTTTCCCCCAAACTGGTACTTGTCTTTTCATTTTTTTCTTAACATCTTTTGCAGAACAGTTTCTAATTTTAATACAGTCCAATTAATTTTTTTTTTCTTTCAAGCTTCATGCCTTACATATTATATCTAAAAGCTCATTGCCATGCTCCAGGTCACCTAGATTTGCTCCTGTGTTCTTTTGGGGGAATTTTATCATTTTACTTTTGAAATTTATGTCTGTAATCTATTTGGAATCAATTTATATGAAAGGTGTAAGGTCTATACCCATATTCACATATTAACAATAACAGGACTGTTGCTCAGCTCTATTTACACAAGCAATGGGTTTACAATCTTTTTATTACTGGCATGTTGATGTTCAGTTAGTGCTGTGTCATTTATATAAAGTCTATTCTTTCTCCATTGAATTACCTTTTGCTTCTTTGTCAGAATCATAGTTGATGTGTTTGTGTGATGAATGGACAAATGAACCAACCAACCAACCAACAGACACCAAACACTTCACTATCTGTGGACATCTTGAGACTTGCACTACTGTGCTCTTACCAGCATTATGCTTTGGCTATCCCAGTCATTCCAAATGCCCCATGGTAAAGAGTTAGTTTTGTCATGTGCACAATTGCAGAAGAATTACATGAATAGTATGTTGATCTTCAGCAGATGAAGATGATGACTTTGCCCACCACTAGTGGGCCAAGTTTCTTGTACTGTCTTCAGTTCTATGATGACATAACTTCATGTTCTGTTTTTTTGTTCACTTCTACCATATCCTTGACATAAGTAAAGCTAAGTGAGCATTACCTTGGTTGAGATGGGAAAGAAAACCAAAATCTAAGCTTTTTGAACATCTGTATATTAAGCAATTAATGAAGCTCTTAAAATCTTATTTAATACATCATATCAGTATGATGTATTAATATTCCCATTTCCAGATCAAGAAATTGAGGCTTAGGGATGCTGCATAACTTGTACAATATCACACAGTTTGTCATTTGGATTCTTGCATGCCTGATTCTATAATCTTCCCCTATTTTTCTATATCCTGCTGCCTCTTGGTTTGTGGGTAGTTAAACTAGGTCTTTGGGTTTGTGGGCACTGAAATGGCAGAGAATGAAAGGTACTCATGGATTTGGGCAGTAAAGAAAAAGAATCATATTCTGATTTTTAATAGGAGCCCCACATCTCCCTGCTGCTGTCATGCTTGGCTTTGCTGAGGCCCACCACAAGTTTTATGGTCAGCTGTCCTCACATGCTGAGGGAAGAGAAGCCTGTGGTATGCTGGGGTCCCTGAGCTCATTGCCAGCATGCAGGCAGCCCAGTGGGTCTTCCTGGCTAGATCCAATGGACATAGCAGCCCATACTTCAGGCAGCTCAGCCTCAGCATAAATTGGGTTTAGACACAAAGGCTAGGGTTGTTTAGAATACCGTGCCAGAATATAAAATGGGCCAATCAGGTTTGAGCGCCTACCAGTGCCTTTTGAAAATTTGAGACTACTCAAGAATTATAAACAGACCAATCAAATTCTAGCTCAACTGGGACCAATCAAGTCTATGAAATTATAAATAGGCCAATCAAGCTTGAAAGACAGGTTCTCTGGATGCAGTATAAGCCAAGGTTTCAGAGGTCTTCAGACCTCCTTGGGTCTCTGACACCTTTACATATGACCTCTGCTTCAAACGTTACCCTGATTGCTGCTCCTGCCTCAATGCTCTGCCTCTCACATTGTGCAGACTGGCACCATCGGCCTGTGCTCAGAGTCTCTGAAGCAGTTGTACACTGGTAACTGGCCCTCTGACCAATGAGTGGCACAGCTGGCCTGTGTCCAGCCATCTCTAAAAGGCGATTATCTTTGCTTCTGACTTCCAGCAACGCCTCTTGGTGCTTTTGCCTCTGGTGCTGCCTGGTGTGCTTTTTGGATAGATGCTTCTGGCTGCTGAGTTGCTATCTCAGCAGCACCACCTGTGATCACCTGCAACTGTCACTGTGAGTTGGATCCAGTCCACTGCTCATCAGCGTGCAACCTCTCAAAGGGACAGTGCCATCTTGATGAGAAGCCTTTGATTTGAATCCCAGGGCATTATCTGGAATGGGAAAACTGGCTATTTGTGGCCCTAGAAACTCTTTCCTTTCCCCTAATTTCTGCTTTGCTAGTAAACCTTGTTGCTTTTACACCCTGAACCTGAGTTGTCTCTTGAAGTTGTAAGTGCATGGGTTAAAACCCATAAACTCTGCCATCCCCTGGCCTTTGCACTACATTCACTTAGTCAGCTTTGGTTGAATATTCTCTTGTGCATTTAATTGTCATAAAATATAACCCCATGAAAAATACATGCAGGTAGGTGAAAAACATATGATGTAAATGAAAACCTGTTTACATCTTCAGAATAATGTTGAATGGTAGTGACACCAATGTGGTTATAGTCTGGGAACTTGAAACTATTTTAGGTCTCAAACCAAAAGCCTTTGAAGGTGCTTTCAAAAATTATGAGCATATTTTCTTCTCTTGCTCATGAAACTAATTTGTCAGATGGAGTTCTGCGAATGTTGGGGTCACAGATCAGAGATGACTGACTCCTGTGTGGTAAGTTTGCAGCTGGAAATCATGCTTTGGCAAGAATATGAATAAATTTTGTCTTGTAGAAAGAGAAAAATATTATCTTATTCCAACCAGATAGTTTGTTAGAATAACTGTATGCATTTTAGTATTCAAATACAGATGTTCCAAAAATTTTCTATGTGGAAAGCAGCTGCTGCTATTCTAGCACAGAAATCTCAAAGAGATTAATATACAAAGGCTGCATGAACTTTTGTGGCAATGCAGCATCTGCTTGAGGTGGGGGCCTATTCTCCAGAGATAGTGGGCCTTCAGATTCCCACTAATAGCCTGAAACCATGTTTCAGATCTCAGCTTATTCTACAGGAACAAAGACAAGTGATTAATTTGTAATTCACTTAGCTGATAAATATCATCAAATGTTACTTGCCCAGGGACTGTAAAACACTGGACTTTATTTCCTGTGACAACTGATAGGAATATAGTTGTTCGTTCATAATTACTGATGTTTTCAGTTGCTGTTACTAACTTCTGCTCAGCAACATAGGTCAGCCCAGCCAGCTTGCAATCCTGAAACATCCATCGTCATCTTTGTAATGCATTTGTGAGAACCTGACAGTTTACTGAGGATACTCACAAGCACCGTTTCATCTGATCCCCTCCTAGCCCTGGGAAGCATACATGCTATTAGTGTGCAGCACAATTTATGAATCCAAAAACATGGGTAAAGAAATAAAATGATTTATCAGAGTTACAATCAGGGACTCTTAACTCCAAATCCTGTTCTATTCTTATATCAAGTTGACACTTGCAGTTACATGCTATGAGGTGTGTTCCATAAATTGCATCAAATTTTCAAGAGATGCTGGTTTCCAGGACACCTACCATGACAAATCCTGGCTTGATGGTACTTCCAGAGAAGAGCTAATGTACCATTCCCTCTTTCCTTCAAACCCCAGAAAGGAAATTCCCTTTCCTTATGTTCACAGAGCTTCAGCAAACGAGCTCCTATGTCTCCCTGGCATTTAGAGAAATGAAGAGCCAGAAGCTGAAGATCCCAGGGCTGTCATTTGGAGTTGCCATAAACCATAAGTTTCTAAGAACAGTGATGCTTGGAGTGTTGTGCTTGCCCCAGGCCTTATAAATCAATTCCCTGCAGTGCTTAGGAGCTCATTGCCTTCAACCAAAGCCACTGTTTGGCATTATCTAGTGAATTATTTATGTTTTACACATTTGACAGGGCCTCATGGCTGAGTTTGAAAACACTCATTCCCTGGCTTACTGCTGGGGCCTAGAAATGTCTGTCTAGAATATCAAGTCTCAGAGAAGTGTAGTTGCTAAAATTCCCAGAGCAAATGAAGGGCAGTGCAGGTTTGAACCAACTATGAGTTACACTGGCTCCATAATGAAAGAGCCCTGTGTTTTTCTTAGAAGACAGTAAAGTTTTGTGGCAGGACAATTTGAAGACTGTGCCTTGCTTCCTAGCCAGGCTTGGGTAGAAAGAATCCAGAGTAAAGAAGGGAGGGCCAACTCTACTGCCAAAGCAGTAGAGGAAAGAGGCTGAGTCCCGAAGCTTCTAGCAAAAGAGGAAAAAGAGATTGTCAAGAGGCTCCTAAGAAGCTGGGGAGCTGATGCTAACACATGTCCACGTGACATGGTCTTTGGTGACATCATTGCTGCTTCTGTGAGAATCACACTAAACCATTGTGAATTTAATGGGATTGTTGCTACTCTCCTCCACTTGGAGAAAATAAAAAAGAAAATTTCTAAGTATCTATTTCCTCTCTATTTTCCTAAATCTTTTTGTTAGAACATCTGTGAAATGATAAAAGCAACTTAAAACAATATGGCACCCTTTGCAAATACACAGTTTGCAAGCATAGTAAAAATGGTCAGTGTTTCAGGCATTTTGATCAAGAATGCTATTTCACAGGCAAAGAAATAGTATAGCAAATCACTCACATCTGTAAAATATTAAAGACAGTGTTCCGAAGTGTGTATAGAACACATCTCACAAAGAAATGTCTTTACTCCAGGTAGGACAACATTCACTCCCTCATTGTTATTCTCTAGACAGGCCCTCCTGAAGATCACTTGTCCACTTGTGACAAAGCACACCCTTTGTTCTGCCAGGACCATGTGTTCATGTTTGGAAGGGAGTATCATCATGCCTTCTGAGTTACAACACAGTATGAAGGAGGTGAGGGTAGGAAAGCCTCCAACTTTTAGGATTAAAAAAAAAAAAGACTTATCTTTTGTGTCTCCACAAAGGGGAAACTAAGACTAGCAGTTAAGACTGTATGCACTTGGTATGATGTCCATTCTTAATATTTTTGTCACTAAATGGTTCATGGTAGAGTGAACTATTTCAGAGCTACTTTTATTAAAACTTTAAAAAGGTTTGATTACTTTTTCTTTAGTTGAGAAATGCATGTGTGGTAAGCAGTATGAGGGAACTAGGAAGAAAGCACTTTTTTCTATATTGGGGGTCAGAAGAACTAGGCAAGAAAACCAAGCATGAATGAACCAATGTGGGCCTGCATTGGGGCAGTGAGCCCCAGTGGAGTCCTTCCTATGCAGAGGTTTAGGTTGTCAACCACTGCTTTTCTCTGGAGATCAGCCCACCACGGTAGCTATCATTGTGAATTCACATTGACAAAACCAAAATAAGAGAACAGGAAACTCCATTGAGGCCTGGGTCACAAAGTTACCTATCATCATTCTAAACATCTCTGCGCCATTAATATCCATTTACCTTGTGAGAAGACAAGACTGGAGAAATGCCCAGGAGTCCAAAGATCCAAGCATAGATTTCTCCTATGTTGTACTAGGTATAGTAATTAACTTTGGTTTTCTTCAACATATCCTCTTACTACAAAGGTTAATAGCTATCAACAGATAATACTCATAATATTAGAAATGTCAGTAAGTTCATATGATGAAGGTTATTTAGAACACAGCCTGTCTTATGAGATTAGGTGTCGAAAATTACTGTTTAAATTACCATTGTATCTCTCTCACTCTTTTATTTAAAAGTGCTTTCCATTTGCATGTGTTCTCTTCCATTTTTACCTAGGTCTGTGAAACACTGATAGAAGCAACAGTGGGACCTGGATTGCATAGTTACATCAACTCTTAACATTTTATCTGCAGAAACAAATCAAAGCCATTTTCTGATGTGCTTTCGTTTCTCTGCCTTATCCTTTTTTTCCAGGCAGCTTCATCAGCCCTGAGCAGTCTGGGCCATGTGTACACAGCCATTGGAGACTACCCCAATGCACTAGCCAGTCATAAACAATGTGTTCTTCTTGCCAAACAATCCAAAGATGAACTTTCCGAAGCCCGAGAACTCGGCAACATGGGAGCTGTGTATATTGCCATGGGTGACTTTGAGAATGCTGTGCAGTGCCATGAGCAGCATCTGAAGATAGCCAAGGACCTGGGGAACAAACGAGAAGAGGCTCGGGCCTACAGCAACCTGGGCAGTGCTTATCACTACAGGAGGAACTTTGATAAGGCCATGTCTTACCACAACTATGTGCTGGAGCTGGCACAGGAGTTAACAGAGAAGGCCATTGAGATGCGGGCCTATGCTGGCCTGGGCCATGCTGCCAGGTGCATGCAGGATCTGGAGAGGGCTAAACAGTACCATGAGCAGCAGTTGGGCATTGCTGAGGATCTCAAGGACCGGGCTGCAGAGGGGCGAGCATCCTCCAATCTGGGTAAGATTGAATTGCCTGCAGGATCCAGGGTGGATGTCATGGGCTGGAAATAGTTGTAGTAGCCCACTAGCTTTTACAGCAATCTGTGTGTTTAGATTCAAAAGACTCTCCTCAGAGTGTGTGCTGTATATTTCCTTCAGATATATTTCCTTGGAGTCTTCCTGCTCTAAATCACAGGTTCCTTACTGTCATCACAGTGCTTTAAAGACTCGAACTTTGAAATACTAGAGAAACAAAACACCCCAACCTTTTAATCTGTCTAGCAAGAAGAGCAACCAGATTTATCTAATTAGAGAGAAGGATGAAATAAGGATATAAAGCTATGTTTGGCTTAAATTAAAGAGAAACTGCTAGGAAGCCATCATGGCAAAGAATTTGAAGGGATTTTTTATTTAAACTGATTTCTTTATTTAGTGACTTTAACCCCACAGGAAGTGTACTTTTTTTTTCAGAAGTGATAGTGATAGTTTTAGTAAAAATTTAGCAAATGAGATTTAGCAAAATTATTTTTTGAAAGATCTGTTTAAATAAGACATTTGCAGTCCCTGTTTTGCTAGTACTTTGTTACAATTGAGATACTTAAAAATTTAGGGGAATTTACATATAATAGTAAGAAGTAGTAAAGATTGGTAAACTGGCTGTTTTTTAGAAGATACTGTTATCTTGTCTCTGGTTCAAATAGATGGGGGCATTTAATGACTGTAAGGAACACGTATGTTTGGAATTATAAGATGAATCCATCTCTGTTCCCACAGCCCCATGCTTCATTCTGTATCAACAGGACTCAGCATGTGGAGAAGACAAGAAGGTGGTGATCTTATCAGTGCTAGTTTGTGGTTATCAGATATTAGTAGCAACAGATGCTCACCCTCCTTTTTTTTTTTTATGCGACCCGCAAAACCTAGGTACCTCTATCTCTGTGTATATAATTTTAGCACTGTTCTTCCCTCCCCTCTACCTTTGCATATTGTATCCATGTTTCATGAATGTGATTATTAGGAAACATCTGGCAAATCCCTGGAGATGACTCTGAAGACTGAATTGAGATCAGAATGAGTCTAGAGAGTTTAAGAACCATAGAAACAAACTCTTGGCACCATATGGTCATTCAACAGATCACAATTATTTATTGAACCATTACTATGTGTTGAAGGCCTTAAGTGATAGAGAAGTTTTGTTTTTGATTTTTTTAAATCCTTACTTGCAAAAAACTTAATATTTTGTTGGGGAAATAAATACATAGGTCTATAGTGATCTCCCTGATATACAGAGTTAATGATATTATGTTGCCATGAAATTACTAGAAGGGAGACCTTGAGGCTGGTAACAGTCTGGAAAACTTCCTGGAAGATAGTAGACCCTGGTGAAATGGTGAGATCTGACCAGTGATGGTGTAGCATTAATGGGAAGGGACTGGTGAAACAAAGTATGAGATGCAGTAGGTTGGCATAGAGGCTGGGAGATGGTGGTGTGATTAACCTTCAGAAATGTGCTGGAGGGCGGTAAAAGGTTAATATGGAAGCTAGGAAGGGAACATGCTACTGGCCAGAACTGGTGAAGGTTTTGAAATGTGGGAGTAAGAAGGTAGGCTCCATGTTCAAGGAAAACAAGTCAGTGGGAAGTGGGATGCGTAGGAGGGCTTGCAATGTGAAGTTTAGAAGACTGTGGGTGCTGGACTAGATTCCCTTTTTTATCTTGTGTCAGTTTTTTTTGTTTGTTTGTTTTTAAGATTATGCATACAGAACTGGGGTATGGGCTAGAGGCACAGAGACAGTGAGGGGCCTCACCACAGACAGAGTGAGGAGCAGAACAGGCAGTCTGATGAAGTCACACTGCTGAGGGGAGCAGCAGGCGAAGCAAGTGAGGTCTGCTGCACCAGGTTGGTCACCTCTGGGGCAGGGGATTGAACTCACACTGAAGTGGCTGTGGCTCGCTTACAGTGCTGTGCTTAACCTGCTGGCCACCAGAGAGGGCCTCAGTTTTGATGTTGTATTTTCCAGAGGCCATTCATGTAATTTACTGATTAATCGCACAAAGTTATTTAAAATATGTCCATATTTTATTTTTAATATTTATAGGATGATAATGGTAATGCCTTCTTTTGTTTCTATTTTTGGTAGTTTGCATTTTGTACCTATCCCTGTTTCTCGATCATTTTAGCTAGACATTTATCAATTTTCTTGATCTTGCTAAAGAATCCATTTTTACTTTCCTTATTTTTTCCCCTAATTGCTTATCTCTTTATTTCCCAGTTATATTTTATTACTTTCTTATTTTTATTAGTTTGGGTTCTCTTTCTAGTTTTGCGAAGTAGAGCTTTGGTCATTGATTCTAGATAGTTCTTTCTAATGCAATAATTTTAAAATAAAAATTTCCCCTAAACACTACTTTTACTGCCTCTAATAATTGATATAGCATGTCTTAACCATCCTTGGATTCAAATTATGTCTAAAATCTGTTGTGATTGCCTTTAAGTCCTATGTTTAATTTTAAAATATTTGCAATTTTCATGGATACTTTGCTGTTATCAGATTCCAGTTTAATTGCAGTGTGAGCAGAGAACATACATGGAAGTATTTTACCTTGTGTAATGTTCTATAGAGGTCAGGTGATTTTGTTCTGATCATCTTTTTCATTGTTGATTCATTCTATTTATATGTTTGATCTAAGAAAGAGGTGTTTAAAATCTCTAACCATTATTGTGGACCTGTCCTTCCCTACTTAAGTCTGTGAAACTTTGTTTTGGGAGCTCTTTCATTGGGTGAGTATTTATTTATGACCATTTTGTATTCCTGAAAGATTGGTCTTTTCATCATTATGAAATGTTCCTCTTTTATCATTGATCATAATACCTTCTGTCTTGAAGCCTGTTATACATAAAACCACACCCACATTCCTAGATTTACTATTTGTGTCATTTTTTTTCATCTTTTCTCTGTGTTTATAGTTAAAGTTGGTTAACTACAGATAACATCTAGATAGAGCCATGTTTTAAAACTGATGTTGATGATTGTGGTCTTTTAGTTAGAGAATTTCATCCTTGTAAAATTTAGTGTACTTATTGGTATTGTTGGATTAAATCTTCCATTTTACTGTTGTTTTTCTGTTTATCCCATGTATAGTTTGTTTTTTGTTCTTTTTCTGCCTTCTTTGGATAATTTAATCATATATTTTATTTTGCTTTTCAATGCTAATTTTTTTGCATTAGCTTTTAATGGTTGCTCTAAGAATAAATTATAATAACTTTTTACAGTTCTCTTTGCACAATATTATATCACTTCCTATTAAATATAAGTACTTTATACCTTCCTATTCCCTGTACTTTATGCTGTAGTTGTCACATGTATTACTATAGCTGCATTCTTCTTAAACTCCACAATAGAGTGTATTTTTGTTTGTTTGTTTGTTTTAAACAGTCATTTTCAAAGAGAAAAAATAGTGTTTGGTGTTTATCCATATATTTATCACTTCTGGGACTTAAGTTCATTCCTGGAATTGTCACTAACCACACAAGGGAATGTCTTAGTCTATTAATGCTCAGGAAATAGCATCTCTACTCTTCATCTAGAGCAGTCCCTATTAAGGAAATACATATATTTTTTAAAAAGTGCCCCAGAGCCTGCAACCAGTTTTTCTAGACAACTGAAAGAAAGCAACAAGAACAACCTTTACCTATTTGAGTGGAGAAATGAGAAATGGAGAACATCAACCAGAGCTGAAGATTTTTCTGATCGAGCACCCAAGGACTTGTGGGAAATGATTCAGCGCCTCATTAAGGTTATGACATGCACATCCTGTGCTGTGCCCCCCACCTATTAGGGCTTAATAAATACTAATAATATTTATTCTCTCCTTTAGGTCAAGGTTTTTCAACCTGCTTGTCTAGACATTGCTGTTTAAAAGGAACTGTGATTTGCTTGTAGATACAATGCGTTTGTAAACACCTGAGCAGAGGTAGACAGGGCAGTAAATCTTGGTCAGAGCTACACTTTGGACTGTTGCAAGAGAGACTGCAAAACTGTTGGAATAATGAAGCAGATGCTGGCTGCCAGGTTCCAGAGTTCCATCTCCAGCAGGCAGAGTCTAGCAGTAAATTAGCTTATGTTTCAGCTTGGCAGTTGGCACTTGGTTCATTTGTAGATGCTAATTGTAATCTGATGTTATCAGCAGCAGGTAATTGAAATGGGCTTGATGAATTACTTAATTTCTTTTAATAGCTGAGTCTTCAAGAACTGAATAAAGAAGATAAGGTGATCAAGAAGAAAACACAACCGCTCTATCTTTCTAATTAGTGCTTGGAGGTTTTTTCTTCTTTACACAAATGATTATGAACATGTGAGGCTGAATAGGTTTATGAGTCAAAAACCCCTGTGGGAGCAATTCCCATTAGGAAGCCCAGTCCTGAGCATTGATAACACTTCTGTTAGGACTTCAGAAAGGAATACATGAGTGATCATTTTGGAGAGCATTGATTTCTGAAGACAATTTAAGTTTCCCAAATGTAAGTGGGTGCTCCCTGTGGGAGTGCTTCCACTTTGACACTCACGCTACCATCAGCTCCTCTTCTGTGGCTGTTTTCTGTGAGTCGTGTTACCTGGCACTGTACAGTGAACAGGGGAGCCTTGCAATGATGTTAGTCATTGGCTCCTGCCTGTCCTTAAGTCTTTCCATCTGTAGTAGCTCTTGTGTAGGCTTTTCTTTGCCAACCAGTGGTGTCACAAAAATGGTGGGTACAGATGTGACCCTGGGTCCTGCCATCTGTGCTGGACAGTGCATTTTGGACCTATGCCATGTGACTTCAATGAGCCTTCTTTTGGAACCATTTGTTTCTGTTTTTAGTCTCATTCACCCTGTAAGGAATCAGTCTATTGGGGGGGGGGGTGGACTTTTGTAGAATTTACTTTTCACCTTGATTTTTTTTTTTTTTTTGAGAAAATCAAAGCAATAGCATAGAACATAGAGCATTAAAACTGGGTCATTAGACATTTGGAAATGATGAAACCAGGGATTTGAATCACCTCTGTGGTTCTCCTTCATGGTGAGTTCAATTTGAAGATAGTTATTGTTATAAGTAAAGATTCCAGGTCTCTAAGCCCCAATATGATTGTGGCAGTAAATGCATTAAGTAAAAAATGCTGGCAGGGTTTTGGTAATGTGCTGTATTTCTTGATCTGAGTGGTAGTTCCATGGTTGTACTTACTTTGTGCTTATTGCATGCTTGACTATATTAGTTATACTTTAACCAAAGGGTTACCTTGAAAAACACATTATTCTCTGGGGGCAGAGTAGAATTGGAATGGAATGCCTTTCTTGATCCCTTACATGCCTACAGCTTTCACAACCCTACACCAGCTCACCAAACCTAGACCAGACTTCCAACTGAACCACTGATTTACTCCTGCTTTCTATATATCTCCATCCATTCCATACGGGCCTCTTGCCAACTATGTGATGTCATCCCCTATTTCTGAGAATGGCAGTACAATCTCAGTGTTCAAGCTGAAATCTCAAAGTTTTCCTGGGACCCCCATCACAACCTTTCCTCACAACCCAAGTCTGGTTGGTGTAAAGTCCTGAGAATGCTATCTGCAGGGCTGGTTTCTTAGCTTCTCTTTATCTCTTACCTGGGATATTGCAACAGCTTCCTACACACTGGTCTCCCAGCATCTTTTCCTGTTCATTTCTGCATCTCTTCATGGTAACCCTCTCAAAACCCCAAATGCTCATGTAACCACGTCTTTTTGTACTTAAAATCCTGTGATAGTTTCCTACTACCTTCAGGATGAAGCCTAAAATCTTTGGGCCTGGTGTGTGTGTTTATTTCAATATTTAAAAATCATTTGTGTGCATACTGTGTGTCAGAAAACACCACCATTGAGTGTTTAGTAGGCAGAACAGGCATATTTTGCCTTTAAAGAAAAGTAATAATTTCAGAGAGTACTTTGTGAGTCTATGTATAGTAATTAGTGTTGAGGGGGAATAGGATGTCAGAAAACTCTTCTCTGAATCACTGCTCTCAATTTGTATTACTCATGCTATTTTCTGCTATTCTTGTGTTCATATTCACTGTTTTCCAAACCCCTGAGCTCTTTCACTCATCCATAGCTAGCGCATCATTTCTTCTGCCCTGAATATATCTCCTCTTCTTAAGTCTTTAAAGTCTTATTATTTATTCAAATGTCGTATTATCCTTAAGCCTCTCTGGTTCTTCTAGGGGATTTTGTGTTCCTCTATATTCTGGTAGTGTTTTGTATATGGTAATTACTAATTACTACAATTAGGTACCAAATCAGAAGTAATGAGCAGAAGATATATATCTTAGCCTTTTTAGTGCCTTGTTACTTAGTAGCTCATGCTTGGGCCATAGTAGAATGCCATGTATGTATCTTGAATGTATGAAGCATGATGAGACCCGAGCACCATAGAGATGGCCATGAACTTATAACTGGAGTCTATAGTTCAAATAATTACTTAATGTCTTCATTTTTACTGTGTTCTGGATCTTGAGTCCCAAAGCCTTTTAAATGATCCAAAAATATAATCAGCTTGAGGTGGTAATTAGGTTTTGATACTATTTTAATTTTACTCTTTGCAGTAGGAATATTGAATTGAGCATTTTTTTTTTTTGTCTTTTTACATAGCCCTTTGTCCTATAGCTAAAAGAGACAGTTTGATTAGCAAGCTAACTAAATAATACATTAACCTTCTTGGATCTCTATCCAAGAAAGTTTACAAAGCCTGGCTAAGATGAGGGTCTTTGTACAGGTTTGAAAAGCCCTAATACTTATTAATTTTGGACAAGAAAATCACTTGGCTATCAAACTATTTCTTCTTTTAAGTACATGAACTTAATAGCCTGCATTTAACATTTAGCCTTAGGGAACTGATGACAGCTTCACTTTTTAGGTATTCAAGTAACAGGTCCATTGCAAACATATGAAAAGGCCTTTGTGATCCCTCCAACACACCTTTGAGGAGACTGTGGAAGTCATGATGATAATCAAAGAAGTGGCACTTATGGAACACTAACACTCCAGTGTGCTGACACTATGCCTGGTGTCGCTTCTTATGCAGTGTTTCATTATTTCATTAAAAAAAAAAATCAGAACGATAACGATTTTTCCCATTGAAAAATCAAAAGCCTTACGGACAGAGAGGTTATTGTCTCAAAGGTCCCACAGTAAGTGTGAGGTAGAGTTCAAAACTGTTTGAATCTAAAGTCAGTGTTCTTTGTAGTATGTCACATTGCTCTCTAAAGAAAATGCCAGAAGTATTTTGGAAAAAGCTAAGGCTCTAGCATTTTTGAATAACTAGAACAATGACACTGACTAGCTCTGACACTGTAGCTGGAAAAAAACAAACTGGAAAGTGAGCATTTCTCTTTACCTACAGCTCTTTTCATTCTCACTCACTCACCCCTATCTCATACTGGGCACATATACAGATTGAATGCAGGGCAGAAGTAATTGCTGCTATGCAACCTGAACTCTCCCTGTTTTACAGCATGAAATCCACAAGAGGTTCAAGTGTTTAAGACTCTCTTCAGCGTAATTAGTAATTTCATGGTACCTTTGAAAAGTAGCTTTCACTGAAAACCATTTTCAGCATGTTTCAGAAATTCTTAAGGCTCTCTCTGACACAGCAGAAAATGCATTTGTTGAATTAGATTAAAGCTGGAATGCAACTTTTACTTGGCATTGCTGACTCAGCCTGTCCCCACTTGACTTTCAGACAGCTTTGTTAGCTCCTAAATACAAGCTTTCAGCTTTCAACAGATTTTAAATGTGGTCCTTTCTGTCTCCTATTGAACAGTTAAGTTACTCTGAGAAGTGAACACTTCATTTTCTAGTAAAAAGTACTTTGGTGCCATTTAAACTGTTTCCAAGTGCAATTAAAAAGTGAAGTAAATACTTTGTTGTTATGTGTCCAATATGCTTGTAAAGCAAGCCTTAATCAGAATAGCCCCAGTGGCAAAAGAGTAAAATTAATGGATTTTTATTCTTGAGCCAGAATGTCAGCATTGGTCACGTATTTGAAACAATGATTCTGTGATTGTTTTCCTGATTTAAATGGAAGTTGCCATCAAATCCATTATCTCATATGAATAAGACAAAGACAGCTTATAACATGGCCCAGCTGTGGGAGTACTCTGGAGGGAGATCTAATATGCTTTGTGACTCAGTAAGCAGAAGGTAATGGACTAAAAGTTATCAAGCCCTTCACAACAAGGAGATCTGGAGTTTAACCAGAAATTTCAGACTGTCAACCTTAACAAAACAGATGGTGTTCTCCAGTTCCCAATACCATCCGGCAAGCTGGCACGTCTGTTTTCACAACTCCTGATACTTCTTACATGCCTGATGGAGACAGACATCTTTGTCATCAGTGAAGAGCTCTGACAGAAGGATTGAAAAACACCTACATGCTAAGTTTTTTCAGAACACTTTTCTGATCTTTCTCCCTTACTTACTTCCTTTCACCCCTACTCTAACCTTCCTCTCCAGGCTGTGGCTTTCTGAGTATTGAGTGTTCTTTTTCCTTCTCCTGTTAACCAGATAACTACTTGGATCATGTGCTGATTTCTCTTCATTTTGAATACGGACAAGTTTCAGTCACAGATGCCTCTCTTTCAATGCCAATGTTACAGGCTTTTGTAGTGACCATATTTATCACTGGACAGTCTTAGGCATCTCTAAGACATAGCATCTACTGTACTTGGGAAGAACATGAGGGCTAGAGTCAGATGGCTGGCTCTGGATCCCAGCTGTTACGTTTCCTGGCTTCATGGTGTTTCTTCACTGGTGAAATGGGATAATTGTATCACCCTTCTCATAAAAATGAGTCAGTATGTGTAAACTCTTTAGCACAGTTCTGGCACATAATAAAAACTAAAAAAATTATTTTCATCATCACAGTGTCGTATCATATGTGAGAAGAGTATGTCATTTCTACCATGAAATTACCATGCTAAATAAGAAGTGAAAATACCACTGAAATACATAGTTTTCTGTACCCTTTGTAATATTCTGAGCCATTAAAAGTTGAAGGTGGGCCCTCCCTGGTGGCGCAGAGGGTTAAAGCACTGCACTAAGAAGCTTAAACCAGTTTCTCATGAGTTCGATCCCCACCTGCACCGGAGGAGATCCACATGGCATGGCAGACCTCTCCTGACCTGCCCGCTGCTCCCCTCAGCAGTGTACTTCGTCAATCTGCCTTTTCTGCTCCCCACTCTGTTCCTGGTGAATCCTCTCACCCTCTGCATCTCTGGCCTGTACCCCAGTTCTGTATGAATAAATAAATAAATATTTAAAAAAAAAGTTGAAGGTGGTTACCAGGGACCAGCAGTACATAATATTTCATCTTTTGATCTCTGTCCCCCAGTTTTATTTAGGTAATTGATAAATAATTGACATGTAACATTGTGTAAGTTGAATGTGACATAGATATTATTTGATTCATACATATATATATATATCAAAATGTTTTACAACAATGACGTAAGTTAATACATTCTCCTCATAAAATTGCCATTTTATTATTATTGTCATGTGAGATTATTAAGGGTCTAGTGTCAGAACAACTTCCCTGTATACAATTCAGTGTTATTAACTGTAACTAACAAGTTCACATTCCCTGCATTTATTCATCTTATAACTGAAAATTTGTACCCTTGACCAACATCTTCCCATTTTCCCCACCCTCAACCCCTAGTAGATATCTTATACTGTTTTTATGAGTTTGTGAGAATGCCATACTTAAGTGAGATCATATTTGTCTTTTATGACATTTCACTTAGCATAATGCCTTCAAGATTATCCATGTGGTAACAAATGGCAAGATTTCCTTCTTTGTGACTGAGTAATATCCATTTTATAAACATAACACATTTTCTTTGTCCATTCATCTATTGGTGAGCACTTAAGTTACTTACACCTGCTAAATATTATGAATAGTGCTGTAAACAACATGGGAATGCAGATATGTCTTCAGAGACAGTGATTTCATTTTCCTCAGATTTATTCACATTAGTGGGATTGCTGATTCAAATGGTAGTTCCACTTATTTTTTTTTAAAGGAATTTCCTTAGTGTTTTCCATAATGACTGCACCATTTTATATTCTGACCAACCTTGCAGCAGTGTTCCCTTTTTTCCACATCCTCACAAGCATCTAATTACCTTTTAGATACAGACATTCTAGCAAGTATGAGATAATGATATCTTATTGTGATTTTGAGTTGCATTTTGCTGATGTTAATGATATTAATGATTTTTTATTAAATTTTTTTCTTACATCATTTTAGTCCCCATTGTTCTGCCACATTTCACCTGTGAACCTCTACTATATGCTCTTGTGCTCTCCCCTCCCCTATTTCGACCCTACTGTCTCTCTCTCCTTTGCTATATGCATCAGCTCTGTGGTTAACTTACTAGTTTTGACATTTCCTAGATCTTTTGTTTGGTTTTTCTATATTCCACTTGTAAGTGAAACTATCCAGTATTTATCTTTTTCCTTCTGACTTATTTTGGCTAGCATAACTCCTTTCAGCTCTATCCATGATGCTGCAACTAGCATCAGGGATGCTATTTGTCTCTTTTTGATTACTGAATAATATTCTGCTATATAAATATACCACAGAATTTTGATCTGTTTGTCTATTTTGGACATTTGATTCCATAGCTTGGCTATTGTAAATAGTGCTGCAATAAAGATAGGATTAAAGGTTTCCTTTCAAATTAGTGTTTTTGTGTTCTTTGGGTAGATACCTAGAAGTGGAAACACTGGATCATATGGTAGCTCCATTTTTAGTAATTTGAAAGTACTCCACCCAGCTTTCCATAGTGGCTGCACTAGTTTATATTCCCACCAGCAATGTAGGTGGATTCCTTTATCTCTATATCCTCTCCAGCATTTATTGTTTCCATGTTTTTATTTTGAAGATTTATTCATTTATGCATACAGAACTGGGATACAGGCTAGAGATGCAGGGGGCGGTGAGAGGATTCACCAGAGACAGAGGGGAAGCAGAACAGGCAGATCCCGAAGTATACTGCTGAGGGGAGCAGCAGGCAGACAAGAGAGGTCTGCTGTGCCATGTGGATCACCTCCGGGGCAGGGATCAGGTGGGAATCAAACTCACGCTGAAGTTGCTTTAGCTTCTTAGTGCTGTGCTTTAACCTGCTGCCCCACCAGGGAGGGCCCTCCATGTTTTTTGTTTGTTTGTTTTTTTTCATGTGGAAGATTCTTACTGAAATGAGATGGTATCTCATTGTGACTTTGATTTGCATTACCTTGATAGTGATTTTGAACATTTTACATATGTCTGCGGCCATTTATATTTATTCTTCGGAGAAGTGTCTTTTTCGTTCTTTTGCACCTTTTTCAACTGGGTTTTTTTTTTGTTGTTGTTCAGTTGTGTAAGTCCTTTGTAGAACTTTGATCTCAGTCCTTTGTCACGTGGTATGCAAGTATTTTCTCCTGTTCAGTAGGATGTCTTAGTTTTGGTTACTCTCTCTTCTGCTGTACAGAAGCTTTTCAGTTTCATGTATTCCCAGCTCTTTATCTTGTCTTTTATTTTTTCTTGCTTCTGGAGAAGAATCCTCAAAGGTGTTTCTGAAGTTTATGTCCTGGAGTGTTTTGCCTATGTTTTCTTCTAGATATTTTATGGATCATTTCTTACATTCAAGTCTTTTATTTACTTTTTAGTTGGTGTGAGATAATAGTCTAGTTTCATTCTTTTGCTTGTTGCAGTCCAGTTTTCCCAGCACCATTTATTGAAGAGCTTTCCTGATTCCAGTGTATATTATTTGCTCCCTTGTCATATATTAGTTGACAGTATATGGATGATTTTATTTCTGGGCTTTCAATTTGATTACATTGACCTATGTGTCTGTTTTTGTTCCAGTACCATGCTGTTTTTATTATAATGACTTTGTACTATTGTTTGAAGTCTTGAGAATGTAATGCTCCCATTTCCCCCACTTCTAGTCAGGAGAACTTTTGCCGTCTGGGTTTATTTGTGTTTCCATATGAATTTCAACAAAATTTGTTCTATTTCTTTGGAGAATGCCATTGAGATTTTTATTGGGGTTTCATTGAATCTGTAAATTGCTTTTGGTAGGTAGGATGGACATTCTTACAATGTTGATTCTTCAAATCCATGAATAGGGAATATCTTTCCATTTCTTTTTGTCTTATATTTCTTTTAACAGTGTTTTGTAGTTTTCCTTTTATAGATCTTTCATTTCCTTTGTTAGGCTTATTCTCAGATATTTAATTTGGGGGGTACAACTGAAAATGGGATGGTTTTCTTAATTTCTCCCTCTTGAGATTGATTGTTTGCATATAGGAAGGCTACTAATTTTTGTGTTTGATTTTGTAACCTGCTACTATACTAAACTGATTAACTTTTTAAATTAGTTTTACTGTGAAGTTTTTAGGATTCACTATATATTATCATATTACCTGCATATAATTATAGTATCACTTCTTTTTCACCTATTTGGGTTCCCTTTATGTCTTGTTCTTGCCTAATTGCCCTAGCTAGGAATTCAGTAAATAACAGTGCTGAAAAGCAGTGGTGAAAGTGGACTTCTTTATTTTGTTCAGGTCTTAATGGGAATGCTTTAAGTTTATCACCATTAAGGATACTGTTAATTGTGTTTTGTCATATATGGCCTTTGTTATATTGTTATGTCCCTTTTAACCTGAGTTTTTTCAGGGTTTTCAACATAATTGTAGGACTTTATCAAATGCTATCTCTGCATCTATTGATGCGATCATATGGTTTATATTTTTCTTTTTGTTGATCTGGTGACACTGTTGAACCATACTTATGTCCCTGGAATGAATGAATGAATGAATGAATGTGTTGCAAACCCACCAAGGGGGTGCGCTGACCACTACGTTCCCGTGTCTCCCCGAACGTAAGAGACTTGGAGACCCAAGAAAGAAGCAGGAGGCTGGGGTCTGAAGTCCGAAGTCTATTTATTAGGACTGCCCAGTGGTATATATAGGGTCTGTAGGTGCAGGGAAAAACAAAAAATGTGCCCAGGAAATGTGCCAGTCATAAAGGGTGTGGTGCATGTTTGTACCCGACCTGGGGCTTCTTGTAGCTTCTGCTTGATACAAAGTAGTGGGCTGCAACTACTTGTAGGACAGACAGAGTGCACTGTGTTCTGCTAACTTGCTTGTTGGTCTTACTGGGGAGTGTGCTCACCCAAGCACAACATTAGCCAGGGCGGACAGGTGCACTTGAGTTCCTGCAGAGTTAGGCACATGAATAAATAAATAAATAAATGTTGACCTTGTAAAATGTATTTGGCATTTTCCTTCTTCCTCAATTTTTTGAAAGTTTTTGTAGTATAGACATTAGTTTATCATTGAATGTTTGGTAGAACTTGTTTGTGCAATCATTTGATCCTGTGTCTTTGTTTATTTGGGACGGTTTTGATTACTGTTTTTAATTGGTTTGTTTAAGTTTTCTATTTCTTCTTTGTTCACGTTTTCTACTTCTTCTTTGTTTAGTTTGGGGAATTATATAGTTCTAAGAACTTGTCATCTTACTGAGATTATTGCATTGTTTGCATATAACTATTCATAGTAATCTCTAATTATCCTCTGGATTTCTGCTCCGTCGTAATTTCTCCTCTTGCATTTGTAACTCTACTTATTTGGGTTTTCTATTTTATGTGTGTGTGAGCTTTGCTAGAGATATGTTTTTATTTTTTCAAAGAACCAGCTTTTAGTTTCATTTACTTTTAAGATTGCCTCCTTAATTTCTATTCATTTATTTCTACTTTACCTTTTATTTCCTTTTACTGATTTTTAAATATTTTATTGTTCTTTTTCTAGTTCAAAGTGGATGGTTAAGTTGTTTCTTTAGGTTATTTTTTTGCTTCTTGATAGGAGTCTGTATTGCTATATACTTTTTTCTTAATATTGCTTTTGCTGGGTCTCAGATATCTAGAAAGTTGTTGCATCTTTGTCTTTTGTCTCAAGGTATTTTTTAATTTCTTCTTTGATTCCCTCATTAACCCATTGGTCTCTCAGTAGCAAGTTGTTTAAGCTCCATGTAATGGGCAATCTCCTTGCTTTCTTTTTGTAGTTTATTTCTAGTTTGATGCTTTTATGGACAGAGAAGATACTTGGTATGATTCAGTCTTCATGTACTTGTTGATGTTTATCTTGTGACATAATATATGGTTGATCATAGAGAATGATCTATGAGAAAAATGAATTTTCAGTTTTTTGGAGGTTCAATGACCTATAGATGTCTGTTAGGTCCATGTGCTCTGGATCTTTACTTAGGGTTGTTATGTTCTTGTTTTAAATTCTGTCTTATTGATCTGTCATTGGTAAGAGGGGTGTGAAGCCTCCTACCACATATGTATTTTTTTCCATTGTCTGTTTTCAGAGCTGACAGTATAGTCTCATGTATTTTGGTTTTCCCTCATTTGGTGAGTATACATATTGATGATGTGGCTTCCTGGTGTATGGTCCCGTTGATCATTATATAGTGTCTTTTGGCACCTTTTTTTTAGAGTCTTTTTCATCTACTTAAAGTGTGACTACCCCTGCCTTCTTTTAGGGGCCATTTGCTTATAGAGTTGTTTTCTAACCTTTACTTTCAATCTATTCTTATCTTTAGAGCTTAACTTTGTTTCCCTGAGACAGCAAAAGGTTGGATTCTGTTTTTTAATCTAGTATGTTTTTCTTTTTCTTTTTATTATTGAGTTTAATTTATTAACATTTAGGGTGATTATTATACATAAACGTCTGTTATTGCCGTTTTGGTGATTGTTTTGTGGTTCTGTTCACTACCTTGTTACTTCCGTCCTGTTAATTCCTCTGTTGGTTTAGATTTTAAGGCTCCTTGTGATAGTTCTTGGAGTTGGGGCATCAGTAGGATGAATTTCTGAAGATTTTGCTTGTCTGAGAAGATTCCTTATTTTTCACTCATAAAGGAAGGTGACCTTTGCAGGATAAAGTATTCTTGGCTGACTTTTTTTTTTGGCTTGGAGGTTTTATTAAAATATGTTGCTCCATCCTCCTTTTGTCCTTAGCATTTCTTCAGAGAAGTCTGATGTCAGCCTGCTTAATTTTCCTTTATAGGTTATCTATTTCTTTCCCCTCACCAGCTTCATTATGTTTTCTTTGTCTTAGGCTCTTGAAAGCTTTACATTTATGTGTCTTGCTGTAGTTTTCTTTTCATTAAGGTAGTTTGATGAGAAAGCTATGCTATGTGTTTTTATTTCCTTCTTCGATTTTGGGACGTTCCCTTCAGTTATTTCCTTGAATAGTTTCTCAGTTCTCTCACTCCTTTGAATAGTTTCTCAGTTCTCTCACTCAGTTTTCTCACTCCTTTCACTCTGGGATTCCTATAACGCTTATATTTCCTTTCCTCCTGGTGTCAGATAATTTTCCAAGTGTTTCTTCACTTTTCCTTTGCTCCTCTTTTTCTTTTTTGTTCTTTTTATATCTGTGTCTTCAATAGTACTGATTCATTCTTCCATTTCATCTGTTTCATTGTCATGGATTTTCCCAGAATTTTTCAGTTCCTCCATTGATTTTTTAGCATTCTCTAGTTCTTTAATTATCTGATTCAGTTTTACTTTAATGTTCATCTGTTATGTTTCTCTTACCATTTTGTTCCTTTTCTGCTGCTTTTAGTTATGACAATTCTGAATTCTTTCACACAGAGAAATTCTTCCATGTTAGTGTTGTTGGGTCATAGAGGCTGATTTTCTTTCCATAGTGTATTGTTTCCAGGAGGGCTTCCTTAACCACTTGCATTTTTCTTTATCCCCAGTTTTTGCTTTTGTGTTCATTTTAGGCATAGGCCCTTGTCACCATTTGTGCCTGTGGTAATGACTTCTGTGTACTTTAACCATGCCATGTATTGATCTGCCTGGGGCTGTTCCTTTGGTGGTGGTTGGAGGTGGTGGCAGGTTCTCCTGCTGCAGTTCCCTCAGCTCCCACCAACCAGATGTCTTTTGATGGCCAGTGGATAGATCTGCGCACTGTCTGGAGTACCTGTGGTACCTGTCAACCAGACTTCCGGTGGTGGTGGGTGGGACATCCCAGCACTTTTACCTTGGTGTGGGTGGATCATCACATCATCTGGACTACTGTGGCAGCTGGTGAAGATGGATGCCCCGTGACTTCTGTCAAGAGATCACTTGAGGTATCCAAAGGTCTCTGAGGTAGGACCTGGCACACTGAATCTCTGGCCCTATGCTGTCAGGTGCAGGAGACTGAGTGGGATGCATTTCCTGGTATAGCTGGGGACAGCTAACAGACAGTCTCTGAAACAGTGCCCAGTAGTGTGAGATTCCAGTTTTGTCTTTGTCTGCTTGGTGACATGGGTTGATTAAGTGGTGTGATCAGTTCTTGATTTCTGAGATTGTAGCTCAGCATTCTCTCTGCTCAAGAGGTGCTCACAGCTGATGTTCTGGCCCTGTTTGCTAGGTGGTACCATATGGTTTTGGCTTTAGGACATTTTGTAGAATGTTCTGTAGTGGGTGTTTAGTCATAATGAATTTCTGGAGTTTATGTTTGTCTGAGAAAGTCCTTATTTTTTTTAAATAATATAATAGTATATTTTTACATCATTTTGTGCCTTTTTCTATCTCAGCTGTAATCCATGTAGGCTTCCATCACCAAATCATCTATGTGCTATCACCATAGTTCAGTGTACTACTCCCCCCACCCCACCCGCTTTTAATCCCATTCCCCACTCCACCCTCATAAAATGTCTCTGGCATATAGAAGTTCATTATTATAATTTTGTTCCTTTATACTTTGGTCCTTTATACCTTTTGTTCCTTTATTCCTTGGTCCTTTATACTCCTGCTATGAGTGAAACTATCTGGTATTTTTCTTTGTCTTTCTGGCTTATTTTACTAAGCATGATCCCTTCCAGCTCTATCCATGTTGCTGCAAAAGGCATGTATTTATCTTTTTAATTGCTGAGTAATATTCCATTGTATATTTGTACCACATCTTTTTAATCCAGTCATCTACTTTTGGGCATTTGGGTTGATTCCATGTCTTTCCTATTGTAAATAAAGCAGCAATACATATGGGGGTGCAGGTATCTTTTTCAATCAGTGTTTTTGTGTCTTTTGGGTAGATACCTAGGAGTCAGATTGCTGGGTCGTAGGGAAGCTCCATGTTTAGCAGTTTGAAGAACCTCCAAACAATTTTCCATAGTGGTTGTACCAGTTTGCATTCCCACCAGTAGTAGGAGAGTTCCTTTTTCTCCACATCCTGCCAACGTTTGTTGTTGCTAGTTGTTTTAAGATGTGTTATTCTCACTGGTGTAAGGTGGTATCTCATTGTGGTTTTAATTTGCATCTCCCTTATTACAAGTGATGTTGAACATTTTTTCTTCTGCTTGTTGGCCATCTGCATTTCCTCGTAGAAGTACCTTTTTAGCTCTTCTGCCCATTTTTTGATGGGGTTGTTTATTTTTGTTGAGTTTCATGAGTTCTTTGTATATCTTTGTGATCATCCTTTATTGCTAGTTTTGTGTGAGAAAATTTTTTCCCACTCAGTGTAATGTCTATTTGTTTTTTGTAATGTTTCTTTTGCTGTACAGAAGCTCTTTAACTTGATGAAGTCCCATCTGTTTATCCTTTCCTTCACTATCGTTGCCTTGGGTGCTGTATCTTTAAAGATGTTACTGAGGTGCAACCAAAAAAAATAAACACATGCCTTTTGCAACAACATGAATGGAGCTGGAAAAGATCATGCTTAGTGAAATAAGCCAGAATAAGCCAGGTGAGACAATAATAAAAATAATGAACAGTTGTATACCTGAGACATTTTATGGGGGTGGAGTGGGAAATGGGATCAGAAACAGGGGTGGGGGGGGAAGGGAAATGCACTGGACTATGGTGATGGCACATGTGTGATTTGGTGATGGGAAGCCCAAGGGGATTACAACTGAGATGGGAAAATGCACAAAATGATGGAAAAACAAACTATTATATTATTTTTTTAAAAAAAGATGTTACTGAGGTGTATGTCGTGTAGAGTTTTGCCCATCTTTGCTTTCAGGTATTTTATGGTTTCCGTTCTTATGTCTGGTCTTTAATCCACTTCAAGTTGTTTTTTTGTGCATGGTACGAGGTAGTGATTTAGTTTCATTTTTTTGCATGTAGCCCCAGTTATCCCAGCACCATTTGCTGAACAAACTTTCTTTGTTCCATTGTATCTCCTTTGCTCCTTTGTCAAAGATTAGTTGCCCATAAATCTGTGGGTTTATATCTGGGTTTTCTCTTCAAATCCTCTGGTCTGTATGTCTGCTCTTGTTCCAGTACCATGCAGTTTTGATTATTATGGCTTTGTAGTATAGCTTGAAGTTTGGAATTGTGATGACTCTGTTCTCTTTCGTCATGAGAGTTTGGCTATTCGAGGTTTTTTTATGTTTCCATATGAATCTCATCAGTATTTGTTTTATTTCTTTGAAAAATGTCATTGAGACTTTTATTGGAATAGTGTTAAATCTGTATATCACTTTTGGTAGGATGGCCATTTTGATGATGTTAATTGTCCTGATCCATGAGTAGGGGATGTCTTTCCACTTCTTGATGTCTTCTTGTATTTATTTTAAGAGTGTTTTGTAGTTTTCTTTGTATGGGTCTTTTACCTCTTTTGTTAGGTTGATTCCCAGGTATTTGATTCTTTTTGTTTTAATTCAAAAGAGGAATTTCTTTTTTATTTTTATTTCTGCTTCTTCTAATTGGTTGTTTATAGGAAGACCTCTGACACTTGTGTGTTGATTTTATATCCTTCTACCTTACTAAACTAGTTGATTTGTTTTGATTAGTTTCTCTATGGAGTTTTTAGGGTTTTCCATGTAAACAAACATCATGTGCAAATAAAGACAGTTTTACTCTTCTTTTCCTATTTGGATTCCTTATATATCTTTTTTTTTGTCTTATTGCTCTGGCTAGAACTTCCAATGTCTGCAGTGGCAATAGCGGACACCCTTGTCTTGTTCCTGATCTGAAAGGAAAGGCTTTTAGCTTTTCTCCATTGAGGATAATATTGGCTGTGGGTTTGTAATATATGGCTTTTATTATGTTGAGTTCCTTCTATTCCAAGGAAGAAAGTCCTTATTTTTTCATCATAGAGGAAGGAGATTTTTTTGCAGGGTAAAGTATTCTGGGTTGGCATTTGCTGTCTTGAAGTTTGTTGAATATGTTTCTTTAGAGGGATCTAAAATGTCAACCTAATTGGTTTTCCTTTATACGTTAACTCTTTCTTTCCCCTTGTCAGTTTCAATATATTTTCTTTGTCTTGGACTCTTGAAAGCTTTACTATTGTGTGTCTTGCTGTGGTTCTCTTTTCATTGTGGAAATTTGATATTCTTCTCTCTTCCTGTAAATCTACATTCATCTCTGTGTTCATGCTTGGGAAGTTCTCTTCAGTTAGCTCCTTGAATAATTTTTCATTTTCTTTTTCTCTCTCCTCACCTTCTGGAATGCCTGTGACTCATATATTTCCTGTCCTCATATTGCCTGATAATTGTCTAAGTGTTTCTTTATTCCATTTCATTGGTACTTCTCTTTTGGTTCTTTTTATTTCTGTATCTTCGAGTGTGCTGATCTGATCTGTTCTTCTGTTTCATCAATTTTGTTTTCATTGTTTTTCACAAAGTTCTTTAGCTCCTCCATTAATCTTTTGATTGCTTCCATTTCTTTACTTCCCTCTTTAGGGACTCTGTCATTCTTTTGATTGTTAACTATTTTTCTCATATCATTCTTTTCCATTTCTTTCAACTTTTTTTTAAATGTATTTTTTTAAAAGATTTATTTATTTGTTCATACAGAACTGGGGTACAGGCCAGAGGCTTAGGGGTGGCGACAGTCTTCACCAGAGACAGAGTGGGGAGCAGAACAGGCAGATCAACGAAGTACACTGCTGAGGGGAGCAGTGGGTGGGTCAGGAGAGGTCTGCCACGCCATGTGGTCACCTCCGGGGCAGGCGGGAATCGAACTCATGCGGAAGTGGCTTCAGCTTCTCAGTGCTGTGCTTTAACCCACTGCGCCACCAGGGAGGGCCTCTTTCAATTTTTTAATGATGGTGATTTAAAATTCTCTCTCAGGCGAACAGAGGACTTCTTCCATTTCATTGTTGTTTTAGTCTGGTAACTGATATTCCTTTTTTGGATTGTCCTTCTCCTGAGGGCTTAGTTGTATTTTTCCTTCTACCTGAGGTTTGTTTACTAATGTGTTCTATGTGTTGGATCAGTGTGCCACTGGTACTGTCAGGCATTTCATTCGGATACTCCTTCAGGGATGTACTCCCTGCCTTGCCACAATGGTAATGGGTGTTTTCCTGCTGTATACGTGTGACCTTTGCTACAGAATGCTGTTTCTGCTCCAACTCACAGATGGGTGAGGAGCTCACCTATGACTGTAGGATACAGGCAGTGCTCTCCTGGTCACAGATGGGTGTAGGACCTTGGTCGTGTGCACTTTTACCTCACCTCTCATGGTGAGAAATGCCTCTCCTCAGTTTTGCACAGGTCTCCTGAAATCATTGCCCCCAAATTTCTGTGCTGCCACTATGGCATCTGGTGTCTGTTATATTGGCACCCATGGGAGATGGTGGTGAATGTGGCATGAAGCACTCTCTGCTCCAGATTGTGGACAGGAGCAAGGCCTAGGTTGTGCAAACATCTTACCTCAGCTCTGACTGAGGGTTTTGCATAGGTCTCCTGGGATCTTCATCCCAAATCCCCAGTGCTGCCACTATGGTGCCTGGAGACTGTTATTCCGGTGTACCTGGGGGATGGTGGTGGTGGGTGTGGCAAGGAGCACTCTCTGCCCCAGATCTTGGATGGGTGTGGGGCCTGGATTACACAAACTTTCACCTCACCTCTGACTGAAGGGCTGCCTTTCATCAGTTCTGCACAGGTCTTCTGAGGTCTCTGCCCCAAAACCTCTGTGCTGCTACTATGGTGCCTGGTGTCTATAATCCCAGCTCCCCTGGGGGATGGCAGCAGTTCTCATTAATTAATTATTTTCTGTAATGATATGCTTTGATTCACTTCTCTTTTTCTTGTGTGTATCTACTATTGTTTTTTACTTCTTGGTTCCCTTGAGGCTTACTTAAAACATAACAATCTATTTTAAGCTCATAAACCTAAAATGTAATCACATATAAAACCACCACCCTTTTATTTTCTCCATACAAATTTGTTTCTGATATCACATGTTACATCTTTTTATATTGTGTATCCAATTTTAAATTGCCATTGTGACAGCTAATTTCAATACTTTTGTTTTTCAACCTATATATTAGAGTTATATGATTAATTTATCACCATATTACAGTGTTAAGTGTTTTGATTCTGACTTTATACTTGCCTTTGTAATCTGTTGCTTGTTTTCATGATACTAGATTGTGTCCTCTAATTTCAATTTGCAGAATGCGTTTCAGTATTTCTTGTAAGGCATACCTATAGTGGTAATAAATTCCCTCAGCTTTTGTTTATTTGTTTGAAGGACAGCATTACTGGGTAAAGTATTCCTGGTTATCAAGGTTCTTTCCGCTCTTTGAATGTTGTTATCCCAGTTCTCCTTTGGTTTGAAGGTCTCTGTTGAGAAATTGTCTATAGCCTTATGGAAATTCTCTTATATGAAAGAAATACTTTTCTCTTGCTGTTTTAAATTTCTGTCTTTGACTTTGCTTTGGGGCAGTTTTATGAAGTGTGTCTTAGAGAATGTAATTTTAGAGCTTCCTAATTTATTTTCTTTCTTTTTGCTCCCCTGATTGGATGATTTCAAATTATCTGTCTTGAAATGCACTGATTCTTTGTTCTGTTTGATCTAGTCTGATTTCAAAGTTTACTGTTGAAATCTTCAGTTCCTTCACTGTATTCTTCAGAGCCAAATTTTCGATTTGCTTCTTTTTAATGTTTTTTCATCTCTTTGTTGAACTTACTATTTTGTTCTTGTATAGTCATTCTGATATCATTATGTTGCTTATTTATTTCTCTTATAACTCTCTTTACATATCTTTACATCTCTAAGCATCTTTAGGATGATTATTGTTAATTCCTTGCTGGGCGATTCCAATATCTTCATTTCTTTGTTGTCAGGTACTGGAAGGTTACTATATTCCTTTTGTGGAGTCCTATTTTCCTAATTCCTCATAATTCCTGAAGCCTTGCATATGTGTCTGTACATTTCAGGAAGCAGTTATCTCCTCCAGACTTCATAGAGTGATTTAATAAAGAAAGACTATTCTGTTGGGGGGTCGGGGTGGGGGAGGGTTTGGAGCATGCTGTGATTCCATGGCTAGTGGTGTATGGTGCTAATTGTGGGGACCTATGGTGGGACTATGTGATATGATAACTCATTAGTTCAAGCCAGAACATTAATCACTCTGGTCCTTGGTTAGTGCTATAGGGAATCTGCAGAAGCTGTAAGGGCAATCAGAGACATCAGTAGCACCACCTGGAGACAGGAGCAAGCAGCAATAGTGACCAGAGCTGGTGGTATGCACACATATGTAGCCACAGGGGCCAGTTACAAACACACCTGCAGCAATGGGGGCTAAGGCCAGCAGCAAAGGCTGAGGTCAACTATGCATATCAGGAAAACTGCAAGGGTCCTGACTGTTGGTGTGTATTACCATAGCTACTGACATTGAGCCTTTCTATAGGCATATGGCAGTGGGGACTGGTGATAGGAGGTCAGTCGCGGCTTACAGGTACACATTTGGAGGGGGTAGCTGCATATGGGCACAGTGATGCAAGCCAGATCATGCACAAGCTGCTGCAGAGGCACTGGCTATTGGTATGTTCTTCCATAGCTGCACTGACTCCCTGTGGTTATGTGCACAGCAATGAAGATCAGTGAGAGGTTCGGCTAGGATATGTAGATAGCTGGTGGGGCTAACCATGAATGTATGCATTGTGGTAGATGTCAGCTATGGTAGTCTAATCTGGCATCTTGCTTTTGCACAGCTGTGGAGACCTGAGCTAGCTTCCTGTGCAGTTCCTGGGCTCTAACAAGGGAATAGAAAGGGGTTCAAGCAGCTGGCACTACCAAATGTGAATATCCATGAGGTGAAAACTGTTGATCTGAAATCTGAAGAGGATCCATGACAGCTTTACTAGCAGTTTGTTTCTTCTGGGACAAAAGCACTGGAGTCATCTGTAGTGCTGGTTACTAGGGCTCATAGATGCTCCTATTATATGATTGGTACTGTGGCCCTTGCTTTTCCTCCTTTTTCTTAGCTTTGTCTGTATGTCTCAGCTTTGCTGGTGTCTGGTAGAGTAAAACTTAAGCAGATCTCCATGTGATACACCAGAACGGCTGGAAACTGGTTTCTCTCTCCCCTCTTCCTTTCTCAGTGGGGAGCTCTTTATCATTGGAGAGTTACTTCTTGTCCCTGAGCAATGTTGGTTTGGGGAATGAAACAGTGAAGGCAAATTGAAGCTATTATTTCTTCTTTTTTGGATTATTCTCAAGTTTTTGGTTCCAGTGTGTTGTAAATTCAGGTGGTCTCAGCCCTCCCTGGTGGTGCAGCGGGTTAAAGCACAGCACCAAGAAGCTAAAGCCACTTCTGCATGAGTTTGATCCCCGCCTGCCCCGGAGGTGACCACATGGCGCAGCAGACCTCTCCTGACCTGCCCGCTGCTCCTCTTAGCAGTGTACTTTGTATTTCTGCCTGTTCTGCTCCCCACTCTGTCTCTGGTGAATCCTCTTACCACCTCTAGCCTGTAGCCCAGTTCTGTATACACAAATAAATTAAAAAAAAAAAAATTCAAGTGGTCTCTTGATTTCCCAGAGCTGTTTATGTCCATGGATAGTTGTTTAATTGGTGATTGTTGTGGTGAAAATAACTAGGGTAGTCTATTCTGCCATTTAGATACCATAATTTGTGCTACTGATCTTTATCTCTTGCTGACAGACTATTATCACTGGACAACATCTTTCTGATAAACATTTCTAATGGAAGATACCAGTAAAATATATCCAATTAAAAAAATGACTAGGAAAAAAAAATTCAAGATTCTAATTGCTACCACAGTTCACTGAATTTTGGAGTAAAGTTACTTGAATCCCAAGAAAGGATAACCTCAGGCCAGTGTGATAGCTAATATTCAGTGGTTCAGAAATGGCTGGATTGGAAATTTGACATTCACGGACTCACAGCTGAGCTCTGAATCTTACTTTTGGTAAATCATTCCCTTTCTATGCCTCAGTTTTCTGATATGCAAAAAAAAAAAAGTAAATAAATAAAATAATAATGGACCCAAAATGAGAAAGCAAGTGGGAAGTTGATTTTATAGCGACTTTACTGAGAACCGACCTATAAGTTTGTGTGGAACTTAAGTTCTGTAGAACCTAGAAGTTGTTTTGTTTGTCTCTGAAAGATAAAGATAATCCTATGGGAGCAGTTTTAAGGAGGATATTTTCCTGTGAGGTTGCAGTAGATGATGGGCAAAGCGTAGCTTTGAACTGAGGTCAACTGTGTATCTTTGCGTTACTTAACCTTTCTCACCCTCAGGTTCCATCCTGAGGTGTGGTGAGGAGACACCCCCTCGAAGCAGTTTTTCAGTCCACACCAGTGCCATTCTTCACCTATTCAGTGTTCTTTGCCTGTCAGGTGGGAAAACCCCTTTTTTTCTGCCTTATATGGTCAGCTTTCTTCTCTGTCTCCCTCTTCAGACTGTCCACCTTGGAGATGCTGTGACTCCCCATCTGATGTATTTGTATATTAGTGCTAAGTAGAACCTAGCTTGGCTCATTAATCTTTGATGTCATGTGAATTGGTGAGTGGTACTTAGCACATAGCAAGCACTCAGTGAATTGCACTGCTATTGTTATACAATGAGAGATTTATGTCTTTTCATGTAGGTTTACAGATGACTTCACTCATCTCCATAAGCTGAATGGTAAAATGCAGATTTGGGTAAGAAATGACCATAGTACATCAGTTTGGTTTTCTGGAGTTTTTTTGTCGTTGTTTGCCAATAGAAAAACAACACTGCCAGTTGTTTTGTAGTGGTAATCCCAGACTCTGGAAACTGCAACCAGTGATCTCAGATCATAGTCTTGGGAACTTGAACGTGTACTGATAGATTGCTATAAAGTCTTCCACTGTTAAACTTGGTAAGGTCATTGCTTCCTCTGTCTCTGGTGACAGAAACAGAACACCTGAGCCCCGGTGTCAGATCTGGGTTTGAATTGTAGCTTTGTGGCTTTAGAAAGTCATATAAATGCTTTACATTTCAGTTTCATCATATGTAAAATGGAGTAAAGGACAGGCAATCCAGAGTGCAGGTGGGAGTTGCAGCTCTTGTATGAGGATTATAATAGGACAATGTATGTGAAGTGACTTGCATGAAGGCTGGCACGCAGAGCATGCTTAGGAAATCTTGGCTAGTATTGCACTGAAGCTTCCTGCTTTGGGCACTGCTGGTACCACTAGACTCTGTTCCTTTTTTCTTCTGTACTCTCTCTCCTTCCTCTTAGTGAAGTCAAGGCTCTAGGGAAATTTAGTTTATCTTTGTAGAATACTTGAAGATTCCTGATGGCAGAGTTGAGTAGAGCTAGTTCCTTTTGTGCTGTGGGATTTGCTGCAAGAAAAATTTCCTCTTATGTTAGTGAAAAAATAACTTTTTTCCCTTATATGGTTTTAATGTGTACTGAACCCCCTTTTTCCTGTCTTAGCATTTGAGATCATCTATGTGATCTTGAAAAGCATTTAATTTTTTTTACAAATATGTTTGTAATAACCACAGAAGCAGTGGTGTGCTCATAACGTACATGCCTGATTTTTGTACATCTCTGTCTGAGGCTTTCATTGTCTCAGTGTCTTAGTTCTCCCTCTATTTTGATACATACTGAAGCAGGTAGTCATAGCAAATGTCAAAGAAGAGCTATCCTGTTTAACAAACTTGTCCACCTATGTTTGTTTCACACTATTTATTCCTTTTAGGAGATATGTAGTCATAACTAAAAATATAGAGACACAGTGTGTAAATTTCTCTGTCATTGCTCTTTAACCAAGTTAAGCCTGAAAAGAAAAAAATTCTTGGAGCTAAATTAGGAGTGAGTTTTGGAATAGTTGCACTGCACCTGGTTTTTCAGATACTTTATTTCCAAAGTTTTTCAATGATAAGTTCTTTTTCACTTTTTCTAAATGTAAATATTACCCACAGGGAATGTTTTATTATTTATTCATTCATTTGTCTATTTATCTGTTCACTCATTCTTCCATCCATCTGCCTATCAAATGACTTTCAAGCAGCTATCATACTTGAGGCATTCCTTTGCAAGATAAAGCTCGAATCAAGAAATGGGAATTTTAGCTTAGCTCTACCATCCATTTTCCTAAAGTGGAGAAAGAGTTGCTTCAAATTACATGTGACAGAGACCTTTTTCCCTCTGACAATTTATATTACATCCTAACATAAAATTTGACCATTGTTTGGGTGCTATAGTTTAATGACATTTCACACCCCTTGAAAAGTGTACAGATGGCTCTGTTATACATTTAGGCACTTTAATTTGTGTCAACATTCAAGCATTCTCAAAAAGCTAACTTTATTCTGGGGAATTCACAGTGGCATTGTTTATGAATGACAGTTTGCCCATCTTGTCATTTTTGACTTGTCTGGTGGTCTCCCAAATGATACGTTTTCATTTGTGGAACCATTAACAATAGTGTATATTCTTTGTCAGAAAAGTCTAATGCTGATTTTTCTGCTTTTCTTTGTTCTGTTTTTAGGGCTTCAGTAATGGGAATTTATTATTACAATTTGTGTCCTCAGTTCTTTTGCTGAGGCTCTGCATAATTTATGATCCAGATTCCAAAATTTAGTGAATAGCTCCACCAGAAATAATGGAATGTGACAGCAATGGATTCCACATTCTTGGCCCAAATACTTGTGTCTGTGGTTTACAAGTCATTTCAGAGCACGATTGCTAGCACTGCTCAAGCTGTTACTAAGAATGAGTTCTGACAAAAGAAGAGAATTTGGGTAATTACAAAAACATAAAATGGTCTGTGTAACACTATTATGCTTATGAGTATCAGAAGCAACATATCTCCCTCAAATTTCCCTCTGCATGCAGACCTGGTTCACCCCTCTGTTGTAAGCCAAATTGCTGACTCTTAGATCTGTGACTTAGATCTCAATATCTGAGAAAGGTATATATATAATTATTGAATCAAAATTTACTGAGCATTCCTCCTACCTGAATTAAAGTGGGTACCTTTATATGTACCTTGGAGACATTTTTTAAAGTTTTTTCGTCCTGGGCAAATGCTGTATGAGATAGTGAATGACTAAGTCTCAGGTAAACTTACATGACCTAAATTCAGTTGCAAAAGTTCAGCAATCTCTTTGTTCCTTTTGTTTAAATGCATTTTTATTAGTTCCCCCCTCCCCAATTATTTAGAAAGATTTGGATTAGACCCTACTTTAAATGCTAAGGTATTTAAATGACAAAAACTGCAGTTACTTCAGAAGCACTGAAGAGAGACTGATATAATAAACGAATCCCTTGCTCCTGTGTTAATGTAGCTTTTGTTGGTGAGTCAGGAAAGGGTTAGTGGTTGTAGAATTGATGGTGTGAAAGATCTAGGAAGTTTGGTTAGTATTGGATTGTCCTTCATATGGCCAAAATAAGAAAAATCTCTTCAAATTCTTGGATTCTTCATGGAAACAACTGATTACATTAATTCTTTTAGTAGTGTTATGCTGTTAGGAAAGGAGGGATTATCAGTGTGGGCAAGAGCATTCTGCTACAGTTAATAAGGGTGTCCTATGTTTCCTAGGACGAGATTACTCTTTTACTGTTAGGAAAATACTGATGAGTTAACACCACACCCGTTTTGAAGCTTTATGACCGTATCACCCAGATCATGGACACCGAATTGTGAAGTAGAATGCACACATTTCTATACATGTATATACTTACTTTCTTTTTTAAAATCAAAACTTTTTATTGAGGTATAATTGATATATAGCAGTCTATTAGTACAAAGCTTTTTTTTTTTTTTTTGCTCCTTGTAGACATTGCAAAACAATCATCACAGTAAGTATAATTAACATTATCACCACTTTCTTACTATACCTACCAATGGGATGTGTTGACAAACAAATGCACTTATGTTTATTTTTTAATCATTTACTTAATATTTAGTGAACACCATTTCTGGGGAATTACTGTTGACAGTGGAGATAAAGCAGTGAAAAAAACAACATCCCTATTCATTGCACACTGAAGAAGGAGACTTTTTTTTTAAGATTTTTTATTTATGTGTACAAAACTGGGGTACAGGCCAGAGGTGCAGGGGCAGTGAGAGGTTTCACCAGAGATTAAGTCGGGAGCAGAACAGACATATTGATGAAGTACACTGCTGAGAGGAGCAGTGGGTGAGACAGGAGAGGTCTTCTGTGCCATATGGATCACCTCCCAGGCTGGGGATCAAGCTCACACTGAAGTATCTCCAATAAACTTGTAGTGCTGACTCCTAACCCATTGCACCACCAGGGAGGGCCCAAGAGATGTGTTCTTAAACAGACAAGTTCTATGAAGGAAGATAAAGCTATGGAAGGGGAGAGACAGGGGCTATGAGTGGATGAAGAGGGAGGAGAGTCAGGGTGGGGTATTTTAGGCAGTGAGATGAAGGAAGTTTTACATGAGGAGGTAACTTTTGGGCACAGATCTGAATGAAGAAGAGAGTGAGCTTAAGAGTTAGCCAAACTTGGGTTAAATTCCTTTGAATTCACTGTTGGACCTCTTTGAATCTTTTTCACTGTCTGTTAAAGCACAGTTAATAAGACCTTGTTTGTGTGAATGCATTTGGTATTTATGGATATTGCCTTTCCTTCATCTTTGTCTACATTTAAATATTAAATACAGCTTTATATCCTCTGACTATACTGGCTAACCCATAGTTTGCAGTGTTTACAGTAACCATGTTTTCCAAATAGAATTATCAAGATTCAAGAATCTGATCTGATAAAATACTTATTTCTGTTTTATAAGTAACTAAATTTCTGAGGGAGTTATACAAAGTTAATCATACTTCATTACACAGCTTATCTTTGCTTTTATTAAGAAGATGATTGCATGAAATTGCCATTTCTGGGAAGTCTATAGGCACATGGATACCTTTTTTTTTTTTTTAATTTTTAAAAACTGGGTTACAGGCCAGAGGATCAGGGGCAATAAGAGGCTTCACCAGAGACAGAATGGGGAGCAGAACAGGCTGACTGATGAAGTACACTGCTGGGGGGAGCAGCAGGCAGATCAGGAGAGGTGTGCCACACCATGTGGGTCACTTTCAGGGTGGGGATCAAACTCATACTGAAGTGGCTTTAGCTTCTTAATGCTGTGCTTTAATCTTCTATGCCACCAGGGAGAGCCCTGGATACCTCTTTTTTTTTTTTTTTAAGATTTATTTGTTTATGCATACAGAACTGGGATACAGGCCAGAGGTGCAGTGGTTAAGAGGATTCACCAGAGACAGAATAGGGAGCAGAACAAGCAGATTGACTAAATATACTGCTAAAGGGAGCAGAGGGCAAGACAGGAAAGGTCTGCTGTGCCATATGGGTCACCTCCAGGGCCAGGATCAAACTCACAGTGAAGCGGCTGCAGCTAGCTTGCAGTGCTGTAATTTAACCTGCTGCACCACCAGCGAGGGCCCTCACGTGGATAACTTAACAGTTCCATAAAGCTCTCGTGGGGAGTCCAGAAGTCAACTTTTGCAGATAGAGATCTTAACTTCTTGGTGGCATGAATGTTGATCTAAGTGGGAAGTGACAGAAGAGTTGTGCAGTTAGACAGTATAAGGCAGTATGTGCCAGAGAGGTGTGATCTGAGTGGGATTGATGTGGACAGATTAATGTCAGTTTGTGGTAATATCAAAAGCTTCTTTAGAGAAAGAGTCCGCTGGGAACTTATTAGTTCTAGAGCCACTAGCTGCTCTGGGGAGAGATTCAGAAGCACATCAGCCTTGAGGTTGTGTCTGTTTTATATCAAGTTTTCTCTGAGGGAACAATGTAGCATACAGCTCTGTCCTGGCAAGACTTCCGGCTGAAGCAGCCCCTGCATCTGGAGATTTTAGTTGTCATGGTCATCATTGTAAATACTGTGTAACTGCACAGTGTTTTATGAGTCACTTCATTTTGTCCCCATTACCAATCCTGCAGAGAGTCAGGGCAGACCCTCCCGATGTCTTGGCAAGATATGACATGTCCGAGGTCAGCCAAGAAATCAGGACTGTGCCCAGATCCAAGTCTATGAGCAAGTTTCCCATGGGCCACCATGCTGGGAAGGAACACCCTCCTTAGCATATGAGCTGCTGACCTGAGGTAGACTCCTACTGTAGGCGTCCTGGGTGGTTATAGTGGCACTGTGACCCAGTCATCTGAAATAAGCTAGGAGATGAGAGCAGGGTTTGGCTCAGGGCCTGAAATGGAAGAGAACTATGCAGGGAGCGGATGGTATCTAAGCAAGAAAGGAGACTCTCCTTGGAACATTAAAGTTACATTTTAAAGCCAGAGAGGGAATGGTGGGATTATCCCCTAATGTTTAGAAAAACAAAGCCAGTTTAGAGAAGTTGAAGAGCTTAAACTACATGGCTGGTTCATGTGAGCCTGGTCAGCCAGTTGTGTGAGTCTGGTGTTTCTAACACCTGGGCACACAAGTTTGTGGTGTTTCCCTTCTTATGTCTTTCTTTCCTTCACCTCCAACTGCACTGGGAGGCCCTGTTAGTTTTCAGTTTCGTATTTGACAATTGCTTGTCTTGTATTCATGGTTCCCCTAAATTTGTCCTGATTGAAGTATGTTTAATTGAAGTAAGAGCAGTGATTAAGGCCACCCTGTCCTTGCTACTGTGGATTTATCCTCCTCACTGTCATCAACTTGATCAGTGGTGATGCCATAGTACTCAAGGCCATCACTCATTTCATATAATCCTGTTGCATTTTCTGTATCACAACATGTTTTTCTTATTCCTTTCCATTTTTCTCCTCCCATCTAGAATGAACTCCTTGAAGGCCTGGCACCAGGCCTGTGAGTCTCCTGTGGATTGCATTCCCTCACACAGGGTATGGCTCACAGAAAGCACTCATTAAATGTGATAGTTTTGGTGGCATTCTTTGCGCCATCTCTCACAGTCCATTCAGCTCTACCCCACCCCCATCTTGCCCACACCTATCCCCAACTCAAGATGAAAACATTTGTTCTATAATCCTAGTAGTTAACAAACAGGGAAATTTGGAGCCTCCTAATCAAGCTCATGTTTGCCTTTTAAAGTATCTCCATTTTGAGAACTAGTGGTCATTATTATTCTTGCTTCGTTTGACCTGTCCTCTATTCTTTGTTCTTATCTTTGAGTTCAGTTCAACGATATTGATCTCGTTTTAATGGAATAGAAGCTACCTCAGTTCTTTCCTGCATATTGAGTTATGTTTTGTGTTTAGGGGAGGCAACACTGCCTAGTGAGTAAGAACTCAGACTGTGGAGTCAGGGGCAAGGGCCTTTCTTATCCTGCTTCTGGGGTTATCTCTGGGCACATTGTTTGGCCTTGTTAAGCCTCAGGATTTTCCCAAACTATTAAAGTCAGAGCTCCATTGACCAAATCATTATTTTTACAATTCTAAACACCAACATGTTCATGGATTGTTTTCTTTTCTAGTCATCCGTGCAGGTAGAGAGATAGGCTGCTCCGAGACAGGCAACGTTAATAGTGATACTGGCTAGGAGGAAAGATACAGAACCTCACAGTTCCAACTTTCTTATTAGTTATTAAAACTTCCTTGTGCAAATACTTGCAAATATTTGCTCTGTATTTTAAAAAAATTGTGGCAAAAAAATTTCATTGGAACATTTGAAGATTTTTGAATCTCATTTCCCAAAAGCTTAGCAGCACATCCCTTTATCCTTTATTGCACATTCATAAAAGCAAAGAATTCCAGCAGATTTTGACAAATATCTTCAGATTATAATGATTTCTGTGCCAGACATTTGCTTGCTTCAGATAAATAAGACTATGCAGTTAACTTTATAGACTGAGTTAGGAAACATTTAGGAAGTGTGGTGATTTTAAAATGTATCTACAAATTTATTAACATCCTTTCAAAAGCAGGAAAAAAAATAAATGGATTGAAATTTTAAAAATAAAGCACTAAGGAAAAATCACAGACTAGGGTTCATGTAGAACACTATTCCCACATCAGCATCCAACATATGCACAAGCCTGGGTTCACTGTTTTGATAGAGGGGGAAATGGGAAAAAGATAAAAAGCAATGAAGAATCTTAAATAAGTCAGTAGAAAAAATAAAGCAGAGTCTAATTTGCCTTGAATGTGAGTCAGATTTAATGACTCCTTTTTAACCAATAGAATGTCACAGAAGTGATGTTTCATGACTTCTGAGGCAAAGTTTTAAAAAGAATATCACATCTGTAAAAGGGAAGATAATTGCAATATAGGCTCATGTTAAGAAACAGGAGAAATCCCAGATAAACAATTTAATATTATGCCTAAAGCAACTTGATAAAGAAGAACAAATGAGACTGCAAGATAGTAGAAGGAAGGGAATAATAAAAATAATAATGGAAAACAATGCAATGAAGATTTTTTAAAAGATTCTACAAAAGATCAATGAAACTAAGAGTTGGTTCTTTGAAAAGCAAATAAACTTCTAGCTAGGCTAACAAAGAAACGTTAATAAACAGAATCAAATATGAAAGAAGAGAAATTACCACAGATGGTATAGCAATAAAAATGATCCAATGTGTTCTTCTATATATTTTATGGTTTCAGGTTTTATTTCTAGTTCTTTAATCCACTTTGAGTTGGTTTTTGTGTTTAGTGCAAGGTAGTAATCTAGCTTCATTTTTTTTTTTTTCGCACATAGCAGCCCAGTTTTCCCACCACTATTTTTTGAACAAACTTTCTTTGTTCCATTGCATATTCTTTGCACCTTTGTCAAAGATTAGCTGTCCATAAAGCTGTGGGTTTATATTTGGGAAGGAAAGGATAAACATCTGGGACTTCATCAAATTAAAGAGCTTCTGTACAGCTCTTTCAACAAAACAAAGACAGCCCACTGATTGGGAGAAAATTTTTGCACACAATACTAATGGTAAAGAACTGATCACAAAGATATACAAAGAACTGATTGAACTCAACAAAAATTGGTGAACAACCCCTTCAAAAAATGTGCACAAGAGCTAAAAAGACACTTCTCCAAAAAGGAAATGCAGACAGGCATATGAAAAAATGTTCAGCATCACTTGGAATAAAGGAAATGCAAATCAAAATCACATTTAGATACTTTCTCTCACCAGTGAGAATGGCACATACTAAAAAACTTGCAACAATAAATGTTGGCGAGGATATGGAGCAAAAGGAATTCTCCTACCCTGCTAGTAGGAATCCAAATTGTTACAGCCACCATGGAAAACTCTTTGGAGGTTTCTCAAACTGCTAAAATTAGAGCTTTGCTATGACCTAGCAATCTTACTCCTAGGTATGTACCCAAAGGACACAAAAACATTAATTCAGAAGAACACCTGCACCCCTATGTTTATTGTTGCCCTATTTACAAGAGGGAAGATGTGGAATAAACCTAAATGACCAAAAATAGATGACTGGATCAAGAAGATGTGGTACATACACACTATGGAATATTCTTAAACAATCAAAAAAGATAAACTCATGCCATTTGTGGTAACATGGATGAAGTTGGAAGGGATCATGCTTAGTGAAATAATCCAGGAAGAAAAAGAAAAATACTGGATGGTTTCACTCATAGCAGGAGTGTAAGGGATTGGGGGCAAAAAAATGTAAAGTAGAAAAACAGACATCTATAAACCAGAGACATTCTAAGGGGGTGGAGAGGGAAGCAGGATCAAAACTGGGGCGGGAAGAGCACATAAGACTGTGGTGATGACACATGAGTGAATTGGTGGTGGGAAGTCCACGGGGATTACAACAGAGATGAAAAGATGTACAAAATGAAGAATGATGAAAAATATATATAATAAAATAAAAAGAAATACAAGTGATCACAAGAGTATACTATGAACAATTTTATACCAATTAATTTGATAACCTTGAAGAAATGGTCAGATTTCTAGATCAATATGTTTTACTAAGAATAAATCAGGATGAAATAGAAGTGTTGAATAAATGGATCAAATACATGGAAAGAGACAGCAATAAAGCCTCCCCCTGGACCAGATGACTTTTCAAATGAATTCTATCAAAACTTCAAAGGAAAATTTATATCCACCTTGCTTATATTATTTCTAAAAAGTCAAGAAAAGGAAATGTTTGCTACTATGTTTTACAATGCCAACATTACCTTAATACCAAAACCAGATAAAGACAGCGGGAGAAAAGAAAATTACAGACCAGCATTTCCCTTCCAAACTAGGAGGTACCTCCTAAAGAACTATTCATAGTTTGAGGTATCTGTGGGAGTGGGAATCATGTTCTTTGGACAGATATTTGATCATGCAGTGAATTTTTTTTATCTGCTCCCTTTATCTTTTTGAACAGAGACAGGAGAAAAGTAGAGAAAGGGGCCAGTATAGAAAACTGGCGCATTCCTATTTGACACCCTCAGAGCAAACAGTATAGAAAGAAGCTGACTTGAGAAAGCTCCCTAGAACCACTCCCATCCCCCCCCCCCACCACCCGCATAAGAGGGCTGCCTCTGGATGAGGACACCCAGCTGAACAAGGCTGTGGGGTATGACTCTAAAGATGGAATCTGAAGGAGGGTTGCCACATCAGGGAATTGTGCCATGGGCAGTTATCCCTTCAGGAGCCCCAAAGAGTTTATACAGCACCCCCACAAATGGGGTGAGTATTTGAATGTCTGCCATAAAGGCAGTCAGTAACCAAGATTGGATTAAGACCCAGTAACAACCAAGAAAATTCTAGGAAATTAAGAAACACCTGTCCCTTTCCAGAAATATTTAAGAAAATATTTATTTATATTTGCATACAAGAACTGGGGTACAGGCTCAAGGTGCCAGAGGTGGTGGGGTTGACAGGATACACTAGAGACAGCAGGGGCGGCGGGGGAGGGGCAGGGCAGAACAGGTAGATCCACTGAAATACCCTGCTGAGGGGAACAGCGGGCAGTCAGGAGAAGGTCTACCACACTATGTGGGTCACTTCCCTGTAGTGGTTGTGGGTAGCTTCATAGAGCTGTGCTTAACCCGTTGTACCACCAGGGAGAGCCCAGTATACCACATCTTCTTAACTCACTCACCTGTCATTGAGTATTTACATTGTTTCCTTACGTTGGCTATTCTAAGTAGTGCTGCAATGAACATAGACATGCATATATGCCTTCTAATTAGTGTTTTACATTCTTCAGGTGGATACCTAGGAGTGGAATTGCTGGGCATGTGGTAAAAACATTTTAAATATTTTGAGGAAACTCCACACTGTTTTTCACAAGAACAGGACCAGCCTGCATGCCCAACAATGTATGAGGATTTCTTTCTTTTCACCCCCTCTCACCACCTGTTGTTTCTAGTCTTTTCAATATGGACCATCCCCCTAGATGTGAAATGGAATCTCATTTTGGTTTTGAATTGTATTTTCCTAATGATATGAGATGTGGGCCTTTTTTTCTTTTCTCCATGTGCCTCTAAGAGAAGTGTATATTTGATTTTTTTTTTAACTTTTGTTTTCTTGCTGTTGAGTTATACCAGTTTTTTGTAGTACATGGATATTACCCATTTGGTAGAGTATCTTTTCAGTTAAAGTTAGTTTCTTATGCTGTACAGGAGCCTTTTAATTTGATATAGTCCCATGTACTTATTTTTGCTTTTGTTTTCGCTTGCCACTAGAGTCAAATCCCTAAAGACATTCTTCCAATGAGTGGAGTGTTTTGCCTATGTTTTTGTCTATATATTTTATGGTTTCAGAACTTACATACAGATTCTTGACCCATTTTGAGTTAATTTTTGTGTATGGGAGAAAGTAGTCATTCCATTCCTTCAATATTCTGTCCAGTTTTCTCAGCCCCACTTGTAGACGAGACTTTTCTTTCTTCATTGTATGTTCTTGGCTCCTTTGCTCTAGATTCACTCTCTGTAGGAGCATGAGTTTATTTCTGGGCTCTCAATTTTATTTTCTTTGTCTCTGTTCTATGCCAATACCATACTGCTTTGATTACTATATCTTGATATGTAGTGTGAAGTCTGAGAGTGTGTTCATTTTTGTTAGGATTCTTTTGGTTACTCAGGGTCGGTTACTCAGGGTCTTTTGTAATTCATATAGACTCACTTGCTCTTATGGCTTCATCTTTTTGTTCTTGGTCCTCAGCATCCTTCTTCATCTCCCATTTACCTCTCAACCACCCTAAATCTGGTTTCTCTCTCACTAGTCCTTTCAATTTCTTTTGCTAAAGTTGTCAGTGATCTTCTAAATTTCAAATTGGTGGCCTTCTCCTCATTTCTCATTAGTCGAACTCTTTAAACTGTCTGCCACGCCTGCCTCCTCCTCAAATGGCTTTCAGAGTTCTTTTTAGCCATGGGCTTTTCCTCCTTAATAACTTTATTTAAAAAAAAAAGGTATAAATCATTTGGTGGACGAAATTTTGGAATTTAGTTCATTAATGTACTTAATGAATTATTCTTGTTTTGAAAAGAATCGTTTTACAACATTAGTGAATAAACATTTTCTTAAAGTAAGATTTTTTTAAATTATACTTAAGGATGTTAATATTGGGACTCAGACATGCAAATAGAGCAACATGAACTGACTTACTCTTATGTAAATTTCTATATCCCAAATACATATGCATATGTGTGTGTGTATCTTCATGAAGATATGGAAATATATCATTTTGAGTCATTTCAGTTTTGTTTGATTTACTTCAGGCATCTATTACTGAGTGTTTTCTGTTGGTTAAGAACTGAACACATATGAGAAAGGCCAACTGAAGAATTGAAGCTTTGATCTCTGCCAGATTGAATGTTCACTTTCCAACCATCCCCAATAGTAGAAATCACATGGGGAACCTGGACATTCATGGATGCCTGGTGGCAGCCATATACTTCACCCTCTCTTTCGAGGATGTTCTCAAAGGAGACAAAATGGAGAGTCAAGACCTTCTGTCCCAATCAGTTGTAAAGAGGCCACTAACTTTTCATTGCCAGCTGGCAGTAGTGAGGTACCCTCCTATGTCTTCTCTAAAGACTCTTTGGAGAGTCAGTAATAAAAAAGTTACTCCCTCTCTAAGTGCCAGTGAAGGCCATGTGGAGATTAGTAATGAGGTGACCCTTCTTTTCCCAGCTGGGTTGGTGTCAGTGGAGACCTCAACTTCTACACCTCATTTATTTGAATAGTTTTCTAAAAGGCTCTTCTTGCCCTCATTTTGATACCTCCCTTTCCCCTGCAAAATGTTTCTGATTTATTGTTGTCTGTTTATTTTTGTGTGTTGTATTTTTTATTATTATTCTTTTTCCTTCATCTCTTGTATGGTTCCCCTGTGTACCTCCTATAAATGAAACCATCTGATATTTTTCTTTTTCCTTCCGACTTATTTCACTGAGCATAATTCCTTCCCCACGTACTGCAGTTGGTAAGGGTTTATCTTTTTTGATGGATGAGTAGTATTCCATTGTGTATATTATATCATAGCTTTTTTATTCAGTCATCTATTTTCTTAATAAAATATAGCCAGTAGGATCCAATAGCACATAAAGAGAGAATACACCATGACCAGAGGAGTGTATAGTAGGAATGCAAGACTGATTCAATATTTGGAAATTGTCAGTTTATACAGGCTTATAAGAAATCACAAAAAACAGCTGACAATACCAAATGCTGGTGAGGATGCAGAGCAATTGGAAATCTCATACATTGCACATCCATCTGAAAATTACAGACTTAGCATATGACCTGCAATCTCTCTCCTAGGTATCAACCTTACGGAAATAAAGCCTCCATACTATTTTTGCAATTTCCTATGAAAGTATAATTATTTCAAAGTAAAGGACAAAATAAAAGGTTCAACTAAGGTCAGTGCCAGAATGAGAACAGGATTTTTTTTTTTTGCTGTAATCAAAAAGTGGGGTTATTCTGAACCCTTAATAAATTTAAGAGTTTAATCCTTAACAAACTCTTACGATTGCCCTTACAATATCAAATTGTCAAATATGGATGCCCAAAACTGGTCAAGTCTTCTAATTTCACAGACGATTTGACTGTAGAGGCACTTGGGGCTATTTTCAGAAAGAGAGTCACAAATATAATCTCTGGCTGCCTGCATTTGTATTTGCTTAAGAGTTTGAGGCACGGCAACTTCTGTTCTTTAATATAGTTTGTGTCCTGAATCAAGCTGTCTGAGGGTACTTCCCAACATTGTCAGAAGCATGTTAGAAAATCACAATACTAGTGTATCCTCATCTTAGCAAAAAAAAAAAAAAAGTTTGAATCATGCAATGATAGACTTGGAAAGACTTTATAAAATATTTTTCAATCTGACTCCTTTACTATCCTTTACTCACTTTACTAATAAGGAAAATTTTGTTTCAGGAAAGTTGTTGGCTAACCTGAGGTCACACAACAGATTCATAACTCAGTCAAGAGAAAAATACATTTTCATGGCTGTTGTTGTGTTTTTGTGCTATAATGAGGGTCCTGTTGAAGTTACCAGGCTGAGAGTTGTGCTTATGAAGTATGCTGAGACTGCTGGATGAGTGGTTACCAAGTCCTCTCAGCATTTCTTCAGTATTTCCACATCAAAAGGGTTGTCTTATGAAAATGTGTTAATTTCATAGAGCTACAGGCATGATAGCACATGATGGCTTCCCCTGGGCCACCCTCAAGGTTATCTGTCTGTCTATCTAAATGTTCATACATTGGACTCCCAATAATCTAACTTTAGTAGTTGATTTTTGTGTATCTTTTCATTCCCTTCTTTTCTGTTGTTGTTATTGTTATTATATATAACTGAACTTTTTTTTCTTTTTCCATAGAGTGTCATCCAGGGGGACTGTGGTTACTGAGATGTTACAACACCAATGGTTTCTCTCTAACATACTGACATGATACACATTTCTGAAGTTAAAATTTCATAATCTTTTGAGTAATGAATGGTGTCTCCTCTCACTGCTATTTTAAACACTGATTATTAGTCAAAATAATCAGAATAAATAATTGAATAGTTAATGCTGTATGATGGCATTATGATAACTAACATTAATTCAGCACTGATTTCATACCAGCCACTGTACTAAGTAATGTGCGTCTTGCTTAACTCTTAAAACATATTATGGTAGGTAATATCACTATTCTGTAGATGGTAAACTAAAGATTAGATTAGGCAAGCAGTTTACTCATGGCCACAGAGTTTAGTATATACACACACACCCCTTATAAAATTGATCAGAGACAGAAGCAAACATCTAATAAAATACCTAATTATTTGATAAATTGTTCAAATAAAAATGGCATTATTGGATTTTTTATCTCACTCTTTGTCTGAACACCTCTAGCACCTGGCATTGACTTACATAGTTACATGCAGACACTGCCAGTGTGTGTTTGTGAGGAAAAGCACCCAACTACCTGTTCTTCTTTGGTGGCAGTTAACATTGTATCCTACAAGAGAGCAAAACATAACAAAACTGAATTAATAGGCATAGAGGAACCAATGAAAAAGTGATCACTAATAGAGGTGACTCAGTCCATTCATGTAGAAAAATGGAAATCCAGGTTGTCTTTACCAAAAGACAAAGTAGATGTTCAAAAGTTTCTCTTTCAGAGAAATTGTAAATAGTCAACTATCTTTGTGCATCTAAAATAAGGTTGGATTCACACAGAAACTTTTCATGTCCAGTTGTTTTGAGGACAGAGTAATATGTAAAACTGAAAGTAGATTCAAAAGCAAAAAAATTCACCTTTGTTCTGACAGGAGTAAGGTTATTATACTGGAACAAAACTACTGATACTGCAAAACAAAACAAAACAAAACAAAACAGAAAACTAAGGAGGTTTCTGAAGTATCAAAGAGGTAGTTTATTTTTATTTTCCTAAAGTGGAAGATGAAGTCTGAATCTCTTTGGAAGTTGTAATGGATCTTTTGCTTTTCCTGAGTAGCAAAGGGAGAAATATCTTTACCTTTTGGGGAAAAGGATGGTAAGTGCACTTCCCAGTCCTGTGATTCAGATGTGTGTCATTAGCTGAGTCAAATGTTGACTAATGACAAAATGTAAAAGTCTATAAGGTAAGAAAAACAATGAGTTTACACCTTTAAATTTTTCATGTAGGACCTCTGATTATAAACTGGCTCCTTTATGGATGTTAAACTTGCCATGATACATCTCAAGTGAAAACATTTTGAAGATTCAAAAGAGTAGGTAATGATATTTCCCAAAAGTAGGTTAAGGAAATGCTAGTCGTGCTTTATTTTATAAAGAACTTTACATATGCAAATTTGGTACTAAAACTTGGTACTAAAAATGTGACTCATGGATCAGTAACATCTTATCTCTTAGGAGCTTGTTAGAAATGTAGACTCTTGACCCCACCTTTCAAGCTTAGGAAATCAGCTTCTCTATGTTAATCCAGGTCCCCTGTGATTCTTACACACATTAAGGTTTGAAAAGCGTTGGTCTGCAAAGTACTTTTCCATATATATCACCTCTTTTGCCAGCTTAGAGGGAGTATAGGAAAAGGTGATATGAACCTTACCACACATAGTTGTCATTTCTCCTAAGAGGAGGAAAATAATGGTAATGCTAGCAACTGCCCTTCCCACCTGCTGTGTGCCTGTCATTCTACTAGGCAATCTCATTCACTTCATACTCACCACACAAATGAGGGGAGATTATTAGCTAAATTTTACAGATGAGGAAAATGGAACTCGAGAGGTAAGTAAGTTGCCACACCCAAATCACACAACTAAGAAATTCTAGAGCCCAAATAGTCTGATTTCAGAGTCCCTGCTCTTTCCAGGTATTCAAGAATTGGAAGGGGGTTATACCTGTTCTTTCCATTTCTTTGTGTGTTCTGTTTTTTTTAATGGAATCTTATGGTTCTCATTGTTTAGGTCTCCTCCCCCTCTTTGTTAAGTTTTTGTTAAGTTATTTTCCTCGAAAGTTAATACTTTTTTGATGTGATGATGGGATTGTTTTCTTGATTTCTTCATATCCTAGTTAATTGCTTGCATATAAGGAAACAACTGTTTTGCAGATTGATTTTTGTAATCTTCCACTTCTTGTTTCTAGTTGTTTTTTAGCGATACCTTTAGAGTGTTTTATATATATTATCATGTCATCTGTACATAGTGATAGTTTCACTTCTTTCCAAATTTGAATTCCTTTTATGTATTTCTCTTACCTACTTTCTTTAGTTAAGATTTTCAGTGTTATGTTGAATAGAAGATGTGAAAGTGGACATCCTTGTCTTATACCTCATCTTAAGTTTTCAATTTTTACTGTTGAGTATGATGTTAGCTGTGGGTTTGTCACATACGGCTTTTTATTACTTTAAATATATTCCTTTGGGGTAATGTATGTATCATGAATGGATATTAAATCTTATCAAATGTTTTCTCTGTATCTTTCAGTATGATCATATTATTTTAACCTTTTCTTTTGTTGATGTAGTAAATTACATTCATTGATTTGTGAATGTTGAACTATCTTTGCTTCCCACTTGGTCTGCTTTTTGTTCATTAGCTTATTTCTCTTAGCATTCATTTGTTTTTCTGAATTTTGTTGTATTTCTTTGATTAGCTGTTCAGTTTTCATATCACTTTTACTTTTCTGTGTTTTTTATTTTCTATTGATTTGAATTTCTTCATCGCAACAAATTAGAACTGTGTATCTGATGAAAAGGTCAAATCGCTCATGTCTTTGTGGTTGGATTCCAGAGACTTGTACTCTCCTTCTGATGTTATGGTCCCTTGAGTTCTCACATATGCCATGTGCCATATTTTTCTGTCTGTTCATTTTGCTGCTCTAAAGTTCCCTATTTTTAAAAGTGTCTGTATCAGTAACTTTAAGATTTGCTTCTTTTCCAACAGAGTGGTTGACTATGGTAGCATATCATGTGGTTTTCTTTGATTAGGTCCAAAGTCCTGAACTTAGAACTACTGAGTCACAGGGTAGAGAGTAGCCTTAGAGGTGTCCAGAGGCTGGCTGAAATGTGCTGGCTCATGTTTGTGCTGTCCCCAGTGTCTTTCCTCTCTAGGGTTCTAGACCCATGTCTGACATTGTATTATTTCAGTGCTTCATGAGGTTAGCATCAGTCTCATGGGTAGAAAAGGAGCCATGCATCCCAGTGCACTGTCCTTATTGCTTAGCCCATTGAGAGTGTCCAGTCTCTTCTGCATGCATTTCCTCATAGTCAAGGGCATGTGTCTGCACACAACTCATCTCTCACCTCTCTGTGGTCACTAGCTGGGATGAGAGTACAATTTGTGTTTCAGTTTCCTTGTCCAGACCACGGCCTCCTGTCATTTCTCTCTCTCCACCTCCTACTATAATCTCCTGGTGTGATCTGTGCTGATCTCTGAGGTCCAAAAAGCAGTCCAATGTCACCCAAAATCAGAAATCCTCTTGAGTATAGCATTGTCTGATTAACCTTAAGATTATTTAGGGAGTGAAACAGGAGCCTTAGAGAAGGCTCCAAACCCTTATCATTTTTCACTTCAAAAAGTACCTAAAAACCTGACAATAGGCTCAGTGTAATGCTTTATTCCTCAGACTATATCTCTACACTCTGTGAAATAATGCAATATGTTTCTTAGAGAGGCTCAGTTGTAAATACTCATATGTCAAAATTTCAAACAACCAAATCCAAACTCTTGACAGATAACATTTAGCCCAACCTTGAGAAAACTTGCCTATGTCACACATATCTGATGACCCACTGTTTCATCCTGTCAATAACAGATGTTTTAATAGAGCCCGATTTTATAATAATTATATCAAATATTTTATAAATCAATCTAAACAGTAGATTATATAAGAAAAATTTTAAATTTTGACCAGGTCATAAACTGTTTCCTATGGAGCCCTCTTCCAAGAAATGTTGGTAAGGCTGTCTTTTTGTGATCAGATAATTTGAGGTGCTGAGTCCTCATCTAGGATTTCATCCTGAACATTAGCTTATGAAATGCTTTGAGAAGTCCTATATTACTTTGTTTAACCTGTGTTTCATACTTACTTGACCATAAGAAGTTTATCTGTTAGCATTTAATTGGACACAGCTGCTCTAGTGAAGCAAGGTTCAGAAAACACAAAACTAGAAGATTACCTCTGTTACTTTGCTATGATCTTACATTCACATAATGGTTTCTGTCTCCATTGGAAGAGTAAGGCATAGATCCTCTCCTTGTTCAATGTAAATTTATTACATGGAGACTAGAGATTGACTCTATAGGCCAGCAGACCTTGACAAATGCCAGTATTTCTGTAGAAATACTATCTTTACCCCTCCCCTCCTTAATGGAGTTTGTGTGTATAAGTGAACTGTTGTAGAGAGCAAGACTGAGAGTATGTAGACCATGGATTAACCTCAACTGCCGTGAAAGGAAGGAACTGCTGCCCTACACTGGGCTCTAAAACTGGAAACCCCTATAGTCAAGCCCAACTACATTTGTAATTTTCATCAATCTGAACGTTTTGGCCAGGGTCCAGCCCAATAATTAAGCACTTTCAGCTCTCCTGTCTGCCTATGTATATTGCAGGTGTCTTTCTTTTTTTTCCTTAGTAAACTTGCTTTGTGCTAATGAAAAAAAAATCACTTTCATGATTAGATTATTTTGTTAAGAAAAGATCCTTGTTCTTTTGGGGAACTATGCTTGTCCTTCATTGGCAACCACAGCCACCATGTAATATATGAAAAGTTATCAGGATGATCCCACTGCTTCAGAAACTGGGCACTCTGGCGTTGTAGAAACTACTCAGTACTGCAGTAAATCATTTCACATCTGTTTGGACAAAGAGCCAAACTTTCTCTCTCTACCCAGTCTGCTTTAGGACCAGAATACCATCTTTTGTTTTGTATGGGTTTTTTGTTTGGTTTTTGCCTGAAGGGTATAGTGTTTCAGTAGCAGAGTACATAGTGACTTTGCTGTGTTCTAATTTCCATTTCCCTGATCCTCTAAGAATTGTAGATGGGTACGCACAGTCTCTCAGCTCCCACTGTGGTATTTTTTTCCCCACCTAATTTATGCAGATGCCTCATAAGAGAAAATTCATCCTTTTGTCTCTTACCCAGTTTTTTGTAATGAGCTATGCAACATTTTAAAAAATTTAATGGATGGGTATGTGTAAAGCATTTGTGAATTACTTATGAATGTGTTTTTATGCTGAATAAATTTCACTAATGATTTTGAAAATCACTGTTAAGCCAGTTAGCTTGTTGTATTAATGATTAGTGATAATCCTTCCTTCAAACAGACTTTTATGAACTGTTGCAAGTAAGATGCACATAATTAAAAGAAATATGAATCCTCTTGCCTACACAGTAGCCTACACAGTATTGATCTATACTGTTTGGTGTTATCAGAGTTCAAGGTCTAAAAATATTCTTTTTTCTTTTTTCTCCCACTTAGAAGAGTCTTTGACAATATTTGGTGATCATTAACATGAGCACTGAGAAGCCAGGGGGCTTTGTGCGTTGTCTGTGTGTGCCCCATTTCTGCATCTGTAGCCATATGTGACTGTGCCCCCCAGCAGGTCATGGGCAGAGACCTAGTGTCCATTATCTCTTTTCCATGATGCCCATTGCAGCACTACAGTAAATGTTTGTTGAAAGAATGATAAAGGCTTTTTACCAAATTATATCCAAGCCAACAGAAATTAATAAATCAAGCTACTTTTCACTTTGAATGGCTCATAGGACCTGATCCTAAGGAGATAAGATAGGAAACAGGTACTCACTAATAGTAACCAGCTGTCTGACATTGGGTAGGTTGCTACCCTTCTTTGTACTTCAGTTTCTCCATCTGGAAAATGAATGATTAATAACTTTACATTCCTCTGGGTAATACTATAATGATAAAGGGAAGAAAGAGATGAGAGCATGGTGCACTCTTTGGTGGCAAGATCTGTGTAACACTCAGTCATCATAATTGCCTGTGTTATTATTTCTCTAGGGTGTACAGTGTAATCATTTCAGTCCTTTCAAGTACACAGAGAAGATCTAGCTGGAATGGAGGGTTTATACTGGTGAGACATGGAAGTTAAGGTTGGCTTAGCAGTTTGGAATCTGTCTTTCCAATATTGGGGAACCTATGGAACTTTGTCGTGAAGAATTACCTCCCTCTCTCTCCATCGCAAGTCAATGAAGTGAAAACCTGACCACAGACCCATGACTAGATCTCAGATGAGCTATCTAGAGATGATTTAAAACTCCACTGGCACAGATAGTGCCTTCCCAAATTTCATCTTGTCTACCTATATCTTGCCCATAGAAAACTTTATTTATTGCCCAGATATCATTAAATACTACCAAATAAGCACACTGATTAATAGCTTGGATTTTAGGGCCCTCCCTGGTGTTGTATCGGGTTAGGATGCAGGACTGCAAGCTAGCCACAGCTGCTTCAGTCCAAGTTCCATCCCCAGTCTCCAGAGGTGATCCACATGGTGCGGCAGACCTCTCCTGACCCACCCACTGCTCCCCTCAGCACTGTACTTCGTCAGTCTGCCTGTTCTGCTCCCCACTCTGTCTTTGGTGAGTCCTCTTACTGCCCCTGCACCTCTGGCCTGTACCCCAGTTCTGTATGCACAAATAAATAAGTCTTTAAAAAAAAAAAAAAGCTTGGATTTTAAAATCAGGCTGCCTATGTTCAAATCCCAGTTTGCTGCTTTCTATTTGTGTGTTCTTGGGCAAATTCACACATAAATGATCTTGGGCACCTTTTTTTAACTTTTCTGTGACTCATCTGTAATTTTTTTTTCATCTGTAATTTAAGTATGGCTATAGTGCTTAAGTTTTCTATGCTCTTGTGAGAATTACATTCAAAATGTAAAGTACCTAGAAGAGTGCCTGACATAGAGTAATTTCTCAAGAATTTTGGCTGTTAAAATGGATACTTCTATACACTGGGAGTTGAGCTGGACACTGTATACATCATCATTTTGTTATCTAGTTGTAAATGTGAGACCAAGATTGGGCGGACTTAGGTGTATCGAGAACAGGACCAAAGGCCATTGGAGTACAAGCCATTAAATATCACTCATAATATTTAGTTATGAGTAAATATTAGCTACACTCACCTTTTTGAAGGTCAAATATGAAAACAAATAAAAATTCTAAATTGCTATAGAATAAGGGAGAGGCAATGTTGAGTCTCATAAGGTAAATAACTTGTGACATTGTTTACAGTGGGAACTAGGAGAAAAGATATTCAAATTGGCATCCTTAGTAGATCCTAAAAGAGATGGAATAGGAAGGGAAAACCATAAGGAAAAAAAAAAAAACCAAACAGGGATATATGGGGGAAGATCAGAAAAGAAAGGAAGATGATGGTATTTCTTAAAATACCAGCAGACTTCATCTTGTACAGTTCATCGAGCATTGTATTGTCACTTAACCAACCTTGGCTGCAAGGAAGCCTGGGAAAATGAATATTTAGCTTTTAGCTCTAGGCATAAGCAGCAGGAGGATAGAGGAAGTTTTAGGGAGCCAGCCTTTACTATCTGGCAGACCACTTTGTAAGCATGTATTATTTTATAATTGAAAACTTTTTAAGACTATTGCGTTCAATTTTGATGTTCTGTAGAATCTTAATAATTGTAAAAACATGCATGCTGAAGGACAAAAAGCCACTGAAACACTGTTTGCTCTGAGTCTTGATAGCGTGGTATTCTGTATTAGTGTTCCTGACTTGATCAAGGGTGAGCTACTGGGTGGTCTCTTTATTTATATGTACATGGGGGAAGTGATTGGTGAGAGATAAGTGTAGACAAACAAGTGATTGGTCTAGCAAGTACACAGACAAGCAAAGGAACCTATTTTCCTGATGTGGCAGGGTTGTGTTGTGTCAAGGAGCAACAAATGTTTTGGGGAATTCTTCAGTTTAGATAATTTCTACAGGATTCTCTGATCCTGAGTCTACAACTTAAAGGAGCTAAATGGTGTTTCTGAGTTAAAGTGGTTTATAAGAGCTCTCCAGGAAGACTTGTTTAAATATCATCTCTGTGATGTGCCTGAGTGAGCCAGCCTCAGGAGCATCTAATTTCCTAAGTAAATCCCTCTCAAATTAAACGAAAAGGAAGCAGTAATGGATTCACACTTTCAATCCCATTTTGTACTTTTCCATGTTTTTGAAATTGCCCTAACCAAAAGCCATATGTATTAATAGAAAAATGAGCAGAATATATGAATCACTTATTTTGATAGCATTCTGCTTAATCTAGCTAGTACACTTCATACAATCATAGAGTTTTAGTTTTCTATCCAGCATGAATGTTTAAAATGAAGCTTTTTAGACTTGATTGCCTTGGGAAAGCAGATTCCTTAATTTGCTTTCCAGTCTTGCTGGAAAATCCATCTGTCTTTGCAATTGAATTTGCAAAGTGAAATCATTTTGAAAGGCTGTTCTTATGACCGGATCTTTTGTTCTTCCTCCTTTTCCCTGTCCATTTTCAGGGCTCCCTGTTGTTCTGGACTAACTATGCTATCCTCTCATTTTCTTTGGGCTGAAAGAATGATGCTGCCTTGGGGGTGGATATTGTCCTCACCCACAGATGGTATAGCTGAATTGTGCAGCAGTTGCGCAGACCATCAGAGGGTCAAAATAACCCAGGGGAAGAAATGCTGAGCAGGGAAACAGTAGGCCTGAGTTTAGGTCCTAGCTGTGTGATTGCCTTTAAAAGCAACCACCCTGTAAAATCAATAAGATAATGGCAGTCTAATGACTTTGAAAACTGGTAAGTGCCATAAAATGTTACATTTGATTATGTTCAATAATTCAACAACACATTTGGAAACACTGAGTTTGAGGTTATCTGAAGTAAGCTGTTAAATTTATGAGACTTATATTTAGGAGAGAGCTCCAAGCTGGAATTGCATATTTGGGGGGTTACATAGTTGCCTGTATCACAATAGTTGGTGTCTGGTATTGGACAACATCACCAAAGGAGAATTTTTAATACCACTCTTGTTATTATCACTACTATACTATTGTTATTATTTTAGTAGGGCTTCCCTCTCCCTTACAGGTTATTGTAGTGAAATTGGGAGGGAGCCACGTCCATTAACTTACATTCTCAATGAATTGTCTGTCAGCTAAGGAACTGGCGAAGGAGCTCAGTCAGTAAGCCAGATTTAAAAATTAAGGTTTCCAGATTCTCTCTTTTGCTTAAATTATTGGATACCAGCCAAAAGACTTACCAATTAATTAGCTGTGATGATTTATTTTAACAGCTTTAACTGGATGACAGTACAGAAATTGAGTTTTTTTTTTCAGGTTATTAATTAGCACCAAGGTATAAAATAACCTCAGCATGGATGCTTTTCAGTGTTCTACTATAAGCACTTGGTGTACATGAATCTTAATTTTACAGGACTTTACCACATGGTACTAACTGTTTGGTACCCTGACTCCACTCACAGTCTACTGGTGTCAGCTCCTAGTTACTGTAGAAATGAAAATACCCCCATTGATTCCTAAATACTTAACAGGGACCTCCTCCCCTACATGTACATAGAGATCCTGAAAAGATGGCTCCCATTCTCACATCACACATTAAACTTTGTTGTAACAGTCTCAGGATCCAAATTTTGCACTCCTGTTATATGAGATGATGTGGTGTCAAGTTCCTTTTGGTACTTGCTTTGGAAATTAAGACTTATGGAATAGACTCTATAGTAAAATATTGCTAGAGGGAGTGGCATTTTCTTACTTCTTTATTTGTAATATCAAGGACTATGGTAATTGAAACTGTAACACCACACCTTGGTATTCACTGTTTATTCGGTCATCATGAGAACCATCTCAGATAGATGAAAACTCAAAGCCTGGAGAAGTAATATCTTTTTCTTAAGAGCACAAAATAATGAAGTAAAAGAGCCAGGAATATGGTATTTCCAATTCTGGTCACAGTGCCTTTCTATATAAAGCACTATCGCCAAGTAACTGGCATGTTTAGGTTATTAAATCTGGTAAAACAGGGCCTGTAAAACAAATTGTAGTGCTTAGGCAGTAAAGTTAAGAAATGGTAGGCTAAGGGGTAGGCAGATTAGTGGGACAGTCAGCCAAACATGCAACACATTGAAAGAGTTGTTTATCGTCTGTTGTTTATAACTTTTGTTCCAAAAAGGAGTCTACTTCCCCTACAGTATCAAATGAGGATACAATGGAAATTGAAAATCAACCAGGGAAATACAAATAAAAGTAAGAAAGATAGATCAGGGAAAAGAACCCATAAAGACTAATTATTGTAGCAACTTGTAAATTCTAACATTGTTGTTAATGGTAGAGTTTCATATTCAAGTCAGAGTTTCCTGGTGGCCAAAGCAAAAGAGAAACACATTTCTTGATACCCAGAAGATGGTAACAGAAGATTCTGCTGGGAAAAAAATTTCTAAAAGATTTCTAAAAGAAATTTTATAAAATTGATTCTGGTAACAAAATTTGTGGTGTTAATGAAATTTAAACAGCAAAGATTGTAAAAGATTTCGGAATGAAATTTAAACAGCAAAGATTGTAAAAGATTTCGGTGTGCTTTTTCAAATATCAAACTTAAATAAAACAACCCTAGAACATTATAAGTAAATCTCTGTTTACTAGAGTATATTTTATTTTGGGCCTAGGTTAACTTTTTTCAGGTTTATAATTTGAGTGATCTTACTTGATCAGGGCTAGAATTTCAACATTCAGAGATGTAGCTCAAAACCCCTAAAAAAACTCTGGTCGCTATCTTCCATACCAGATCTTTTTGGGGCATGGTTTGAAGTTATAAGCTGTGGAAGGGCTGGGAGGATTGCTATTGGATAGCACATTCATTAGGATGTGGTAGGGTCTGTTGCAGTAACAACAGCTCACAAATTTTTGGTTCAAACCTACAAAGTATTATGTTCAATATAACTTACCCCAGGTTCGCTTCACCCTCCGGGACAACTCACTACTCCAGGCATGCCATAACTCTTCCTATAGCAGCTACAGCAGTGCTGTCGCAAACACAGAGCTTCCACAGGGAGGAGAAAACATGGAATATTGCACTCCAGTTCAAAAATACTTGTCTGGAGGTAACACATTGTTTCTGCTCACATTTCACTGGGCAAAGAAAGTCACGTGGTACACCAAACTTCTGATGAGAAGGGAAATACGTATCTGGATATAGAAGAGAGCCAGAGTAAGTAATGTCAGTAAAGTTTACCACAGGTTGGCCAGAAAGCCAAGGAAATGAAAAGGTCAGGCATACGAGGCATGGTGAGATTGAATAAAGACAAGTAGGACTGCTTCATGGCTGCTGACTGGGTCTTGGCTAGATCTAAAAGCCCATGAATACCATTTTAACTGATTAGTGTTTTACTGTGTAGGTTGGTGAGGCCCACAGAAGGTACTCCAGGGAGATGGGACTTATCTGTTTAAGAGCTCAAGAGAGAAACAGAAGCAGCTTTCTGTGTATTTCAAGGATTCCACCCCAAGCCTTGAAACAAAAGAAATGTTTGTTTCACACTGATCTAACTCCCTGTAACATTCTCTGTATGGTTAACTTATGGAGTGCCTCCCACCTGGTATTGTGATCCAAAGTGAAAACCAGCCCACACTGGCTTTTTCAAACAGTGACTAATGATGGGGCTTGGCCAGGCAGGCCCAGCAGATTTGTCACTGTGCTCTGGGCTCCCCACCAAGTTCTCACAGTGGCCCGGCCATTGCCCTTAGCCATGGTGGTGCCTAGTACTTCCTACCTCACCATCCATCTCCTGAACAACCCTCTCTAGCCACCTCCTTTTTAATGGGTTTAATTATTACTTCCTCTACTTCATGGCACAATTAATCTTCTCTGTCTCAGGATTTATAGCTGCACATGCCCAGGCAATTTCTGAGCTATTCACCTGCAGTCTTGGATTTTAATTATCCAAGGGAAGTAGGGAGGAGGCCATATATGAAGGCATTGAAATATTTGTAGACTCAGTGGACTCCAGGCTGATTACTTATCACTGTCCCAGGGCTTTGGGGAAGGGAATAGGAAGAGACTACAGTGGCGCTAACTCTCACTTGTGCAGTCTAAGGGGAGCCTTGGAGGCCAGGTATCGCGCTATGAGCACTTCTCTGTCTCTTTTAATAGTGTTTTATTTCCTCCAACTTTAGTTTAACAACAGTAAATTCTGGGGCTGTAGTGTACAGCATGGTGACTATAGTTCCTAATGCTGCTGTGTACTTCAGATTTGCCAAAAGAATACACCTTGAGCATTCAGCACTGAAAGGTGATGGATAGGTTCATTAACATGATTGCAGCAATTATTTTACAATGTATTTGTATATCAAGTCACGCTTTACACTTTAGATGTATACAACTTTCTGTCAATTATGTGTTAGTGAAGCTGGGGAGAAGGAAAGATAGCTAGCTTTGATGGAGTGTGTTTGTGTATGTGGTATGTGCAGGGATTTCTGTGACCCTGTTATATCAAGCTCCTAGGAATTGAAACAAGGGGCAGGCAATTGGTATCTGGACAGAAGAGTCACTGAACTCTCATTGTCACTGCAGACATCCTAAATTGCTGTTGAAGCAAAAGAAGATAACAGGCTCTTAACTTCACTTACCCTTTAGAGGAACAGAAGAGCCTGATGGGTTCCGTAGAGAAAGTAGACAGATGTAATTAAGATAAAGGATAGCAGAAGAGACATCTGATGGCCAAGAATGCTCCTAAGGTGATGCCCACACAGCTGATTACAGTACTTCCTCCTACTCTACTCCTCAGCCTCATAAGGCTTTTCTGGACTCTACTGTATACTCTGTTCTCCTGTTAGAAATTTAGGCTCAATCTGCTCTTTCTAGCTCTCAGAAGGTTGATTTGCCATAACAACATACTAACACTAGTAGAGAAGAAATGGGTACAATATCATCACCATCTTTTACTAGAAGGCACTTCAGCTTCACTCCAGAAGTGGAGTGGGTGAACAGTATGGACTCTACAGTTGCAGTTCAGTGTTGGTCCTCCCTCGTAGAGCTGTGTGACCCTGAGAGGAATTTCTTAAGCCTTCTGAGTCTGTGATGAGACCCTGTTGATCTTCCAGAAATGTTTAAGGTATGAATGCCATCACCAGATAGAGAGCTACGCACAGATATTCAGGAGGAATTTATCTACCAGAAAGATGTTTGTAGTTGCAAACATATGAGGAATGATTTTGGAAATATCTGTTCTTTTAAAATTTCTGTACCTTTGCTGTTCTTCACTGGAAAAAATCTTGCCTTTAGGCAGACACATAAATATCAGTGTGAAAATGAGTTCAGATACCCAGTTGATTGCATGTCTAACATAGAACACTTTGCTTTCATGACATTGATTCCAGACATCTTTTTACTAACCATGTCTGTCCCTCCTTCCACCCCAGGCTTTGAGAAATTTTAAGTCCAGTGGAAAGAGCTATATGTGGAAACTTGAGAGGGAGAGGATCTATCAAACCCAAAGATGCCTAGAGTTGTGGAATGGTACAGCAGAGAAGCTGGGGTCACTTCTCCCAATGATTTGAGCATATGCAGTAATATTTCTGTGGAGTAGGTTTGGTAAGCTGTATTTAGCACTTCCTCACCTTCCTCTTTGATAGACAAAAATACCACTGTATTCTTTTAAGTTCCTATTCTTTAAGATTTCAAATCAAAGGAAGAACTAAATAAGACTATAAGCAAAGCAAAGCAATGGGAAAAGCACTGTATTGTTCCAGTCTACCTATGTCTTCCTTATTGGCCACAGAGACTGGTGACCAGGTCCCCTCTTTCTTTACTGAGGTCCCAAAGATAGAAAAACTGAACATCCATATTAGGACTTAGCTATGAGGAAGAGTTTCTTGATCTAAAAGGGGCTACAGGAGAATGCACAGTATAAATATCTTGTATTTATTATTTCATTTTCTGTTCTAACAATTTTCATACATATAGACAAATAGAAAAAGTAGTATAATGAACCCATGCATACTCAAAACTCAACAGTTCCCAACATTGTGCTGATACTGTTTTATCTATTTTTATCTCTTTTATACACACACACACACACACACACACTACCACCACCACCACCACCACCACCCACACCCACACTTGATTTCCCCCCTTGCTGAGTATTTTTTAAAGATTTATTGCGTTTATCTATGTATATAAGAGCTGAGGTGTAGGGGGTGAAAGGATTCACCAGAGACAGAATGGGGAGCAGAACAGGCAGATCTACTGGCATACACTGCTGCGGGGATCAGCAGGCAGGTCAGGAGAGGTCTGCTGGGCCATGTGGATCACCTCCCTGGCCAGGGATTGAAATCATGCTGCAGTGACTGTTGATATCTTCATAGTGCTGAGACTCAACCCCTTGTACCACCAGGGAGACCCTGCTGGAGTATTTTTTTTTTAAAGATTTATTTATTTATTCGTACAGAACTGGGGTACAGGCCAGAGATGCAGAGGGTGAGAGGATTCACCAGAGACAGAGTGGGGTACAGAACAGGCAGATCCACAAAGTACACTGCTGAGGGGAGCAGCGGGCGGGTCAGGAGAGATCTGCCACGCCACGTGGTCTCCTCCGGGGCAGGCGGGGATCGAACTCATGCGGAAGTGGCTTAAGCTTCAACCCGCTGTGCCACCAGGGAGGGCCCCCTGCTGGAGTATTTTTAAAGCTAATTGTAAGTGCCATTTTTATCTATAAATACATACATACTTTTGTATGTAATCCTAACAGATGAAACTTTTTAAAGCATAGCTCCTACCCCATGCCACACCTAGCAAGACTAATAGCAGTTCCTTCATGACTCCTGGCTATCTGGACAGCAGACAGACTGGTGTAGCTGAGGCAGGGACTCTCAGCCCATGTGTCTTCAGCTCTGCCACTAAGTCACTTCCTCACTCTAGGTCTGAGTCATGTAATTTATAAAGTGAGCCTGTGGGAAAGCCATTTCTAGTTTCCAAATCTTGTGTTTTCTCTGAGAATAATTAGTGACTTGGCTAGGTGGGAGTAGAAATCAACCTGTTTGAAAGTTGAGGGAAAGAATAGATGAGCTTTTTAAAATCCCATTGGATCAAGCACTATTAATAATCAGAAAAATAATATTTTCAGTAAGTGAAGAGAGAGCATCTTGGTATGTAGAGGCACACTGAGCAGCCTTACTTTCAGAGAATTCACAAGAAAAAAGGCAGCCAGAAATCAATCTATGTTGTTGACTATTCTAGAGTTAGCAGAAATTCTCATGTGAGGTTTGGCTGTTGTCACCTGGCTTGGTCTTTGCTGGTAGCAGTTAATAATAAAAACCAAAATCTTGAGCATTGACAGTGTCCCAGGCACTGGTGCTGACTTCTCATAGCGCCATCTCCTCGGCCCTCATTACAGCTCTTTGCAGGGCCCACTGTTATTCCTGTGGCAGTGGCCGCTCCTGTCCCTACATGGAGGCCTGTGTCCATAGGGGTGAATCCCCCATGTCCTTTAGCAGTGTGCCCTCGTGACGACGGTTTCATGAGCATCTTCTGCCCCACTAATTTTCATTTAATCCCCTGCCCTGCCGCACGTTGTAACCTAGCACACCCCTGCTGACAGGCCCTCTGTAAGCCTTCATCTGAGTGACGGCCCTGAAAAATCAAGCTGTGGTCTCGAAAGGGAAGGAGGATCTGCAGATTATCTCCTCAGCATGTGCAGTCATTCTGCTGGCAGCTCTCAGGGCCTCTTTTATGTTGCTTCAACAAAGAGAGAGGCTGCCAAGAGTGTGTTATGCTCCGTTCAGAACTCTCCAGGCTGGCAGTGGCTGGGACAGTAGAGGCATGGCAGATGGAACAATTTCCATCTCAGCCAGGGCCCTCTCCTTTTACTTTTGCCTGCCTTCTTTGTTTTGAGAATTCTTCCTATGATTCTATATAGACCCCAGGAAGTGTCAGAGGAGGAAGAAGGGGAGGAGAAAAGGAGGTTACACAGCAAGCTGGATAGGGGTCAGATCATTTGGCCAGCAGGCAGTTTCTTCCACAAATCATTTAACCCTGGTAGCCATTATCATCCCAATTGCTCCCTATTAGCTAACCCAGACTCTTAAAGCCCTGAGTATAAGAGAAATAGAATTCTGTTTTCTTTTTCTCATTCTTTAAATACCACTTATGCCATGTTTAGAAAGCATACTGTAGTTTACAAAGCTTATTGATATGGACCATTGTTTCTCACACCATTTCTTTGTGATTATATGTGTGTATGTGTGTGTGTATACATATATATGTCATCATAATCTGACCTTTTTTTTTTCAGTTGAAGTAACATTGTACAATTCCGTTATGTAACTTGCAGGTGTTCACACTGAGACTGAACGTGTGTACATACTACATTCAGTCACTACTAGGAGCCCAAGTCTGCCTTTCACCCTATTATCGTCCCCTTTATCGTGATGCCTCTTTCTTCCCTTATGGTAACACTAATCGGCTTTAATAATCCAAAAGTTTACTTTTGTTATATTTAATATGCTTATTGTTTTCTTTATGTGCCACATATGAATGAACCATATGGTTCTTGGTATTTTCTGTAACCTGATGTTATTAATAAGAAAACAAAGAAACCCACCATTATCTATTAGTAAAAGAGACAACAAGACGATCTCAAAGATAACTCAGCTAGGTAAGGTAGGAGCCAGGCATATAAAAACAGGCTTTAAATCAATTGATTTAAAGTTCTGTGCCTTACCTTTATAATAGCTTCCAGATACTTGCACTGCTTCCTGTAGGCTGTCATCTAGTTGGGGAGGCTGAGGAGTGAGCAAGGAAACCTTGTCCCTGCTGTCAGGGACACAGGAAAAACCTGAACTTGTGTGACGTCTGTCTCTAAAGGTCTTGCACCATTTGCTTACTTCATATTAATATCTTAGCAACCAACTAGTGATCATATTCACTTAAAAGTAATTGCAATGAAATCCAAAAGCTGTGAGAGGGGGAAAAACTCAATGCAGAGGGATACCTGTGGGAGAAAGTGCCTACGGGTAATGTGGCCGGCAAGTTGTCCTTCCCCAGCTCTGGCTCTGCTCACAGCTGGGGACTGGACTCATGTGTAGATTTTGACCCTCATTTTAGAAATACAGAAGCTGAGGAGAGAGTAAATGATTCATCTCCTCTCGTGATGCCTAAAAATTTGAAACCTGTACGTTTTCCCTATAGATAAAAGATGGGTTCTAGCTGGGATACTGGGGTCCCCCTTCTAGCTGGGATGCTGGTGATATCTGCAGCCCAGGGAAGTGACCAGATCCAATCCCCAGGAATATTATCAAATGAGTTTTATTTTTATTTTTTTTTTTAAGATTTACTTATTTATTCGTACAGAACTGGGGTACAGGCCAGAGATGCGGAGGGTGAGAGGATTCACCAGAGACAGAGCAGAGAGCAGAACAGGCAGATCGATGAAGTACACTGCTGAGGGGAGCAGCGGGGGGGTCAGGAGAGGTTGGCCACACCATGTGGAAACCTCCGGGGCAGGCGGGAATCGAACTCATGTGGAAGTGGTTTCAGCTTCTTAGTGCTGCACTTTAACCCGCTGCGTCACCAGGGAGGGCCCAAATGAGTTTTATTAAATGAGTTTCAAAGACACTCTCCATAACTTTTTAAGCCAAAGATTGTGCATTCATTATAGAAAAACACTTGAAGTACTGATAAGCAAAAAAAAAAAAAAAAAACTCTGAAATCCAATACCTGAACATACTGCTAATATGTAAATAATTTTTAATGCTGTATGTGTGTTAAATTGTGTCTGCACACATCCTGTTAATGTTTTCATTAAAATGTACTGTTTCACATCTAGCCCTATTGTAATGTTTTTTCCATGTCAGTAAACTACCTCGTGTTTTTTAATGGCACCATCATATTCCATTGTATAACATGCCATGATTTACTTAGTTATTTTTAAATTATTAAATACCTTAATCAAGCAGGAAAATATGTGGAAGAATTGGCATAGCATATTTAATCTCTGTTACCTGCAGAATTCCCTTTCCTAGAAGTATATGGTAATTTCAGCAACTAGTATTTGAATTGCCCTTCGAGTTTATAATGCACTTACACATGCATTGTTTCCCTTGACCTCATTATCACCCTCCAAAGTTGGTAGCAAGAGTCTGTTTTTCTTCACTAATAGATCAACTAAATAAAACCTCATCGAGGTAAATATATCCAGTACCCTAAGTCCAGTTCTATCAAAGCAGTGCTGACCCAGAAAGTAGCTCCCTCAAGGCAGGATGCCACAGCAGGCAGGCCAGAAAATGCATCAGGGAGCAGCCTCCACGGGCTCCGTGACCCCTCCCCACCTGCTTGGATTTTGGTTTCATGACTTAGGCCTCGCATGTGACCCTAACTGCTCTCTGAGGGCAAACACATGGCTTCATTTCTCTCTCCACCTAGTCTCGCTGCAAGGACCAGTACCCAATAAATACTCAGTTAATGTTTACTGGGTACATGAATACATGAATAAAGGGTGTCAGAGAGAACAAAGTAGATAGCAGAGGATGGGTTTGGACAGCTTTCTTTCTCAGTGCCTCTCTTTTCATTTCAAACATTGTCCAAACAAGAACCCATCTTGGTATTTGAGTTTATGTACTCATGCGGTTCTGATCACCACTGAGAAGTGCAAGGCATTGTTGCATTCAGGAAGAGTGTTCGGAACCAAAGGCAAGAAGAGACCTGTCTGCAGTGTAGATTCCAGGGCTCCCTCATTCCTGCTCCCCAACTGGGAGGAACCAAGCTTCCCTTAAAGCCACCTCCCAAGTTACTTTTATGATGTCCTCTATTTGGAACTGCTTCATATTTATGATGTATCTCATTTTGAACTGCTTGTAAAGATAATAGCTATTGCATAGTTTATGAGGGCTTGAAGAGCTATTACTGTGGACTGTAAAACAACATAGCTGAATTGCTGGAGATTTTGGAGTAAAAATCATTCATATTCCATCACCTAACAAAACAACTGTTTTATTTTTTGCCTTGCTCTCTCAAAGTCTTATCTGTGTGCACACATTCATTTTCTGGTTGTTGCCACAAGGAGCATGAAATATTGTTTCCGGATTTTTCCATTTAACATTATGGGAATCTCCC